>NC_135221.1:18837163-19176372 GCF_052324685.1 Brachyhypopomus gauderio | reverse complement strand
ACCTGAGTTTTTGGTCACGAGGGGAGATGTTATATGACAGATAGTTTGGGGAAAGGTAAGAGGGGAGCTTGGTAAAACACTTTTTGACCACGCTTTATGTTTCTCAATTTCATTATATGCAGTTGTTAAGAATTATGGATCATGGACTAATTCAACTAAACATTTCACTTGTACAATAAGTTTTTTTTATGGCCCACCTCCACCCCCCCATCTTTGGAGGACAACTTTGTTTTTATGTACAGTTCAAATTACATTTATAAAAATTATAACAATATGCAAAGTGATAATTATTGGGGTTAGGTGGATCAAGAAAAGAGGGGTAGAGAAAGAATAAAAAGGGAAAAGACAGAAGGGCAGGGAATATATACATATATAAAATAAAAGCAAAAAATAAAAAATACAACCAGCTCGAATGACCACAGCAAAGTAAAGCAGAGTGTGCATTGATCATGCCAGGATTCTCAGTGTTTCTCAGAAAGTGTGCACACACGCGTGTGTGAAAAAAAGAGTGCGTGTGTGAGCGTGCACACACGCACTTTTTTTGCACACGTTCACATACGTGCACGCTCACACACGCACTCTTTTTTCCCACATGCTCACATACGTGCACGCTCACACACGCACTCTTTTTTCACATGCTCACATACGTGCATGCTCACACACTTTTTTTTCACATGCTCACATATGTGCACGCTCACATGCACTCTTTTTTCCCACACGCACTCTTTTTTTTCCACACATGCTCACATACGTGCACACTCACACACGCACTCTTTTTTCACACACTCACATACGTGCACGCTCACACACGCACTCTTTTTTCACATGCTCACATACGTGCACGCTCACACACACTTTTTTCACATGCTCACATACGTGCACGCTCACATGCACTCTTTTTTCCCACACGCACTCTTTTTTCACACTCTCATAAGTGCACGCTCACACACTCACACTTTTTTTCACACGCTCACATACGTGCACGGTCACACACGCACTCTTTTTTCACATGCTCACATACGTGCACACTCACACTCTTTTTTCACACACTCTCATACGTGCACGCTCACACACTCACACTTTTTTCACATGCTCACATACGTGCACGCTCACACACACTTTTTTTTCACATGCCCACATACGACCTTTTACTTTTCTTTTGAATAATGAAGCACCTATATATATATATATATATATATATATATATATATATATATATATATATATATATATATATATAATAAAAGCAAAAAATAAAAAACACAACCAGCTCGAATGACCACAGCAAAGTAAAGCAGAGTGTGCATTGATCATGCCAGGATTCTCAGTGTTTCTCAGAAAGTGTGCACACACGCGTGTGTGAAAAAAAGAGTGCGTGTGTGAGCGTGCACACACGCACTTTTTTGCACGCGTTCACATACGTGCACGCTCACACACGCACCCTTTTTTCGCACACGCTCACATACGTTCACGCTCTCACACACTTTTTTCACACGCTCACATACGTGCACGCTCACACACGCACTTTTTTCACATGCTCACATACGTGCACGCTCACACACACTTTTTTTTCACACACTCTCATACGTGCACGCTCACACACTCACACTTTTTTCACACGCTCACATACGTGCACGCTCACACACGTGCACGCTCACACACGCACTCTTTTTTTCACACACTCTCATACGTGCACGGTCACACACGCACTCTTTTTTCACATGCTCACATACGTGCACGCTCACACACTTTTTTTTCACATGCTCACATACGTCCTTTTACTTTTCTTTTGAATAATGAAGCACCTGAGTTTTTGGTCACGAGGGGAGATGTTATATGACAGATAGTTTGGGGAAAGGTAAGAGGGGAGCTTGGTAAAACACTTTTTGACCACGCTTTATGTTTCTCAATTTCATTATATGCAGTTGTTAAGAATTATGGATCATGGACTAATTCAACTAAACATTTCACTTGTACAATAAGTTTTTTTTATGGCCCACCTCCACCCCCCCATCTTTGGAGGACAACTTTGTTTTTATGTACAGTTCAAATTACATTTATAAAAATTATAACAATATGCAAAGTGATAATTATTGGGGTTAGGTGGATCAAGAAAAGAGGGGTAGAGAAAGAATAAAAAGGGAAAAGACAGAAGGGCAGGGAATATATACATATATAAAATAAAAGCAAAAAATAAAAAATACAACCAGCTCGAATGACCACAGCAAAGTAAAGCAGAGTGTGCATTGATCATGCCAGGATTCTCAGTGTTTCTCAGAAAGTGTGCACACACGCGTGTGTGAAAAAAAGAGTGCGTGTGTGAGCGTGCACACACGCACTTTTTTTGCACACGTTCACATACGTGCACGCTCACACACGCACTCTTTTTTCCCACACGCTCACATACGTGCACGCTCACACACGCACTCTTTTTTCACATGCTCACATACGTGCATGCTCACACACTTTTTTTTCACATGCTCACATATGTGCACGCTCACATGCACTCTTTTTTCCCACACGCACTCTTTTTTTTCCACACATGCTCACATACGTGCACACTCACACACGCACTCTTTTTTCACACACTCACATACGTGCACGCTCACACACGCACTCTTTTTTCACATGCTCACATACGTGCACGCTCACACACACTTTTTTCACATGCTCACATGCGTGCACGCTCACATGCACTCTTTTTTCCCACACGCACTCTTTTTTCACACTCTCATAAGTGCACGCTCACACACTCACACTTTTTTCACACGCTCACATACGTGCACGGTCACACACGCACTCTTTTTTCCCACACGCACTCTTTTTTCACACGCTCACATACGTGCACGGTCACACACGCACTCTTTTTTCACATGCTCACATACGTGCACACTCACACTCTTTTTTCACACACTCTCATACGTGCACGCTCACACACTCACACTTTTTTCACATGCTCACATACGTGCACGCTCACACACACTTTTTTTTCACATGCCCACATACGACCTTTTACTTTTCTTTTGAATAATGAAGCACCTATATATATATATATATATATATATATATATAATAATAAAAGCAAAAAATAAAAAACACAACCAGCTCGAATGACCACAGCAAAGTAAAGCAGAGTGTGCATTGATCATGCCAGGATTCTCAGTGTTTCTCAGAAAGTGTGCACACACGCGTGTGTGAAAAAAAGAGTGCGTGTGTGAGCGTGCACACACGCACTTTTTTGCACACGTTCACATACGTGCACGCTCACACACGCACCCTTTTTTCGCACACGCTCACATACGTTCACGCTCTCACACACTTTTTTCACACGCTCACATACGTGCACGCTCACACACGCACTTTTTTCACATGCTCACATACGTGCACGCTCACACACACTTTTTTTTCACACACTCTCATACGTGCACGCTCACACACTCACACTTTTTTCACACGCTCACATACGTGCACGCTCACACACGTGCACGCTCACACACGCACTCTTTTTTTCACACACTCTCATACGTGCACGGTCACACACGCACTCTTTTTTCACATGCTCACATACGTGCACGCTCACACACTTTTTTTTCACATGCTCACATACGTCCTTTTACTTTTCTTTTGAATAATGAAGCACCTGAGTTTTTGGTCACGAGGGGAGATGTTATATGACAGATAGTTTGGGGAAAGGTAAGAGGGGAGCTTGGTAAAACACTTTTTGACCACGCTTTATGTTTCTCAATTTCATTATATGCAGTTGTTAAGAATTATGGATCATGGACTAATTCAACTAAACATTTCACTTGTACAATAAGTTTTTTTTATGGCCCACCTCCACCCCCCCATCTTTGGAGGACAACTTTGTTTTTATGTACAGTTCAAATTACATTTATAAAAATTATAACAATATGCAAAGTGATAATTATTGGGGTTAGGTGGATCAAGAAAAGAGGGGTAGAGAAAGAATAAAAAGGGAAAAGACAGAAGGGCAGGGAATATATACATATATAAAATAAAAGCAAAAAATAAAAAATACAACCAGCTCGAATGACCACAGCAAAGTAAAGCAGAGTGTGCATTGATCATGCCAGGATTCTCAGTGTTTCTCAGAAAGTGTGCACACACGCGTGTGTGAAAAAAAGAGTGCGTGTGTGAGCGTGCACACACGCACTTTTTTTGCACACGTTCACATACGTGCACGCTCACACACGCACTCTTTTTTTCCCACACGCTCACATACGTGCACGCTCACACACGCACTCTTTTTTCACATGCTCACATACGTGCATGCTCACACTTTTTTTTCACATGCTCACATATGTGCACGCTCACATGCACTCTTTTTTCCCACACGCACTCTTTTTTTTCCACACATGCTCACATACGTGCACACTCACACACGCACTTTTTTCACACACTCACATACGTGCACGCTCACACACGCACTCTTTTTTCACATGCTCACATACGTGCACGCTCACACACACTTTTTTCACATGCTCACATACGTGCACGCTCACATGCACTCTTTTTTTCCCACACGCACTCTTTTTTCACACTCTCATAAGTGCACGCTCACACACTCACACTTTTTTCACACGCTCACATACGTGCACGGTCACACACGCACTCTTTTTTCACATGCTCACATACGTGCACACTCACACTCTTTTTTCACACACTCTCATACGTGCACGCTCACACACTCACACTTTTTTCACATGCTCACATACGTGCACGCTCACACACACTTTTTTTTCACATGCCCACATACGACCTTTTACTTTTCTTTTGAATAATGAAGCACCTATATATATATATATATATATATATATATATATATATATATATATATATATAAGATATATATATAATAATAATAAAAGCAAAAAATAAAAAACACAACCAGCTCGAATGACCACAGCAAAGTAAAGCAGAGTGTGCATTGATCATGCCAGGATTCTCAGTGTTTCTCAGAAAGTGTGCACACACGCGTGTGTGAAAAAAAGAGTGCGTGTGTGAGCGTGCACACACGCACTTTTTTGCACACGTTCACATACGTGCACGCTCACACACGCACCCTTTTTTCGCACACGCTCACATACGTTCACGCTCTCACACACTTTTTTCACACGCTCACATACGTGCACGCTCACCACACGCACTTTTTTCACATGCTCACATACGTGCACGCTCACACACACTTTTTTTCACACACTCTCATACGTGCACGCTCACACACTCACACTTTTTTCACACGCTCACATACGTGCACGCTCACATACGTGCACGCTCACACACGCACTCTTTTTTTTCACACACTCTCATACGTGCACGGTCACACACGCACTCTTTTTTCACATGCTCACATACGTGCACGCTCACACACTTTTTTTCACATGCTCACATACGTCCTTTTACTTTTCTTTTGAATAATGAAGCACCTGAGTTTTTGGTCACGAGGGGAGATGTTATATGACAGATAGTTTGGGGAAAGGTAAGAGGGGAGCTTGGTAAAACACTTTTTGACCACGCTTTATGTTTCTCAATTTCATTATATGCAGTTGTTAAGAATTATGGATCATGGACTAATTCAACTAAACATTTCACTTGTACAATAAGTTTTTTTTATGGCCCACCTCCACCCCCCCATCTTTGGAGGACAACTTTGTTTTTATGTACAGTTCAAATTACATTTATAAAAATTATAACAATATGCAAAGTGATAATTATTGGGGTTAGGTGGATCAAGAAAAGAGGGGTAGAGAAAGAATAAAAAGGGAAAAGACAGAAGGGCAGGGAATATATACATATATAAAATAAAAGCAAAAAATAAAAATACAACCAGCTCGAATGACCACAGCAAAGTAAAGCAGAGTGTGCATTGATCATGCCAGGATTCTCAGTGTTTCTCAGAAAGTGTGCACACACGCGTGTGTGAAAAAAAAGAGTGCGTGTGTGAGCGTGCACACACGCACTTTTTTTGCACACGTTCACATACGTGCACGCTCACACACGCACTCTTTTTTCCCACACGCTCACATACGTGCACGCTCACACACGCACTCTTTTTTCACATGCTCACATACGTGCATGCTCACACACTTTTTTTTCACATGCTCACATATGTGCACGCTCACATGCACTCTTTTTTCCCACACGCACTCTTTTTTTTCCACACATGCTCACATACGTGCACACTCACACACGCACTTTTTTCACACACTCACATACGTGCACGCTCACACACGCACTCTTTTTTCACAATGCTCACATACGTGCACGCTCACACACACTTTTTTCACATGCTCACATACGTGCACGCTCACATGCACTCTTTTTTCCCACACGCACTCTTTTTTCACACTCTCATAAGTGCACGCTCACACACTCACACTTTTTTCACACGCTCACATACGTGCACGGTCACACACGCACTCTTTTTTCACATGCTCACATACGTGCACACTCACACTTTTTTCACACACTCTCATACGTGCACGCTCACACACTCACACTTTTTTCACATGCTCACATACGTGCACGCTCACACACACTTTTTTTTCACATGCCCACATACGACCTTTTACTTTTCTTTTGAATAATGAAGCACCTATATATATATATATATATATATTATATATATATATATATATATATATATATATATATATATATATATATAATAAAAGCAAAAAATAAAAAACACAACCAGCTCGAATGACCACAGCAAAGTAAAGCAGAGTGTGCATTGATCATGCCAGGATTCTCAGTGTTTCTCAGAAAGTGTGCACACACGCGTGTGTGAAAAAAAGAGTGCGTGTGTGAGCGTGCACACACGCACTTTTTTGCACACGTTCACATACGTGCACGCTCACACACGCACCCTTTTTTCGCACACGCTCACATACGTTCACGCTCTCACACACTTTTTTCACACGCTCACATACGTGCACGCTCACACACGCACTTTTTTCACATGCTCACATACGTGCACGCTCACACACACTTTTTTTTCACACACTCTCATACGTGCACGCTCACACACTCACACTTTTTTCACACGCTCACATACGTGCACGCTCACACACGTGCACGCTCACACACGCACTCTTTTTTTCACACACTCTCATACGTGCACGGTCACACACGCACTCTTTTTTCACATGCTCACATACGTGCACGCTCACACACTTTTTTTTCACATGCTCACATACGTCCTTTTACTTTTCTTTTGAATAATGAAGCACCTGAGTTTTTGGTCACGAGGGGAGATGTTATATGACAGATAGTTTGGGGAAAGGTAAGAGGGGAGCTTGGTAAAACACTTTTTGACCACGCTTTATGTTTCTCAATTTCATTATATGCAGTTGTTAAGAATTATGGATCATGGACTAATTCAACTAAACATTTCACTTGTACAATAAGTTTTTTTTATGGCCCACCTCCACCCCCCCATCTTTGGAGGACAACTTTGTTTTTATGTACAGTTCAAATTACATTTATAAAATTATAACAATATGCAAAGTGATAATTATTGGGGTTAGGTGGATCAAGAAAAGAGGGGTAGAGAAAGAATAAAAAGGGAAAAGACAGAAGGGCAGGGAATATATACATATATAAAATAAAAGCAAAAAATAAAAAATACAACCAGCTCGAATGACCACAGCAAAGTAAAGCAGAGTGTGCATTGATCATGCCAGGATTCTCAGTGTTTCTCAGAAAGTGTGCACACACACGTGTGTGAAAAAAAGAGTGCGTGTGTGAGCGTGCACACACGCACTTTTTTTGCACACGTTCACATACATGCACGCTCACACACGCACTCTTTTTTCCCCACACGCTCACATACGTGCACGCTCACACACGCACTCTTTTTTCACATGCTCACATACGTGCATGCTCACACACTTTTTTTTCACATGCTCACATATGTGCACGCTCACATGCACTCTTTTTTCCCACACGCACTCTTTTTTTTCCACACATGCTCACATACGTGCACACTCACACACGCACTTTTTTCACACACTCACATACGTGCACGCTCACACACGCACTCTTTTTTCACATGCTCACATACGTGCACGCTCACACACACTTTTTTCACATGCTCACATACGTGCACGCTCACATGCACTCTTTTTTCCCACACGCACTCTTTTTTCACACTCTCATAAGTGCACGCTCACACACTCACACTTTTTTCACACGCTCACATACGTGCACGGTCACACACGCACTCTTTTCTCACACACTCTCATACGTGCACGCTCACACACTCACACTTTTTTCACATGCTCACATACGTGCACGCTCACACACACTTTTTTTTCACATGCCCACATACGACCTTTTACTTTTCTTTTGAATAATGAAGCACCTATATATATATATATATATATATATATATATATAATAAAAGCAAAAAATAAAAAACACAACCAGCTCGAATGACCACAGCAAAGTAAAGCAGAGTGTGCATTGATCATGCCAGGATTCTCAGGGTTTCTCAGAAAGTGTGCACACACGCGTGTGTGAAAAAAAGAGTGCGTGTGTGAGCGTGCACACACGCACTTTTTTGCACACGTTCACATACGTGCACGCTCACACACGCACCCTTTTTTCGCACACGCTCACATACGTTCACGCTCTCACACACTTTTTTCACACGCTCACATACGTGCACGCTCACACACGCACTTTTTTCACATGCTCACATACGTGCACGCTCACACACACTTTTTTTTCACACACTCTCATACGTGCACGCTCACACACTCACACTTTTTTCACACGCTCACATACGTGCACGCTCACACACGTGCACGCTCACACACGCACTCTTTTTTTCACACACTCTCATACGTGCACGGTCACACACGCACTCTTTTTTCACATGCTCACATACGTGCACGCTCACACACTTTTTTTTCACATGCTCACATACGTCCTTTTACTTTTCTTTTGAATAATGAAGCACCTGAGTTTTTGGTCACGAGGGGAGATGTTATATGACAGATAGTTTGGGGAAAGGTAAGAGGGGAGCTTGGTAAAACACTTTTTGACCACGCTTTATGTTTCTCAATTTCATTATATGCAGTTGTTAAGAATTATGGATCATGGACTAATTCAACTAAACATTTCACTTGTACAATAAGTTTTTTTTATGGCCCACCTCCACCCCCCCATCTTTGGAGGACAACTTTGTTTTTATGTACAGTTCAAATTACATTTATAAAAATTATAACAATATGCAAAGTGATAATTATTGGGGTTGGGTGGATCAAGAAAAGAGGGGTAGAGAAAGAATAAAAAGGGAAAAGACAGAAGGGCAGGGAATATATACATATATAAAATAAAAGCAAAAAATAAAAAATACAACCAGCTCGAATGACCACAGCAAAGTAAAGCAGAGTGTGCATTGATCATGCCAGGATTCTCAGTGTTTCTCAGAAAGTGTGCACACACGCGTGTGTAAAAAAGAGTGCGTGTGTGAGCGTGCACACACGCACTTTTTTTGCACACGTTCACATACGTGCACGCTCACACACGCACTTTTTTCCCACACGCTCACATACGTGCACGCTCACACACGCACTCTTTTTTCACATGCTCACATACGTGCATGCTCACACACTTTTTTTTCACATGCTCACATATGTGCACGCTCACATGCACTCTTTTTTCCCACACGCACTCTTTTTTTTCCACACATGCTCACATACGTGCACACTCACACACGCACTTTTTTCACACACTCACATACGTGCACGCTCACACACGCACTCTTTTTTCACATGCTCACATACGTGCACGCTCACACACACTTTTTTCACATGCTCACATACGTGCACGCTCACATGCACTCTTTTTTCCCACACGCACTCTTTTTTCACACTCTCATAAGTGCACGCTCACACACTCACACTTTTTTCACACGCTCACATACGTGCACGGTCACACACGCACTCTTTTTTCACATGCTCACATACGTGCACACTCACACTCTTTTTTCACACACTCTCATACGTGCACGCTCACACACTCACACTTTTTTCACATGCTCACATACGTGCACGCTCACACACACTTTTTTTTCACATGCCCACATACGACCTTTTACTTTTCTTTTGAATAATGAAGCACCTATATATATATATATATATATATATATATATATATATATATATATATATATATATATATATATAATAATAAAAGCAAAAAATAAAAAACACAACCAGCTCGAATGACCACAGCAAAGTAAAGCAGAGTGTGCATTGATCATGCCAGGATTCTCAGTGTTTCTCAGAAAGTGTGCACACACGCGTGTGTGAAAAAAAGAGTGCGTGTGTGAGCGTGCACACACGCACTTTTTTGCACACGTTCACATACGTGCACGCTCACACACGCACCCTTTTTTCGCACACGCTCACATACGTTCACGCTCTCACACACTTTTTTCACACGCTCACATACGTGCACGCTCACACACGCACTTTTTTCACATGCTCACATACGTGCACGCTCACACACTTTTTTTCACACACTCTCATACGTGCACGCTCACACACTCACACTTTTTTCACACGCTCACATACGTGCACGCTCACACACGTGCACGCTCACACACGCACTCTTTTTTTCACACACTCTCATACGTGCACGGTCACACACGCACTCTTTTTTCACATGCTCACATACGTGCACGCTCACACACTTTTTTTCACATGCTCACATACGTCCTTTTACTTTTCTTTTGAATAATGAAGCACCTGAGTTTTTGGTCACGAGGGGAGATGTTATATGACAGATAGTTTGGGGAAAGGTAAGAGGGGAGCTTGGTAAAACACTTTTTGACCACGCTTTATGTTTCTCAATTTCATTATATGCAGTTGTTAAGAATTATGGATCATGGACTAATTCAACTAAACATTTCACTTGTACAATAAGTTTTTTTTATGGCCCACCTCCACCCCCCCATCTTTGGAGGACAACTTTGTTTTTATGTACAGTTCAAATTACATTTATAAAAATTATAACAATATGCAAAGTGATAATTATTGGGGTTAGGTGGATCAAGAAAAGAGGGGTAGAGAAAGAATAAAAAGGGAAAAGACAGAAGGGCAGGGAATATATACATATATAAAATAAAAGCAAAAAATAAAAAATACAACCAGCTCGAATGACCACAGCAAAGTAAAGCAGAGTGTGCATTGATCATGCCAGGATTCTCAGTGTTTCTCAGAAAGTGTGCACACACGCGTGTGTGAAAAAAAGAGTGCGTGTGTGAGCGTGCACACACGCACTTTTTTTGCACACGTTCACATACGTGCACGCTCACACACGCACTCTTTTTTCCCACACGCTCACATACGTGCACGCTCACACACGCACTCTTTTTTCACATGCTCACATACGTGCATGCTCACACACTTTTTTTTCACATGCTCACATATGTGCACGCTCACATGCACTCTTTTTTCCCACACGCACTCTTTTTTTTCCACACATGCTCACATACGTGCACACTCACACACGCACTTT
Source organism: Brachyhypopomus gauderio (assembly GCF_052324685.1). Classification (NCBI taxonomy): domain Eukaryota; kingdom Metazoa; phylum Chordata; class Actinopteri; order Gymnotiformes; family Hypopomidae; genus Brachyhypopomus; species Brachyhypopomus gauderio. Next base: position 19,164,819 of record NC_135221.1, on the reverse strand, counting down.
TTTCACACACTCACATACGTGCACGCTCACACACGCACTCTTTTTTCACATGCTCACATACGTGCACGCTCACACACACTTTTTTCACATGCTCACATACGTGCACGCTCACATGCACTCTTTTTTCCCACACGCACTCTTTTTTCACACTCTCATAAGTGCACGCTCACACACTCACACTTTTTTCACACGCTCACATACGTGCACGGTCACACACGCACTCTTTTTTCACACACTCTCATACGTGCACGCTCACACACTCACACTTTTTTCACATGCCCACATACGTGCACGCTCACACACACTTTTTTTTCACATGCCCACATACGACCTTTTACTTTTCTTTTGAATAATGAAGCACCTATATATATATATATATATATATATATATATATATATATATATATATATATATATAATAAAAGCAAAAAATAAAAAACACAACCAGCTCGAATGACCACAGCAAAGTAAAGCAGAGTGTGCATTGATCATGCCAGGATTCTCAGGGTTTCTCAGAAAGTGTGCACACACGCGTGTGTGAAAAAAAGAGTGCGTGTGTGAGCGTGCACACACGCACTTTTTTGCACACGTTCACATACGTGCACGCTCACACACGCACCCTTTTTTCGCACACGCTCACATACGTTCACGCTCTCACACACTTTTTTCACACGCTCACATACGTGCACGCTCACACACGCACTTTTTTCACATGCTCACATACGTGCACGCTCACACACACTTTTTTTTCACACACTCTCATACGTGCACGCTCACACACTCACACTTTTTTCACACGCTCACATACGTGCACGTTCACACACGTGCACGCTCACACACGCACTCTTTTTTTCACACACTCTCATACGTGCACGGTCACACACGCACTCTTTTTTCACATGCTCACATACGTGCACGCTCACACACTTTTTTTTCACATGCTCACATACGTCCTTTTACTTTTCTTTTGAATAATGAAGCACCTGAGTTTTTGGTCACGAGGGGAGATGTTATATGACAGATAGTTTGGGGAAAGGTAAGAGGGGAGCTTGGTAAAACACTTTTTGACCACGCTTTATGTTTCTCAATTTCATTATATGCAGTTGTTAAGAATTATGGATCATGGACTAATTCAACTAAACATTTCACTTGTACAATAAGTTTTTTTTATGGCCCACCTCCACCCCCCCATCTTTGGAGGACAACTTTGTTTTTATGTACAGTTCAAATTACATTTATAAAAATTATAACAATATGCAAAGTGATAATTATTGGGGTTAGGTGGATCAAGAAAAGAGGGGTAGAGAAAGAATAAAAAGGGAAAAGACAGAAGGGCAGGGAATATATACATATATAAAATAAAAGCAAAAAATAAAAAATACAACCAGCTCGAATGACCACAGCAAAGTAAAGCAGAGTGTGCATTGATCATGCCAGGATTCTCAGTGTTTCTCAGAAAGTGTGCACACACGCGTGTGTGAAAAAAAGAGTGCGTGTGTGAGCGTGCACACACGCACTTTTTTTGCACACGTTCACATACGTGCACGCTCACACACGCACTCTTTTTTCCCACACGCTCACATACGTGCACGCTCACACACGCACTCTTTTTTCACATGCTCACATACGTGCATCCTCACACACTTTTTTTTCACATGCTCACATATGTGCACGCTCACATGCACTCTTTTTTCCCACACGCACTCTTTTTTTTCCACACATGCTCACATACGTGCACACTCACACACGCACTTTTTTCACACACTCACATACGTGCACGCTCACACACGCACTCTTTTTTCACATGCTCACATACGTGCACGCTCACACACACTTTTTTCACATGCTCACATACGTGCACGCTCACATGCACTCTTTTTTCCCACACGCACTCTTTTTTCACACTCTCATAAGTGCACGCTCACACACTCACACTTTTTTCACACGCTCACATACGTGCACGGTCACACACGCACTCTTTTTTCACATGCTCACATACGTGCACACTCACACTCTTTTTTCACACACTCTCATACGTGCACGCTCACACACTCACACTTTTTTCACATGCTCACATACGTGCACGCTCACACACACTTTTTTTTCACATGCCCACATACGACCTTTTACTTTTCTTTTGAATAATGAAGCACCTATATATATATATATATATATATATATATATATATATATATATATATATATATATATATATAATAAAAGCAAAAAATAAAAAACACAACCAGCTCGAATGACCACAGCAAAGTAAAGCAGAGTGTGCATTGATCATGCCAGGATTCTCAGTGTTTCTCAGAAAGTGTGCACACACACGTGTGTGAAAAAAAGAGTGCGTGTGTGAGCGTGCACACACGCACTTTTTTTGCACACGTTCACATACATGCACGCTCACACACGCACTCTTTTTTCCCCACACGCTCACATACGTGCACGCTCACACACGCACTCTTTTTTCACATGCTCACATACGTGCATGCTCACACACTTTTTTTTCACATGCTCACATATGTGCACGCTCACATGCACTCTTTTTTCCCACACGCACTCTTTTTTTTCCACACATGCTCACATACGTGCACACTCACACACGCACTTTTTTCACACACTCACATACGTGCACGCTCACACACGCACTCTTTTTTCACATGCTCACATACGTGCACGCTCACACACACTTTTTTCACATGCTCACATACGTGCACGCTCACATGCACTCTTTTTTCCCACACGCACTCTTTTTTCACACTCTCATAAGTGCACGCTCACACACTCACACTTTTTTCACACGCTCACATACGTGCACGGTCACACACGCACTCTTTTCTCACACACTCTCATACGTGCACGCTCACACACTCACACTTTTTTCACATGCTCACATACGTGCACGCTCACACACACTTTTTTTTCACATGCCCACATACGACCTTTTACTTTTCTTTTGAATAATGAAGCACCTATATATATATATATATATATATATATATATATATATATATATATATATATATATATATATATATATATATATATATATAATAAAAGCAAAAAATAAAAAACACAACCAGCTCGAATGACCACAGCAAAGTAAAGCAGAGTGTGCATTGATCATGCCAGGATTCTCAGGGTTTCTCAGAAAGTGTGCACACACGCGTGTGTGAAAAAAAGAGTGCGTGTGTGAGCGTGCACACACGCACTTTTTTGCACACGTTCACATACGTGCACGCTCACACACGCACCCTTTTTTCGCACACGCTCACATACGTTCACGCTCTCACACACTTTTTTCACACGCTCACATACGTGCACGCTCACACACGCACTTTTTTCACATGCTCACATACGTGCACGCTCACACACACTTTTTTTTCACACACTCTCATACGTGCACGCTCACACACTCACACTTTTTTCACACGCTCACATACGTGCACGCTCACACACGTGCACGCTCACACACGCACTCTTTTTTTCACACACTCTCATACGTGCACGGTCACACACGCACTCTTTTTTCACATGCTCACATACGTGCACGCTCACACACTTTTTTTTCACATGCTCACATACGTCCTTTTACTTTTCTTTTGAATAATGAAGCACCTGAGTTTTTGGTCACGAGGGGAGATGTTATATGACAGATAGTTTGGGGAAAGGTAAGAGGGGAGCTTGGTAAAACACTTTTTGACCACGCTTTATGTTTCTCAATTTCATTATATGCAGTTGTTAAGAATTATGGATCATGGACTAATTCAACTAAACATTTCACTTGTACAATAAGTTTTTTTTATGGCCCACCTCCACCCCCCCATCTTTGGAGGACAACTTTGTTTTTATGTACAGTTCAAATTACATTTATAAAAATTATAACAATATGCAAAGTGATAATTATTGGGGTTAGGTGGATCAAGAAAAGAGGGGTAGAGAAAGAATAAAAAGGGAAAAGACAGAAGGGCAGGGAATATATACATATATAAAATAAAAGCAAAAAATAAAAAATACAACCAGCTCGAATGACCACAGCAAAGTAAAGCAGAGTGTGCATTGATCATGCCAGGATTCTCAGTGTTTCTCAGAAAGTGTGCACACACGCGTGTGTAAAAAAGAGTGCGTGTGTGAGCGTGCACACACGCACTTTTTTTGCACACGTTCACATACGTGCACGCTCACACACGCACTCTTTTTTCCCACACGCTCACATACGTGCACGCTCACACACGCACTCTTTTTTCACATGCTCACATACGTGCATGCTCACACACTTTTTTTTCACATGCTCACATATGTGCACGCTCACATGCACTCTTTTTTCCCACACGCACTCTTTTTTTTCCACACATGCTCACATACGTGCACACTCACACACGCACTTTTTTCACACACTCACATACGTGCACGCTCACACACGCACTCTTTTTTCACATGCTCACATACGTGCACGCTCACACACACTTTTTTCACATGCTCACATACGTGCACGCTCACATGCACTCTTTTTTCCCACACGCACTCTTTTTTCACACTCTCATAAGTGCACGCTCACACACTCACACTTTTTTCACACGCTCACATACGTGCACGGTCACACACGCACTCTTTTTTCACATGCTCACATACGTGCACACTCACACTCTTTTTTCACACACTCTCATACGTGCACGCTCACACACTCACACTTTTTTCACATGCTCACATACGTGCACGCTCACACACACTTTTTTTTCACATGCCCACATACGACCTTTTACTTTTCTTTTGAATAATGAAGCACCTATATATATATATATATATATATATATATATATATATATATATATATATATATATATATATAATAATAAAAGCAAAAAATAAAAAACACAACCAGCTCGAATGACCACAGCAAAGTAAAGCAGAGTGTGCATTGATCATGCCAGGATTCTCAGTGTTTCTCAGAAAGTGTGCACACACGCGTGTGTGAAAAAAAGAGTGCGTGTGTGAGCGTGCACACACGCACTTTTTTGCACACGTTCACATACGTGCACGCTCACACACGCACCCTTTTTTCGCACACGCTCACATACGTTCACGCTCTCACACACTTTTTTCACACGCTCACATACGTGCACGCTCACACACGCACTTTTTTCACATGCTCACATACGTGCACGCTCACACACTTTTTTTCACACACTCTCATACGTGCACGCTCACACACTCACACTTTTTTCACACGCTCACATACGTGCACGCTCACACACGTGCACGCTCACACACGCACTCTTTTTTTCACACACTCTCATACGTGCACGGTCACACACGCACTCTTTTTTCACATGCTCACATACGTGCACGCTCACACACTTTTTTTTCACATGCTCACATACGTCCTTTTACTTTTCTTTTGAATAATGAAGCACCTGAGTTTTTGGTCACGAGGGGAGATGTTATATGACAGATAGTTTGGGGAAAGGTAAGAGGGGAGCTTGGTAAAACACTTTTTGACCACGCTTTATGTTTCTCAATTTCATTATATGCAGTTGTTAAGAATTATGGATCATGGACTAATTCAACTAAACATTTCACTTGTACAATAAGTTTTTTTTATGGCCCACCTCCACCCCCCCATCTTTGGAGGACAACTTTGTTTTTATGTACAGTTCAAATTACATTTATAAAAATTATAACAATATGCAAAGTGATAATTATTGGGGTTAGGTGGATCAAGAAAAGAGGGGTAGAGAAAGAATAAAAAGGGAAAAGACAGAAGGGCAGGGAATATATACATATATAAAATAAAAGCAAAAAATAAAAAATACAACCAGCTCGAATGACCACAGCAAAGTAAAGCAGAGTGTGCATTGATCATGCCAGGATTCTCAGTGTTTCTCAGAAAGTGTGCACACACGCGTGTGTGAAAAAAAGAGTGCGTGTGTGAGCGTGCACACACGCACTTTTTTTGCACACGTTCACATACATGCACGCTCACACACGCACTCTTTTTTCCCCACACGCTCACATACGTGCACGCTCACACACGCACTCTTTTTTCACATGCTCACATACGTGCATGCTCACACACTTTTTTTTCACATGCTCACATATGTGCACGCTCACATGCACTCTTTTTTCCCACACGCACTCTTTTTTTTCCACACATGCTCACATACGTGCACACTCACACACGCACTTTTTTCACACACTCACATACGTGCACGCTCACACACGCACTCTTTTTTCACATGCTCACATACGTGCACGCTCACACACACTTTTTTCACATGCTCACATACGTGCACGCTCACATGCACACTTTTTTCCCACACGCACTCTTTTTTCACACTCTCATAAGTGCACGCTCACACACTCACACTTTTTTCACACGCTCACATACGTGCACGGTTACACACGCACTCTTTTTTCACACACTCTCATACGTGCACGCTCACACACTCACACTTTTTTCACATGCTCACATACGTGCACGCTCACACACACTTTTTTTTCACATGCCCACATACGACCTTTTACTTTTCTTTTGAATAATGAAGCACCTATATATATATATATATATATATATATATATATATATATATATATATATATATATATATATATATATATATATAATAAAAGCAAAAAATAAAAAACACAACCAGCTCGAATGACCACAGCAAAGTAAAGCAGAGTGTGCATTGATCATGCCAGGATTCTCAGGGTTTCTCAGAAAGTGTGCACACACGCGTGTGTGAAAAAAAGAGTGCGTGTGTGAGCGTGCACACACGCACTTTTTTGCACACGTTCACATACGTGCACGCTCACACACGCACCCTTTTTTCGCACACGCTCACATACGTTCACGCTCTCACACACTTTTTTCACACGCTCACATACGTGCACGCTCACACACGCACTTTTTTCACATGCTCACATACGTGCACGCTCACACACACTTTTTTTTCACACACTCTCATACGTGCACGCTCACACACTCACACTTTTTTCACACGCTCACATACGTGCACGTTCACACACGTGCACGCTCACACACGCACTCTTTTTTTCACACACTCTCATACGTGCACGGTCACACACACACTCTTTTTTCACATGCTCACATACGTGCACGCTCACACACTTTTTTTTCACATGCTCACTTACGTCCTTTTACTTTTCTTTTGAATAATGAAGCACCTGAGTTTTTGGTCACGAGGGGAGATGTTATATGACAGATAGTTTGGGGAAAGGTAAGAGGGGAGCTTGGTAAAACACTTTTTGACCACGCTTTATGTTTCTCAATTTCATTATATGCAGTTGTTAAGAATTATGGATCATGGACTAATTCAACTAAACATTTCACTTGTACAATAAGTTTTTTTTATGGCCCACCTCCACCCCCCCATCTTTGGAGGACAACTTTGTTTTTATGTACAGTTCAAATTACATTTATAAAAATTATAACAATATGCAAAGTGATAATTATTGGGGTTAGGTGGATCAAGAAAAGAGGGGTAGAGAAAGAATAAAAAGGGAAAAGACAGAAGGGCAGGGAATATATACATATATAAAATAAAAGCAAAAAATAAAAAATACAACCAGCTCGAATGACCACAGCAAAGTAAAGCAGAGTGTGCATTGATCATGCCAGGATTCTCAGTGTTTCTCAGAAAGTGTGCACACACGCGTGTGTGAAAAAAAGAGTGCGTGTGTGAGCGTGCACACACGCACTTTTTTTGCACACGTTCACATACGTGCACGCTCACACACGCACTCTTTTTTCCCACACGCTCACATACGTGCACGCTCACACACGCACTCTTTTTTCACATGCTCACATACGTGCATGCTCACACTTTTTTTTCACATGCTCACATATGTGCACGCTCACATGCACTCTTTTTTCCCACACGCACTCTTTTTTTTCCACACATGCTCACATACGTGCACACTCACACACGCACTTTTTTCACACACTCACATACGTGCACGCTCACACACGCACTCTTTTTTCACATGCTCACATACGTGCACGCTCACACACACTTTTTTCACATGCTCACATACGTGCACGCTCACATGCACTCTTTTTTCCCACACGCACTCTTTTTTCACACTCTCATAAGTGCACGCTCACACACTCACACTTTTTTCACACGCTCACATACGTGCACGGTCACACACGCACTCTTTTTTCACATGCTCACATACGTGCACACTCACACTCTTTTTTCACACACTCTCATACGTGCACGCTCACACACTCACACTTTTTTCACATGCTCACATACGTGCACGCTCACACACACTTTTTTTTCACATGCCCACATACGACCTTTTACTTTTCTTTTGAATAATGAAGCACCTATATATATATATATATATATATATATATATATAATAATAAAAGCAAAAAATAAAAAACACAACCAGCTCGAATGACCACAGCAAAGTAAAGCAGAGTGTGCATTGATCATGCCAGGATTCTCAGGGTTTCTCAGAAAGTGTGCACACACGCGTGTGTGAAAAAAAGAGTGCGTGTGTGAGCGTGCACACACGCACTTTTTTGCACACGTTCACATACGTGCACGCTCACACACGCACCCTTTTTTCGCACACGCTCACATACGTTCACGCTCTCACACACTTTTTTCACACGCTCACATACGTGCACGCTCACACACGCACTTTTTTCACATGCTCACATACGTGCACGCTCACACACACTTTTTTTTCACACACTCTCATACGTGCACGCTCACACACTCACACTTTTTTCACACGCTCACATACGTGCACGTTCACACACGTGCACGCTCACACACGCACTCTTTTTTTCACACACTCTCATACGTGCACGGTCACACACGCACTCTTTTTTCACATGCTCACATACGTGCACGCTCACACACTTTTTTTTCACATGCTCACATACGTCCTTTTACTTTTCTTTTGAATAATGAAGCACCTGAGTTTTTGGTCACGAGGGGAGATGTTATATGACAGATAGTTTGGGGAAAGGTAAGAGGGGAGCTTGGTAAAACACTTTTTGACCACGCTTTATGTTTCTCAATTTCATTATATGCAGTTGTTAAGAATTATGGATCATGGACTAATTCAACTAAACATTTCACTTGTACAATAAGTTTTTTTTATGGCCCACCTCCACCCCCCCATCTTTGGAGGACAACTTTGTTTTTATGTACAGTTCAAATTACATTTATAAAAATTATAACAATATGCAAAGTGATAATTATTGGGGTTAGGTGGATCAAGAAAAGAGGGGTAGAGAAAGAATAAAAAGGGAAAAGACAGAAGGGCAGGGAATATATACATATATAAAATAAAAGCAAAAAATAAAAAATACAACCAGCTCGAATGACCACAGCAAAGTAAAGCAGAGTGTGCATTGATCATGCCAGGATTCTCAGTGTTTCTCAGAAAGTGTGCACACACGCGTGTGTGAAAAAAAGAGTGCGTGTGTGAGCGTGCACACACGCACTTTTTTTGCACACGTTCACATACGTGCACGCTCACACACGCACTCTTTTTTCCCACACGCTCACATACGTGCACGCTCACACACGCACTCTTTTTTCACATGCTCACATACGTGCATGCTCACACACTTTTTTTTCACATGCTCACATATGTGCACGCTCACATGCACTCTTTTTTCCCACACGCACTCTTTTTTTTCCACACATGCTCACATACGTGCACACTCACACACGCACTTTTTTCACACACTCACATACGTGCACGCTCACACACGCACTCTTTTTTCACATGCTCACATACGTGCACGCTCACACACACTTTTTTCACATGCTCACATACGTGCACGCTCACATGCACTCTTTTTTCCCACACGCACTCTTTTTTCACACTCTCATAAGTGCACGCTCACACACTCACACTTTTTTCACACGCTCACATACGTGCACGGTCACACACGCACTCTTTTTTCACATGCTCACATACGTGCACACTCACACTCTTTTTTCACACACTCTCATACGTGCACGCTCACACACTCACACTTTTTTCACATGCTCACATACGTGCACGCTCACACACACTTTTTTTTCACATGCCCACATACGACCTTTTACTTTTCTTTTGAATAATGAAGCACCTATATATATATATATATATATATATATATATATATATATATATATATATATATATATATATATAATAAAAGCAAAAAATAAAAAACACAACCAGCTCGAATGACCACAGCAAAGTAAAGCAGAGTGTGCATTGATCATGCCAGGATTCTCAGTGTTTCTCAGAAAGTGTGCACACACGCGTGTGTGAAAAAAAGAGTGCGTGTGTGAGCGTGCACACACGCACTTTTTTGCACACGTTCACATACGTGCACGCTCACACACGCACCCTTTTTTCGCACACGCTCACATACGTTCACGCTCTCACACACTTTTTTCACACGCTCACATACGTGCACGCTCACACACGCACTTTTTTCACATGCTCACATACGTGCACGCTCACACACACTTTTTTTTCACACACTCTCATACGTGCACGCTCACACACTCACACTTTTTTCACACGCTCACATACGTGCACGCTCACACACGTGCACGCTCACACACGCACTCTTTTTTTCACACACTCTCATACGTGCACGGTCACACACGCACTCTTTTTTCACATGCTCACATACGTGCACGCTCACACACTTTTTTTTCACATGCTCACATACGTCCTTTTACTTTTCTTTTGAATAATGAAGCACCTGAGTTTTTGGTCACGAGGGGAGATGTTATATGACAGATAGTTTGGGGAAAGGTAAGAGGGGAGCTTGGTAAAACACTTTTTGACCACGCTTTATGTTTCTCAATTTCATTATATGCAGTTGTTAAGAATTATGGATCATGGACTAATTCAACTAAACATTTCACTTGTACAATAAGTTTTTTTTATGGCCCACCTCCACCCCCCCATCTTTGGAGGACAACTTTGTTTTTATGTACAGTTCAAATTACATTTATAAAAATTATAACAATATGCAAAGTGATAATTATTGGGGTTAGGTGGATCAAGAAAAGAGGGGTAGAGAAAGAATAAAAAGGGAAAAGACAGAAGGGCAGGGAATATATACATATATAAAATAAAAGCAAAAAATAAAAAATACAACCAGCTCGAATGACCACAGCAAAGTAAAGCAGAGTGTGCATTGATCATGCCAGGATTCTCAGTGTTTCTCAGAAAGTGTGCACACACGCGTGTGTGAAAAAAAGAGTGCGTGTGTGAGCGTGCACACACGCACTTTTTTTGCACACGTTCACATACATGCACGCTCACACACGCACTCTTTTTTCCCCACACGCTCACATACGTGCACGCTCACACACGCACTCTTTTTTCACATGCTCACATACGTGCATGCTCACACACTTTTTTTTCACATGCTCACATATGTGCACGCTCACATGCACTCTTTTTTCCCACACGCACTCTTTTTTTTCCACACATGCTCACATACGTGCACACTCACACACGCACTTTTTTCACACACTCACATACGTGCACGCTCACACACGCACTCTTTTTTCACATGCTCACATACGTGCACGCTCACACACACTTTTTTCACATGCTCACATACGTGCACGCTCACATGCACTCTTTTTTCCCACACGCACTCTTTTTTCACACTCTCATAAGTGCACGCTCACACACTCACACTTTTTTCACACGCTCACATACGTGCACGGTCACACACGCACTCTTTTCTCACACACTCTCATACGTGCACGCTCACACACTCACACTTTTTTCACATGCTCACATACGTGCACGCTCACACACACTTTTTTTTCACATGCCCACATACGACCTTTTACTTTTCTTTTGAATAATGAAGCACCTATATATATATATATATATATATATATATATATATATATATATATATATATATATATATATATATATATAATAAAAGCAAAAAATAAAAAACACAACCAGCTCGAATGACCACAGCAAAGTAAAGCAGAGTGTGCATTGATCATGCCAGGATTCTCAGGGTTTCTCAGAAAGTGTGCACACACGCGTGTGTGAAAAAAAGAGTGCGTGTGTGAGCGTGCACACACGCACTTTTTTGCACACGTTCACATACGTGCACGCTCACACACGCACCCTTTTTTCGCACACGCTCACATACGTTCACGCTCTCACACACTTTTTTCACACGCTCACATACGTGCACGCTCACACACGCACTTTTTTCACATGCTCACATACGTGCACACTCACACACACTTTTTTTTCACACACTCTCATACGTGCACGCTCACACACTCACACTTTTTTCACACGCTCACATACGTGCACGCTCACACACGTGCACGCTCACACACGCACTCTTTTTTTCACACACTCTCATACGTGCACGGTCACACACGCACTCTTTTTTCACATGCTCACATACGTGCACGCTCACACACTTTTTTTTCACATGCTCACATACGTCCTTTTACTTTTCTTTTGAATAATGAAGCACCTGAGTTTTTGGTCACGAGGGGAGATGTTATATGACAGATAGTTTGGGGAAAGGTAAGAGGGGAGCTTGGTAAAACACTTTTTGACCACGCTTTATGTTTCTCAATTTCATTATATGCAGTTGTTAAGAATTATGGATCATGGACTAATTCAACTAAACATTTCACTTGTACAATAAGTTTTTTTTATGGCCCACCTCCACCCCCCCATCTTTGGAGGACAACTTTGTTTTTATGTACAGTTCAAATTACATTTATAAAAATTATAACAATATGCAAAGTGATAATTATTGGGGTTAGGTGGATCAAGAAAAGAGGGGTAGAGAAAGAATAAAAAGGGAAAAGACAGAAGGGCAGGGAATATATACATATATAAAATAAAAGCAAAAAATAAAAAATACAACCAGCTCGAATGACCACAGCAAAGTAAAGCAGAGTGTGCATTGATCATGCCAGGATTCTCAGTGTTTCTCAGAAAGTGTGCACACACGCGTGTGTGAAAAAAAGAGTGCGTGTGTGAGCGTGCACACACGCACTTTTTTTGCACACGTTCACATACGTGCACGCTCACACACGCACTTTTTTCCCACACGCTCACATACGTGCACGCTCACACACGCACTCTTTTTTCACATGCTCACATACGTGCATGCTCACACTTTTTTTTCACATGCTCACATATGTGCACGCTCACATGCACTCTTTTTTCCCACACGCACTCTTTTTTTTCCACACATGCTCACATACGTGCACACTCACACACGCACTTTTTTCACACACTCACATACGTGCACGCTCACACACGCACTCTTTTTTCACATGCTCACATACGTGCACGCTCACACACACTTTTTTCACATGCTCACATACGTGCACGCTCACATGCACTCTTTTTTCCCACACGCACTCTTTTTTCACACTCTCATAAGTGCACGCTCACACACTCACACTTTTTTCACACGCTCACATACGTGCACGGTCACACACGCACTCTTTTTTCACATGCTCACATACGTGCACACTCACACTCTTTTTTCACACACTCTCATACGTGCACGCTCACACACTCACACTTTTTTCACATGCTCACATACGTGCACGCTCACACACACTTTTTTTTCACATGCCCACATACGACCTTTTACTTTTCTTTTGAATAATGAAGCACCTATATATATATATATATATATATATATATATATATATATATATATATATATATATATATATATAATAAAAGCAAAAAATAAAAAACACAACCAGCTCGAATGACCACAGCAAAGTAAAGCAGAGTGTGCATTGATCATGCCAGGATTCTCAGTGTTTCTCAGAAAGTGTGCACACACGCGTGTGTGAAAAAAAGAGTGCGTGTGTGAGCGTGCACACACGCACTTTTTTGCACACGTTCACATACGTGCACGCTCACACACGCACCCTTTTTTCGCACACGCTCACATACGTTCACGCTCTCACACACTTTTTTCACACGCTCACATACGTGCCCGCTCACACACGCACTTTTTTCACATGCTCACATACGTGCACGCTCACACACACTTTTTTTTCACACACTCTCATACGTGCACGCTCACACACTCACACTTTTTTCACACGCTCACATACGTGCACGCTCACACACGTGCACGCTCACACACGCACTCTTTTTTTCACACACTCTCATACGTGCACGGTCACACACGCACTCTTTTTTCACATGCTCACATACGTGCACGCTCACACACTTTTTTTTCACATGCTCACATACGTCCTTTTACTTTTCTTTTGAATAATGAAGCACCTGAGTTTTTGGTCACGAGGGGAGATGTTATATGACAGATAGTTTGGGGAAAGGTAAGAGGGGAGCTTGGTAAAACACTTTTTGACCACGCTTTATGTTTCTCAATTTCATTATATGCAGTTGTTAAGAATTATGGATCATGGACTAATTCAACTAAACATTTCACTTGTACAATAAGTTTTTTTTATGGCCCACCTCCACCCCCCCATCTTTGGAGGACAACTTTGTTTTTATGTACAGTTCAAATTACATTTATAAAAATTATAACAATATGCAAAGTGATAATTATTGGGGTTAGGTGGATCAAGAAAAGAGGGGTAGAGAAAGAATAAAAAGGGAAAAGACAGAAGGGCAGGGAATATATACATATATAAAATAAAAGCAAAAAATAAAAAATACAACCAGCTCGAATGACCACAGCAAAGTAAAGCAGAGTGTGCATTGATCATGCCAGGATTCTCAGTGTTTCTCAGAAAGTGTGCACACACGCGTGTGTGAAAAAAAGAGTGCGTGTGTGAGCGTGCACACACGCACTTTTTTTGCACACGTTCACATACGTGCACGCTCACACACGCACTCTTTTTTCCCACACGCTCACATACGTGCACGCTCACACACGCACTCTTTTTTCACATGCTCACATACGTGCATGCTCACACTTTTTTTTCACATGCTCACATATGTGCACGCTCACATGCACTCTTTTTTCCCACACGCACTCTTTTTTTTCCACACATGCTCACATACGTGCACACTCACACACGCACTTTTTTCACACACTCACATACGTGCACGCTCACACACGCACTCTTTTTTCACATGCTCACATACGTGCACGCTCACACACACTTTTTTCACATGCTCACATACGTGCACGCTCACATGCACTCTTTTTTCCCACACGCACTCTTTTTTCACACTCTCATAAGTGCACGCTCACACACTCACACTTTTTTCACACGCTCACATACGTGCACGGTCACACACGCACTCTTTTTTCACATGCTCACATACGTGCACACTCACACTCTTTTTTCACACACTCTCATACGTGCACGCTCACACACTCACACTTTTTTCACATGCTCACATACGTGCACGCTCACACACACTTTTTTTTCACATGCCCACATACGACCTTTTACTTTTCTTTTGAATAATGAAGCACCTATATATATATATATATATATATATATATATATATATATATATATATATATATATATATATATATATATATATATATATATAATAAAAGCAAAAAATAAAAAACACAACCAGCTCGAATGACCACAGCAAAGTAAAGCAGAGTGTGCATTGATCATGCCAGGATTCTCAGTGTTTCTCAGAAAGTGTGCACACACGCGTGTGTGAAAAAAAGAGTGCGTGTGTGAGCGTGCACACACGCACTTTTTTGCACACGTTCACATACGTGCACGCTCACACACGCACCCTTTTTTCGCACACGCTCACATACGTTCACGCTCTCACACACTTTTTTCACACGCTCACATACGTGCACGCTCACACACGCACTTTTTTCACATGCTCACATACGTGCACGCTCACACACACTTTTTTTTCACACACTCTCATACGTGCACGCTCACACACTCACACTTTTTTCACACGCTCACATACGTGCACGCTCACACACGTGCACGCTCACACACGCACTCTTTTTTTCACACACTCTCATACGTGCACGGTCACACACGCACTCTTTTTTCACATGCTCACATACGTGCACGCTCACACACTTTTTTTTCACATGCTCACATACGTCCTTTTACTTTTCTTTTGAATAATGAAGCACCTGAGTTTTTGGTCACGAGGGGAGATGTTATATGACAGATAGTTTGGGGAAAGGTAAGAGGGGAGCTTGGTAAAACACTTTTTGACCACGCTTTATGTTTCTCAATTTCATTATATGCAGTTGTTAAGAATTATGGATCATGGACTAATTCAACTAAACATTTCACTTGTACAATAAGTTTTTTTTATGGCCCACCTCCACCCCCCCATCTTTGGAGGACAACTTTGTTTTTATGTACAGTTCAAATTACATTTATAAAAATTATAACAATATGCAAAGTGATAATTATTGGGGTTAGGTGGATCAAGAAAAGAGGGGTAGAGAAAGAATAAAAAGGGAAAAGACAGAAGGGCAGGGAATATATACATATATAAAATAAAAGCAAAAAATAAAAAATACAACCAGCTCGAATGACCACAGCAAAGTAAAGCAGAGTGTGCATTGATCATGCCAGGATTCTCAGTGTTTCTCAGAAAGTGTGCACACACGCGTGTGTGAAAAAAAGAGTGCGTGTGTGAGCGTGCACACACGCACTTTTTTTGCACACGTTCACATACATGCACGCTCACACACGCACTCTTTTTTCCCCACACGCTCACATACGTGCACGCTCACACACGCACTCTTTTTTCACATGCTCACATACGTGCATGCTCACACACTTTTTTTTCACATGCTCACATATGTGCACGCTCACATGCACTCTTTTTTTTCCACACATGCTCACATACGTGCACACTCACACACGCACTTTTTTCACACACTCACATACGTGCACGCTCACACACGCACTCTTTTTTCACATGCTCACATACGTGCACGCTCACACACACTTTTTTCACATGCTCACATACGTGCACGCTCACATGCACTCTTTTTTCCCACACGCACTCTTTTTTCACACTCTCATAAGTGCACGCTCACACACTCACACTTTTTTCACACGCTCACATACGTGCACGGTCACACACGCACTCTTTTCTCACACACTCTCATACGTGCACGCTCACACACTCACACTTTTTTCACATGCTCACATACGTGCACGCTCACACACACTTTTTTTTCACATGCCCACATACGACCTTTTACTTTTCTTTTGAATAATGAAGCACCTATATATATATATATATATATATATATATATATATATATATATATATATATATATATATATAATAAAAGCAAAAAATAAAAAACACAACCAGCTCGAATGACCACAGCAAAGTAAAGCAGAGTGTGCATTGATCATGCCAGGATTCTCAGGGTTTCTCAGAAAGTGTGCACACACGCGTGTGTGAAAAAAAGAGTGCGTGTGTGAGCGTGCACACACGCACTTTTTTGCACACGTTCACATACGTGCACGCTCACACACGCACCCTTTTTTCGCACACGCTCACATACGTTCACGCTCTCACACACTTTTTTCACACGCTCACATACGTGCACGCTCACACACGCACTTTTTTCACATGCTCACATACGTGCACGCTCACACACACTTTTTTTTCACACACTCTCATACGTGCACGCTCACACACTCACACTTTTTTCACACGCTCACATACGTGCACGTTCACACACGTGCACGCTCACACACGCACTCTTTTTTTCACACACTCTCATACGTGCACGGTCACACACACACTCTTTTTTCACATGCTCACATACGTGCACGCTCACACACTTTTTTTTCACATGCTCACATACGTCCTTTTACTTTTCTTTTGAATAATGAAGCACCTGAGTTTTTGGTCACGAGGGGAGATGTTATATGACAGATAGTTTGGGGAAAGGTAAGAGGGGAGCTTGGTAAAACACTTTTTGACCACGCTTTATGTTTCTCAATTTCATTATATGCAGTTGTTAAGAATTATGGATCATGGACTAATTCAACTAAACATTTCACTTGTACAATAAGTTTTTTTTATGGCCCACCTCCACCCCCCCATCTTTGGAGGACAACTTTGTTTTTATGTACAGTTCAAATTACATTTATAAAAATTATAACAATATGCAAAGTGATAATTATTGGGGTTAGGTGGATCAAGAAAAGAGGGGTAGAGAAAGAATAAAAAGGGAAAAGACAGAAGGGCAGGGAATATATACATATATAAAATAAAAGCAAAAAATAAAAAATACAACCAGCTCGAATGACCACAGCAAAGTAAAGCAGAGTGTGCATTGATCATGCCAGGATTCTCAGTGTTTCTCAGAAAGTGTGCACACACGCGTGTGTGAAAAAAAGAGTGCGTGTGTGAGCGTGCACACACGCACTTTTTTTGCACACGTTCACATACGTGCACGCTCACACACGCACTCTTTTTTCCCACACGCTCACATACGTGCACGCTCACACACGCACTCTTTTTTCACATGCTCACATACGTGCATGCTCACACTTTTTTTTCACATGCTCACATATGTGCACGCTCACATGCACTCTTTTTTCCCACACGCACTCTTTTTTTTCCACACATGCTCACATACGTGCACACTCACACACGCACTTTTTTCACACACTCACATACGTGCACGCTCACACACGCACTCTTTTTTCACATGCTCACATACGTGCACGCTCACACACACTTTTTTCACATGCTCACATACGTGCACGCTCACATGCACTCTTTTTTCCCACACGCACTCTTTTTTCACACTCTCATAAGTGCACGCTCACACACTCACACTTTTTTCACACGCTCACATACGTGCACGGTCACACACGCACTCTTTTTTCACATGCTCACATACGTGCACACTCACACTCTTTTTTCACACACTCTCATACGTGCACGCTCACACACTCACACTTTTTTCACATGCTCACATACGTGCACGCTCACACACACTTTTTTTTCACATGCCCACATACGACCTTTTACTTTTCTTTTGAATAATGAAGCACCTATATATATATATATATATATATATATATATATATATATATATATATATATATATATATATATATATATATATAATAAAAGCAAAAAATAAAAAACACAACCAGCTCGAATGACCACAGCAAAGTAAAGCAGAGTGTGCATTGATCATGCCAGGATTCTCAGTGTTTCTCAGAAAGTGTGCACACACGCGTGTGTGAAAAAAAGAGTGCGTGTGTGAGCGTGCACACACGCACTTTTTTGCACACGTTCACATACGTGCACGCTCACACACGCACCCTTTTTTCGCACACGCTCACATACGTTCACGCTCTCACACACTTTTTTCACACGCTCACATACGTGCACGCTCACACACGCACTTTTTTCACATGCTCACATACGTGCACACTCACACACACTTTTTTTTCACACACTCTCATACGTGCACGCTCACACACTCACACTTTTTTCACACGCTCACATACGTGCACGCTCACACACGTGCACGCTCACACACGCACTCTTTTTTTCACACACTCTCATACGTGCACGGTCACACACGCACTCTTTTTTCACATGCTCACATACGTGCACGCTCACACACTTTTTTTTCACATGCTCACATACGTCCTTTTACTTTTCTTTTGAATAATGAAGCACCTGAGTTTTTGGTCACGAGGGGAGATGTTATATGACAGATAGTTTGGGGAAAGGTAAGAGGGGAGCTTGGTAAAACACTTTTTGACCACGCTTTATGTTTCTCAATTTCATTATATGCAGTTGTTAAGAATTATGGATCATGGACTAATTCAACTAAACATTTCACTTGTACAATAAGTTTTTTTTATGGCCCACCTCCACCCCCCCATCTTTGGAGGACAACTTTGTTTTTATGTACAGTTCAAATTACATTTATAAAAATTATAACAATATGCAAAGTGATAATTATTGGGGTTAGGTGGATCAAGAAAAGAGGGGTAGAGAAAGAATAAAAAGGGAAAAGACAGAAGGGCAGGGAATATATACATATATAAAATAAAAGCAAAAAATAAAAAATACAACCAGCTCGAATGACCACAGCAAAGTAAAGCAGAGTGTGCATTGATCATGCCAGGATTCTCAGTGTTTCTCAGAAAGTGTGCACACACGCGTGTGTGAAAAAAAGAGTGCGTGTGTGAGCGTGCACACACGCACTTTTTTTGCACACGTTCACATACGTGCACGCTCACACACGCACTTTTTTCCCACACGCTCACATACGTGCACGCTCACACACGCACTCTTTTTTCACATGCTCACATACGTGCATGCTCACACTTTTTTTTCACATGCTCACATATGTGCACGCTCACATGCACTCTTTTTTCCCACACGCACTCTTTTTTTTCCACACATGCTCACATACGTGCACACTCACACACGCACTTTTTTCACACACTCACATACGTGCACGCTCACACACGCACTCTTTTTTCACATGCTCACATACGTGCACGCTCACACACACTTTTTTCACATGCTCACATACGTGCACGCTCACATGCACTCTTTTTTCCCACACGCACTCTTTTTTCACACTCTCATAAGTGCACGCTCACACACTCACACTTTTTTCACACGCTCACATACGTGCACGGTCACACACGCACTCTTTTTTCACATGCTCACATACGTGCACACTCACACTCTTTTTTCACACACTCTCATACGTGCACGCTCACACACTCACACTTTTTTCACATGCTCACATACGTGCACGCTCACACACACTTTTTTTTCACATGCCCACATACGACCTTTTACTTTTCTTTTGAATAATGAAGCACCTATATATATATATATATATATATATATATATATATATATATATATATATATATATATATAATAAAAGCAAAAAATAAAAAACACAACCAGCTCGAATGACCACAGCAAAGTAAAGCAGAGTGTGCATTGATCATGCCAGGATTCTCAGTGTTTCTCAGAAAGTGTGCACACACGCGTGTGTGAAAAAAAGAGTGCGTGTGTGAGCGTGCACACACGCACTTTTTTGCACACGTTCACATACGTGCACGCTCACACACGCACCCTTTTTTCGCACACGCTCACATACGTTCACGCTCTCACACACTTTTTTCACACGCTCACATACGTGCCCGCTCACACACGCACTTTTTTCACATGCTCACATACGTGCACACTCACACACACTTTTTTTTCACACACTCTCATACGTGCACGCTCACACACTCACACTTTTTTCACACGCTCACATACGTGCACGCTCACACACGTGCACGCTCACACACGCACTCTTTTTTTCACACACTCTCATACGTGCACGGTCACACACGCACTCTTTTTTCACATGCTCACATACGTGCACGCTCACACACTTTTTTTTCACATGCTCACATACGTCCTTTTACTTTTCTTTTGAATAATGAAGCACCTGAGTTTTTGGTCACGAGGGGAGATGTTATATGACAGATAGTTTGGGGAAAGGTAAGAGGGGAGCTTGGTAAAACACTTTTTGACCACGCTTTATGTTTCTCAATTTCATTATATGCAGTTGTTAAGAATTATGGATCATGGACTAATTCAACTAAACATTTCACTTGTACAATAAGTTTTTTTTATGGCCCACCTCCACCCCCCCATCTTTGGAGGACAACTTTGTTTTTATGTACAGTTCAAATTACATTTATAAAAATTATAACAATATGCAAAGTGATAATTATTGGGGTTAGGTGGATCAAGAAAAGAGGGGTAGAGAAAGAATAAAAAGGGAAAAGACAGAAGGGCAGGGAATATATACATATATAAAATAAAAGCAAAAAATAAAAAATACAACCAGCTCGAATGACCACAGCAAAGTAAAGCAGAGTGTGCATTGATCATGCCAGGATTCTCAGTGTTTCTCAGAAAGTGTGCACACACGCGTGTGTGAAAAAAAGAGTGCGTGTGTGAGCGTGCACACACGCACTTTTTTTGCACACGTTCACATACGTGCACGCTCACACACGCACTTTTTTCCCACACGCTCACATACGTGCACGCTCACACACGCACTCTTTTTTCACATGCTCACATACGTGCATGCTCACACTTTTTTTTCACATGCTCACATATGTGCACGCTCACATGCACTCTTTTTTCCCACACGCACTCTTTTTTTTCCACACATGCTCACATACGTGCACACTCACACACGCACTTTTTTCACACACTCACATACGTGCACGCTCACACACGCACTCTTTTTTCACATGCTCACATACGTGCACGCTCACACACACTTTTTTCACATGCTCACATACGTGCACGCTCACATGCACTCTTTTTTCCCACACGCACTCTTTTTTCACACTCTCATAAGTGCACGCTCACACACTCACACTTTTTTCACACGCTCACATACGTGCACGGTCACACACGCACTCTTTTTTCACATGCTCACATACGTGCACACTCACACTCTTTTTTCACACACTCTCATACGTGCACGCTCACACACTCACACTTTTTTCACATGCTCACATACGTGCACGCTCACACACACTTTTTTTTCACATGCCCACATACGACCTTTTACTTTTCTTTTGAATAATGAAGCACCTATATATATATATATATATATATATATATATATATATATATATATATATATATATAATAAAAGCAAAAAATAAAAAACACAACCAGCTCGAATGACCACAGCAAAGTAAAGCAGAGTGTGCATTGATCATGCCAGGATTCTCAGTGTTTCTCAGAAAGTGTGCACACACGCGTGTGTGAAAAAAAGAGTGCGTGTGTGAGCGTGCACACACGCACTTTTTTGCACACGTTCACATACGTGCACGCTCACACACGCACCCTTTTTTCGCACACGCTCACATACGTTCACGCTCTCACACACTTTTTTCACACGCTCACATACGTGCCCGCTCACACACGCACTTTTTTCACATGCTCACATACGTGCACGCTCACACACACTTTTTTTTCACACACTCTCATACGTGCACGCTCACACACTCACACTTTTTTCACACGCTCACATACGTGCACGCTCACACACGTGCACGCTCACACACGCACTCTTTTTTTCACACACTCTCATACGTGCACGGTCACACACGCACTCTTTTTTCACATGCTCACATACGTGCACGCTCACACACTTTTTTTTCACATGCTCACATACGTCCTTTTACTTTTCTTTTGAATAATGAAGCACCTGAGTTTTTGGTCACGAGGGGAGATGTTATATGACAGATAGTTTGGGGAAAGGTAAGAGGGGAGCTTGGTAAAACACTTTTTGACCACGCTTTATGTTTCTCAATTTCATTATATGCAGTTGTTAAGAATTATGGATCATGGACTAATTCAACTAAACATTTCACTTGTACAATAAGTTTTTTTTATGGCCCACCTCCACCCCCCCATCTTTGGAGGACAACTTTGTTTTTATGTACAGTTCAAATTACATTTATAAAAATTATAACAATATGCAAAGTGATAATTATTGGGGTTAGGTGGATCAAGAAAAGAGGGGTAGAGAAAGAATAAAAAGGGAAAAGACAGAAGGGCAGGGAATATATACATATATAAAATAAAAGCAAAAAATAAAAAATACAACCAGCTCGAATGACCACAGCAAAGTAAAGCAGAGTGTGCATTGATCATGCCAGGATTCTCAGTGTTTCTCAGAAAGTGTGCACACACGCGTGTGTGAAAAAAAGAGTGCGTGTGTGAGCGTGCACACGCACTTTTTTTGCACACGTTCACATACGTGCACGCTCACACACGCACTCTTTTTTCCCACACGCTCACATACGTGCACGCTCACACACGCACTCTTTTTTCACATGCTCACATACGTGCATGCTCACACTTTTTTTTCACATGCTCACATATGTGCACGCTCACATGCACTCTTTTTTCCCACACGCACTCTTTTTTTTCCACACATGCTCACATACGTGCACACTCACACACGCACTTTTTTCACACACTCACATACGTGCACGCTCACACACGCACTCTTTTTTCACATGCTCACATACGTGCACGCTCACACACACTTTTTTCACATGCTCACATACGTGCACGCTCACATGCACTCTTTTTTCCCACATGCACTCTTTTTTCACACTCTCATAAGTGCACGCTCACACACTCACACTTTTTTCACACGCTCACATACGTGCACGGTCACACACGCACTCTTTTTTCACATGCTCACATACGTGCACACTCACACTCTTTTTTCACACACTCTCATACGTGCACGCTCACACACTCACACTTTTTTCACATGCTCACATACGTGCACGCTCACACACACTTTTTTTTCACATGCCCACATACGACCTTTTACTTTTCTTTTGAATAATGAAGCACCTATATATATATATATATATATATATATATATATATATATATATATATATATATATATATATATATATATATATAATAAAAGCAAAAAATAAAAAACACAACCAGCTCGAATGACCACAGCAAAGTAAAGCAGAGTGTGCATTGATCATGCCAGGATTCTCAGTGTTTCTCAGAAAGTGTGCACACACGCGTGTGTGAAAAAAAGAGTGCGTGTGTGAGCGTGCACACACGCACTTTTTTGCACACGTTCACATACGTGCACGCTCACACACGCACCCTTTTTTCGCACACGCTCACATACGTTCACGCTCTCACACACTTTTTTCACACGCTCACATACGTGCACGCTCACACACGCACTTTTTTCACATGCTCACATACGTGCACACTCACACACACTTTTTTTTCACACACTCTCATACGTGCACGCTCACACACTCACACTTTTTTCACACGCTCACATACGTGCACGCTCACACACGTGCACGCTCACACACGCACTCTTTTTTTCACACACTCTCATACGTGCACGGTCACACACGCACTCTTTTTTCACATGCTCACATACGTGCACGCTCACACACTTTTTTTTCACATGCTCACATACGTCCTTTTACTTTTCTTTTGAATAATGAAGCACCTGAGTTTTTGGTCACGAGGGGAGATGTTATATGACAGATAGTTTGGGGAAAGGTAAGAGGGGAGCTTGGTAAAACACTTTTTGACCACGCTTTATGTTTCTCAATTTCATTATATGCAGTTGTTAAGAATTATGGATCATGGACTAATTCAACTAAACATTTCACTTGTACAATAAGTTTTTTTTATGGCCCACCTCCACCCCCCCATCTTTGGAGGACAACTTTGTTTTTATGTACAGTTCAAATTACATTTATAAAAATTATAACAATATGCAAAGTGATAATTATTGGGGTTAGGTGGATCAAGAAAAGAGGGGTAGAGAAAGAATAAAAAGGGAAAAGACAGAAGGGCAGGGAATATATACATATATAAAATAAAAGCAAAAAATAAAAAATACAACCAGCTCGAATGACCACAGCAAAGTAAAGCAGAGTGTGCATTGATCATGCCAGGATTCTCAGTGTTTCTCAGAAAGTGTGCACACACGCGTGTGTGAAAAAAAGAGTGCGTGTGTGAGCGTGCACACACGCACTTTTTTTGCACACGTTCACATACGTGCACGCTCACACACGCACTTTTTTCCCACACGCTCACATACGTGCACGCTCACACACGCACTCTTTTTTCACATGCTCACATACGTGCATGCTCACACTTTTTTTTCACATGCTCACATATGTGCACGCTCACATGCACTCTTTTTTCCCACACGCACTCTTTTTTTTCCACACATGCTCACATACGTGCACACTCACACACGCACTTTTTTCACACACTCACATACGTGCACGCTCACACACGCACTCTTTTTTCACATGCTCACATACGTGCACGCTCACACACACTTTTTTCACATGCTCACATACGTGCACGCTCACATGCACTCTTTTTTCCCACACGCACTCTTTTTTCACACTCTCATAAGTGCACGCTCACACACTCACACTTTTTTCACACGCTCACATACGTGCACGGTCACACACGCACTCTTTTTTCACATGCTCACATACGTGCACACTCACACTCTTTTTTCACACACTCTCATACGTGCACGCTCACACACTCACACTTTTTTCACATGCTCACATACGTGCACGCTCACACACACTTTTTTTTCACATGCCCACATACGACCTTTTACTTTTCTTTTGAATAATGAAGCACCTATATATATATATATATATATATATATATATATATATATATATATATATATATATATATATATATATATAATAAAAGCAAAAAATAAAAAACACAACCAGCTCGAATGACCACAGCAAAGTAAAGCAGAGTGTGCATTGATCATGCCAGGATTCTCAGTGTTTCTCAGAAAGTGTGCACACACGCGTGTGTGAAAAAAAGAGTGCGTGTGTGAGCGTGCACACACGCACTTTTTTGCACACGTTCACATACGTGCACGCTCACACACGCACCCTTTTTTCGCACACGCTCACATACGTTCACGCTCTCACACACTTTTTTCACACGCTCACATACGTGCCCGCTCACACACGCACTTTTTTCACATGCTCACATACGTGCACGCTCACACACACTTTTTTTTCACACACTCTCATACGTGCACGCTCACATGCACTCTTTTTTCCCACACGCACTCTTTTTTCACACTCTCATAAGTGCACGCTCACACACTCACACTTTTTTCACACGCTCACATACGTGCACGGTCACACACGCACTCTTTTTTCACATGCTCACATACGTGCACACTCACACTCTTTTTTCACACACTCTCATACGTGCACGCTCACACACTCACACTTTTTTCACATGCTCACATACGTGCACGCTCACACACACTTTTTTTTCACATGCCCACATACGACCTTTTACTTTTCTTTTGAATAATGAAGCACCTATATATATATATATATATATATATATATATATATATATATATATATATATATAATAAAAGCAAAAAATAAAAAACACAACCAGCTCGAATGACCACAGCAAAGTAAAGCAGAGTGTGCATTGATCATGCCAGGATTCTCAGTGTTTCTCAGAAAGTGTGCACACACGCGTGTGTGAAAAAAAGAGTGCGTGTGTGAGCGTGCACACACGCACTTTTTTTGCACACGTTCACATACGTGCCTGCTCACACACGCACTCTTTTTTCCCACACGCTCACATACGTGCACGCTCACACACGTGCACGCTCACACACGCACTCTTTTTTCACATGCTCACATACGTGCATGCTCACACACTTTTTTTTCACATGCTCACATATGTGCACGCTCACATGCACTCTTTTTTCCCACACGCACTCTTTTTTTTCCACACATGCTCACATACGTGCACACTCACACACGCACTTTTTTCACACACTCACATACGTGCACGCTCACACACGCACTCTTTTTTCACATGCTCACATACGTGCACGCTCACACACACTTTTTTCACATGCTCACATACGTGCACGCTCACATGCACTCTTTTTTCCCACACGCACTCTTTTTTCACACTCTCATAAGTGCACGCTCACACACTCACACTTTTTTCACACGCTCACATACGTGCACGGTCACACACGCACTCTTTTTTCACATGCTCACATATGTGCACACTCACACTCTTTTTTCACACACTCTCATACGTGCACGCTCACACACTCACACTTTTTTCACATGCTCACATACGTGCACGCTCACACACACTTTTTTTTCACATGCCCACATACGTCCTTTTACTTTTCTTTTGAATAATGAAGCACCTATATATATATATATATATATATATATATATAATAAAAGCAAAAAATAAAAAACACAACCAGCTCGAATGACCACAGCAAAGTAAAGCAGAGTGTGCATTGATCATGCCAGGATTCTCAGTGTTTCTCAGAAAGTGTGCACACATGCGTGTGTGAAAAAAAGAGTGCGTGTGTGAGCGTGCACACACGCACTTTTTTGCACACGTTCACATACGTGCACGCTCACACACGCACCCTTTTTTCGCACACGCTCACATACGTTCACGCTCTCACACACTTTTTTCACACGCTCACATATGTGCACGCTCACACACGCACTTTTTTCACATGCTCACATACGTGCACGCTCACACACACTTTTTTTTCACACACTCTCATACGTGCACGCTCACACACTCACACTTTTTTCACACGCTCACATACGTGCACGCTCACACACGTGCACGCTCACACACGCACTCTTTTTTTCACACACTCTCATACGTGCACGGTCACACACGCACTCTTTTTTCACATGCTCACATACGTGCACGCTCACACACTTTTTTTTCACATGCTCACATACGTCCTTTTACTTTTCTTTTGAATAATGAAGCACCTGAGTTTTTGGTCACGAGGGGAGATGTTATATGACAGATAGTTTGGGGAAAGGTAAGAGGGGAGCTTGGTAAAACACTTTTTGACCACGCTTTATGTTTCTCAATTTCATTATATGCAGTTGTTAAGAATTATGGATCATGGACTAATTCAACTAAACATTTCACTTGTACAATAAGTTTTTTTTATGGCCCACCTCCACCCCCCCATCTTTGGAGGACAACTTTGTTTTTATGTACAGTTCAAATTACATTTATAAAAATTATAACAATATGCAAAGTGATAATTATTGGGGTTAGGTGGATCAAGAAAAGAGGGGTAGAGAAAGAATAAAAAGGGAAAAGACAGAAGGGCAGGGAATATATACATATATAAAATAAAAGCAAAAAATAAAAAATACAACCAGCTCGAATGACCACAGCAAAGTAAAGCAGAGTGTGCATTGATCATGCCAGGATTCTCAGTGTTTCTCAGAAAGTGTGCACACACGCGTGTGTGAAAAAAAGAGTGCGTGTGTGAGCGTGCACACACGCACTTTTTTTGCACACGTTCACATACGTGCACGCTCACACACGCACTCTTTTTTCCCACACGCTCACATACGTGCACGCTCACACACGCACTCTTTTTTCACATGCTCACATACGTGCACGCTCACACACTTTTTTTTCACATGCTCACATACGTCCTTTTACTTTTCTTTTGAATAATGAAGCACCTGAGTTTTTGGTCACGAGGGGAGATGTTATATGACAGATAGTTTGGGGAAAGGTAAGAGGGGAGCTTGGTAAAACACTTTTTGACCACGCTTTATGTTTCTCAATTTCATTATATGCAGTTGTTAAGAATTATGGATCATGGACTAATTCAACTAAACATTTCACTTGTACAATAAGTTTTTTTCATGGCCCACCTCCACCCCCCCATCTTTGGAGGACAACTTTGTTTTTATGTACAGTTCAAATTACATTTATAAAAATTATAACAATATGCAAAGTGATAATTATTGGGGTTAGGTGGATCAAGAAAAGAGGGGTAGAGAAAGAATAAAAAGGGAAAAGACAGAAGGGCAGGGAATATATACATATATAAAATAAAAGCAAAAAATAAAAAATACAACCAGCTCGAATGACCACAGCAAAGTAAAGCAGAGTGTGCATTGATCATGCCAGGATTCTCAGTGTTTCTCAGAAAGTGTGCACACACGCGTGTGTGAAAAAAAGAGTGCGTGTGTGAGCGTGCACACACGCACTTTTTTTGCACACGTTCACATACGTGCACGCTCACACACGCACTCTTTTTTCCCACACGCTCACATACGTGCACGCTCACACACGCACTCTTTTTTCACATGCTCACATACGTGCACGCTCACACACTTTTTTTTCACATGCTCACATACGTCCTTTTACTTTTCTTTTGAATAATGAAGCACCTGAGTTTTTGGTCACGAGGGGAGATGTTATATGACAGATAGTTTGGGGAAAGGTAAGAGGGGAGCTTGGTAAAACACTTTTTGACCACGCTTTATGTTTCTCAATTTCATTATATGCAGTTGTTAAGAATTATGGATCATGGACTAATTCAACTAAACATTTCACTTGTACAATAAGTTTTTTTTATGGCCCACCTCCACCCCCCCATCTTTGGAGGACAACTTTGTTTTTATGTACAGTTCAAATTACATTTATAAAAATTATAACAATATGCAAAGTGATAATTATTGGGGTTAGGTGGATCAAGAAAAGAGGGGTAGAGAAAGAATAAAAAGGGAAAAGACAGAAGGGCAGGGAATATATACATATATAAAATAAAAGCAAAAAATAAAAAATACAACCAGCTCGAATGACCACAGCAAAGTAAAGCAGAGTGTGCATTGATCATGCCAGGATTCTCAGTGTTTCTCAGAAAGTGTGCACACACGCGTGTGTGAAAAAAAGAGTGCGTGTGTGAGCGTGCACACACGCACTTTTTTTGCACACGTTCACATACGTGCACGCTCACACACGCACTCTTTTTTCCCACACGCTCACATACGTGCACGCTCACACACGCACTCTTTTTTCACATGCTCACATACGTGCACGCTCACACACTTTTTTTTCACATGCTCACATACGTCCTTTTACTTTTCTTTTGAATAATGAAGCACCTGAGTTTTTGGTCACGAGGGGAGATGTTATATGACAGATAGTTTGGGGAAAGGTAAGAGGGGAGCTTGGTAAAACACTTTTTGACCACGCTTTATGTTTCTCAATTTCATTATATGCAGTTGTTAAGAATTATGGATCATGGACTAATTCAACTAAACATTTCACTTGTACAATAAGTTTTTTTTATGGCCCACCTCCACCCCCCCATCTTTGGAGGACAACTTTGTTTTTATGTACAGTTCAAATTACATTTATAAAAATTATAACAATATGCAAAGTGATAATTATTGGGGTTAGGTGGATCAAGAAAAGAGGGGTAGAGAAAGAATAAAAAGGGAAAAGACAGAAGGGCAGGGAATATATACATATATAAAATAAAAGCAAAAAATAAAAAATACAACCAGCTCGAATGACCACAGCAAAGTAAAGCAGAGTGTGCATTGATCATGCCAGGATTCTCAGTGTTTCTCAGAAAGTGTGCACACACGCGTGTGTGAAAAAAAGAGTGCGTGTGTGAGCGTGCACACACGCACTTTTTTTGCACACGTTCACATACGTGCACGCTCACACACGCACTCTTTTTTCCACACGCTCACATACGTGCACGCTCACACACGCACTCTTTTTTCACATGCTCACATACGTGCATGCTCACACACTTTTTTTTCACATGCTCACATATGTGCACGCTCACATGCACTTTTTTCCCACACGCACTCTTTTTTTTCCACACATGCTCACATACGTGCACACTCACACACGCACTTTTTTCACACACTCACATACGTGCACGCTCACACACGCACTCTTTTTTCACATGCTCACATACGTGCACGCTCACACACACTTTTTTCACATGCTCACATACGTGCACGCTCACATGCACTCTTTTTTCCCACACGCACTCTTTTTTCACACTCTCATAAGTGCACGCTCACACACTCACACTTTTTTCACACGCTCACATACGTGCACGGTCACACACGCACTCTTTTTTCACATGCTCACATACGTGCACACTCACACTCTTTTTTCACACACTCTCATACATGCACGCTCACACACTCACACTTTTTTCACATGCTCACATACGTGCACGCTCACACACACTTTTTTTTCCACATGCCCACATACGTCCTTTTACTTTTCTTTTGAATAATGAAGCACCTATATATATATATATATATATATATATATATATATATATATATATATATATATATATATATAATAAAAGCAAAAAATAAAAAACACAACCAGCTCGAATGACCACAGCAAAGTAAAGCAGAGTGTGCATTGATCATGCCAGGATTCTCAGTGTTTCTCAGAAAGTGTGCACACACGCGTGTGTGAAAAAAAGAGTGCGTGTGTGAGCGTGCACACACGCACTTTTTTGCACACGTTCACATACGTGCACGCTCACACACGCACCCTTTTTTCGCACACGCTCACATACGTTCACGCTCTCACACACTTTTTTCACACGCTCACATACGTGCACGCTCACACACGCACTTTTTTCACATGCTCACATACGTGCACGCTCACACACACTTTTTTTTCACACACTCTCATACGTGCACGCTCACACACTCACACTTTTTTCACACGCTCACATACGTGCACGCTCACACACGTGCACGCTCACACACGCACTCTTTTTTTCACACACTCTCATACGTGCACAGTCACACACGCACTCTTTTTTCACATGCTCACATACGTGCACGCTCACACACTTTTTTTTCACATGCTCACATACGTCCTTTTACTTTTCTTTTGAATAATGAAGCACCTGAGTTTTTGGTCACGTGGGGAGATGTTATATGACAGATAGTTTGGGGAAAGGTAAGAGGGGAGCTTGGTAAAACACTTTTTGACCACGCTTTATGTTTCTCAATTTCATTATATGCAGTTGTTAAGAATTATGGATCATGGACTAATTCAACTAAACATTTCACTTGTACAATAAGTTTTTTTTATGGCCCACCTCCACCCCCCCATCTTTGGAGGACAACTTTGTTTTTATGTACAGTTCAAATTACATTTATAAAAATTATAACAATATGCAAAGTGATAATTATTGGGGTTAGGTGGATCAAGAAAAGAGGGGTAGAGAAAGAATAAAAAGGGAAAAGACAGAAGGGCAGGGAATATATACATATATAAAATAAAAGCAAAAAATAAAAAATACAACCAGCTCGAATGACCACAGCAAAGTAAAGCAGAGTGTGCATTGATCATGCCAGGATTCTCAGTGTTTCTCAGAAAGTGTGCACACACGCGTGTGTGAAAAAAAGAGTGCGTGTGTGAGCGTGCACACACGCACTTTTTTTGCACACGTTCACATACGTGCACGCTCACACACGCACTCTTTTTTCCCCACACGCTCACATACGTGCACGCTCACACACGCACTCTTTTTTCACATGCTCACATACGTGCATGCTCACACACTTTTTTTTCACATGCTCACATATGTGCACGCTCACATGCACTCTTTTTTCCCACACGCACTCTTTTTTTTCCACACATGCTCACATACGTGCACACTCACACACGCACTCTTTTTTCACACACTCACATACGTGCACGCTTACACACGCACTCTTTTTTCACATGCTCACATACGTGCACGCTCACACACACTTTTTTCACATGCTCACATACGTGCACGCTCACATGCACTCTTTTTTCCCACACGCACTCTTTTTTCACACTCTCATAAGTGCACGCTCACACACTCACACTTTTTTCACACGCTCACATACGTGCACGGTCACACACGCACTCTTTTTTCACATGCTCACATACGTGCACACTCACACTCTTTTCACACACTCTCATACGTGCACGCTCACACACTCACACTTTTTTCACATGCTCACATACGTGCACGCTCACACACACTTTTTTTTCACACACTCTCATACGTGCACGCTCACACACTCACACTTTTTTCACACGCTCACATACGTGCACGCTCACACACGTGCACGCTCACACACGCACTCTTTTTTTCACACACTCTCATACGTGCACGGTCACACACGCACTCTTTTTTCACATGCTCACATACGTGCACGCTCACACACTTTTTTTTCACATGCTCACATACGTCCTTTTACTTTTCTTTTGAATAATGAAGCACCTGAGTTTTTGGTCACGAGGGGAGATGTTATATGACAGATAGTTTGGGGAAAGGTAAGAGGGGAGCTTGGTAAAACACTTTTTGACCACGCTTTATGTTTCTCAATTTCATTATATGCAGTTGTTAAGAATTATGGATCATGGACTAATTCAACTAAACATTTCACTTGTACAATAAGTTTTTTTTATGGCCCACCTCCACCCCCCCATCTTTGGAGGACAACTTTGTTTTTATGTACAGTTCAAATTACATTTATAAAAATTATAACAATATGCAAAGTGATAATTATTGGGGTTAGGTGGATCAAGAAAAGAGGGGTAGAGAAAGAATAAAAAGGGAAAAGACAGAAGGGCAGGGAATATATACATATATAAAATAAAAGCAAAAAATAAAAAATACAACCAGCTCGAATGACCACAGCAAAGTAAAGCAGAGTGTGCATTGATCATGCCAGGATTCTCAGTGTTTCTCAGAAAGTGTGCACACACGCGTGTGTGAAAAAAAGAGTGCGTGTGTGAGCGTGCACACACGCACTTTTTTTGCACACGTTCACATACGTGCACGCTCACACACGCACTCTTTTTTCCCACACGCTCACATACGTGCACGCTCACACACGCACTCTTTTTTCACATGCTCACATACGTGCACGCTCACACACTTTTTTTTCACATGCTCACATACGTCCTTTTACTTTTCTTTTGAATAATGAAGCACCTGAGTTTTTGGTCACGAGGGGAGATGTTATATGACAGATAGTTTGGGGAAAGGTAAGAGGGGAGCTTGGTAAAACACTTTTTGACCACGCTTTATGTTTCTCAATTTCATTATATGCAGTTGTTAAGAATTATGGATCATGGACTAATTCAACTAAACATTTCACTTGTACAATAAGTTTTTTTTATGGCCCACCTCCACCCCCCCATCTTTGGAGGACAACTTTGTTTTTATGTACAGTTCAAATTACATTTATAAAAATTATAACAATATGCAAAGTGATAATTATTGGGGTTAGGTGGATCAAGAAAAGAGGGGTAGAGAAAGAATAAAAAGGGAAAAGACAGAAGGGCAGGGAATATATACATATATAAAATAAAAGCAAAAAATAAAAAATACAACCAGCTCGAATGACCACAGCAAAGTAAAGCAGAGTGTGCATTGATCATGCCAGGATTCTCAGTGTTTCTCAGAAAGTGTGCACACACGCGTGTGTGAAAAAAAGAGTGCGTGTGTGAGCGTGCACACACGCACTTTTTTTGCACACGTTCACATACGTGCACGCTCACACACGCACTCTTTTTTTCCACACGCTCACATACGTGCACGCTCACACACGCACTCTTTTTTCACATGCTCACATACGTGCATGCTCACACACTTTTTTTTCACATGCTCACATATGTGCACGCTCACATGCACTTTTTTCCCACACGCACTCTTTTTTTTCCACACATGCTCACATACGTGCACACTCACACACGCACTTTTTTCACACACTCACATACGTGCACGCTCACACACGCACTCTTTTTTCACATGCTCACATACGTGCACGCTCACACACACTTTTTTCACATGCTCACATACGTGCACGCTCACATGCACTCTTTTTTCCCACACGCACTCTTTTTTCACACTCTCATAAGTGCACGCTCACACACTCACACTTTTTTCACACGCTCACATACGTGCACGGTCACACACGCACTCTTTTTTCACATGCTCACATACGTGCACACTCACACTCTTTTTTCACACACTCTCATACATGCACGCTCACACACTCACACTTTTTTCACATGCTCACATACGTGCACGCTCACACACACTTTTTTTTCCACATGCCCACATACGTCCTTTTACTTTTCTTTTGAATAATGAAGCACCTATATATATATATATATATATATATATATATATATATATATATATATATATATATATATATATATATATAATAAAAGCAAAAAATAAAAAACACAACCAGCTCGAATGACCACAGCAAAGTAAAGCAGAGTGTGCATTGATCATGCCAGGATTCTCAGTGTTTCTCAGAAAGTGTGCACACACGCGTGTGTGAAAAAAAGAGTGCGTGTGTGAGCGTGCACACACGCACTTTTTTGCACACGTTCACATACGTGCACGCTCACACACGCACCCTTTTTTCGCACACGCTCACATACGTTCACGCTCTCACACACTTTTTTCACACGCTCACATACGTGCACGCTCACACACGCACTTTTTTCACATGCTCACATACGTGCACGCTCACACACACTTTTTTTTCACACACTCTCATACGTGCACGCTCACACACTCACACTTTTTTCACACGCTCACATACGTGCACGCTCACACACGTGCACGCTCACACACGCACTCTTTTTTTCACACACTCTCATACGTGCACGGTCACACACGCACTCTTTTTTCACATGCTCACATACGTGCACGCTCACACACTTTTTTTTCACATGCTCACATACGTCCTTTTACTTTTCTTTTGAATAATGAAGCACCTGAGTTTTTGGTCACGAGGGGAGATGTTATATGACAGATAGTTTGGGGAAAGGTAAGAGGGGAGCTTGGTAAAACACTTTTTGACCACGCTTTATGTTTCTCAATTTCATTATATGCAGTTGTTAAGAATTATGGATCATGGACTAATTCAACTAAACATTTCACTTGTACAATAAGTTTTTTTTATGGCCCACCTCCACCCCCCCATCTTTGGAGGACAACTTTGTTTTTATGTACAGTTCAAATTACATTTATAAAAATTATAACAATATGCAAAGTGATAATTATTGGGGTTAGGTGGATCAAGAAAAGAGGGGTAGAGAAAGAATAAAAAGGGAAAAGACAGAAGGGCAGGGAATATATACATATATAAAATAAAAGCAAAAAATAAAAAATACAACCAGCTCGAATGACCACAGCAAAGTAAAGCAGAGTGTGCATTGATCATGCCAGGATTCTCAGTGTTTCTCAGAAAGTGTGCACACACGCGTGTGTGAAAAAAAGAGTGCGTGTGTGAGCGTGCACACACGCACTTTTTTTGCACACGTTCACATACGTGCACGCTCACACACGCACTCTTTTTTCCCACACGCTCACATACGTGCACGCTCACACACGCACTCTTTTTTCACATGCTCACATACGTGCACGCTCACACACTTTTTTTTCACATGCTCACATACGTCCTTTTACTTTTCTTTTGAATAATGAAGCACCTGAGTTTTTGGTCACGAGGGGAGATGTTATATGACAGATAGTTTGGGGAAAGGTAAGAGGGGAGCTTGGTAAAACACTTTTTGACCACGCTTTATGTTTCTCAATTTCATTATATGCAGTTGTTAAGAATTATGGATCATGGACTAATTCAACTAAACATTTCACTTGTACAATAAGTTTTTTTTATGGCCCACCTCCACCCCCCCATCTTTGGAGGACAACTTTGTTTTTATGTACAGTTCAAATTACATTTATAAAAATTATAACAATATGCAAAGTGATAATTATTGGGGTTAGGTGGATCAAGAAAAGAGGGGTAGAGAAAGAATAAAAAGGGAAAAGACAGAAGGGCAGGGAATATATACATATATAAAATAAAAGCAAAAAATAAAAAATACAACCAGCTCGAATGACCACAGCAAAGTAAAGCAGAGTGTGCATTGATCATGCCAGGATTCTCAGTGTTTCTCAGAAAGTGTGCACACACGCGTGTGTGAAAAAAAGAGTGCGTGTGTGAGCGTGCACACACGCACTTTTTTTGCACACGTTCACATACGTGCACGCTCACACACGCACTCTTTTTTCCCCACACGCTCACATACGTGCACGCTCACACACGCACTCTTTTTTCACATGCTCACATACGTGCATGCTCACACACTTTTTTTTCACATGCTCACATATGTGCACGCTCACATGCACTCTTTTTTCCCACACGCACTCTTTTTTTTCCACACATGCTCACATACGTGCACACTCACACACGCACTCTTTTTTCACACACTCACATACGTGCACGCTTACACACGCACTCTTTTTTCACATGCTCACATACGTGCACGCTCACACACACTTTTTTCACATGCTCACATACGTGCACGCTCACATGCACTCTTTTTTCCCACACGCACTCTTTTTTCACACTCTCATAAGTGCACGCTCACACACTCACACTTTTTTCACACGCTCACATACGTGCACGGTCACACACGCACTCTTTTTTCACATGCTCACATACGTGCACACTCACACTCTTTTCACACACTCTCATACGTGCACGCTCACACACTCACACTTTTTTCACATGCTCACATACGTGCACGCTCACACACACTTTTTTTTCACACACTCTCATACGTGCACGCTCACACACTCACACTTTTTTCACACGCTCACATACGTGCACGCTCACACACGTGCACGCTCACACACGCACTCTTTTTTTCACACACTCTCATACGTGCACGGTCACACACGCACTCTTTTTTCACATGCTCACATACGTGCACGCTCACACACTTTTTTTTCACATGCTCACATACGTCCTTTTACTTTTCTTTTGAATAATGAAGCACCTGAGTTTTTGGTCACGAGGGGAGATGTTATATGACAGATAGTTTGGGGAAAGGTAAGAGGGGAGCTTGGTAAAACACTTTTTGACCACGCTTTATGTTTCTCAATTTCATTATATGCAGTTGTTAAGAATTATGGATCATGGACTAATTCAACTAAACATTTCACTTGTACAATAAGTTTTTTTTATGGCCCACCTCCACCCCCCCATCTTTGGAGGACAACTTTGTTTTTATGTACAGTTCAAATTACATTTATAAAAATTATAACAATATGCAAAGTGATAATTATTGGGGTTAGGTGGATCAAGAAAAGAGGGGTAGAGAAAGAATAAAAAGGGAAAAGACAGAAGGGCAGGGAATATATACATATATAAAATAAAAGCAAAAAATAAAAAATACAACCAGCTCGAATGACCACAGCAAAGTAAAGCAGAGTGTGCATTGATCATGCCAGGATTCTCAGTGTTTCTCAGAAAGTGTGCACACACGCGTGTGTGAAAAAAAGAGTGCGTGTGTGAGCGTGCACACACGCACTTTTTTTGCACACGTTCACATACGTGCACGCTCACACACGCACTCTTTTTTCCCACACGCTCACATACGTGCACGCTCACACACGCACTCTTTTTTCACATGCTCACATACGTGCACGCTCACACACTTTTTTTTCACATGCTCACATACGTCCTTTTACTTTTCTTTTGAATAATGAAGCACCTGAGTTTTTGGTCACGAGGGGAGATGTTATATGACAGATAGTTTGGGGAAAGGTAAGAGGGGAGCTTGGTAAAACACTTTTTGACCACGCTTTATGTTTCTCAATTTCATTATATGCAGTTGTTAAGAATTATGGATCATGGACTAATTCAACTAAACATTTCACTTGTACAATAAGTTTTTTTTATGGCCCACCTCCACCCCCCCATCTTTGGAGGACAACTTTGTTTTTATGTACAGTTCAAATTACATTTATAAAAATTATAACAATATGCAAAGTGATAATTATTGGGGTTAGGTGGATCAAGAAAAGAGGGGTAGAGAAAGAATAAAAAGGGAAAAGACAGAAGGGCAGGGAATATATACATATATAAAATAAAAGCAAAAAATAAAAAATACAACCAGCTCGAATGACCACAGCAAAGTAAAGCAGAGTGTGCATTGATCATGCCAGGATTCTCAGTGTTTCTCAGAAAGTGTGCACACACGCGTGTGTGAAAAAAAGAGTGCGTGTGTGAGCGTGCACACACGCACTTTTTTTGCACACGTTCACATACGTGCACGCTCACACACGCACTCTTTTTTCCCACACGCTCACATACGTGCACGCTCACACACGCACTCTTTTTTCACATGCTCACATACGTGCACGCTCACACACTTTTTTTTCACATGCTCACATACGTCCTTTTACTTTTCTTTTGAATAATGAAGCACCTGAGTTTTTGGTCACGAGGGGAGATGTTATATGACAGATAGTTTGGGGAAAGGTAAGAGGGGAGCTTGGTAAAACACTTTTTGACCACGCTTTATGTTTCTCAATTTCATTATATGCAGTTGTTAAGAATTATGGATCATGGACTAATTCAACTAAACATTTCACTTGTACAATAAGTTTTTTTTATGGCCCACCTCCACCCCCCCATCTTTGGAGGACAACTTTGTTTTTATGTACAGTTCAAATTACATTTATAAAAATTATAACAATATGCAAAGTGATAATTATTGGGGTTAGGTGGATCAAGAAAAGAGGGGTAGAGAAAGAATAAAAAGGGAAAAGACAGAAGGGCAGGGAATATATACATATATAAAATAAAAGCAAAAAATAAAAAATACAACCAGCTCGAATGACCACAGCAAAGTAAAGCAGAGTGTGCATTGATCATGCCAGGATTCTCAGTGTTTCTCAGAAAGTGTGCACACACGCGTGTGTGAAAAAAAGAGTGCGTGTGTGAGCGTGCACACACGCACTTTTTTTGCACACGTTCACATACGTGCACGCTCACACACGCACTCTTTTTTCCCACACGCTCACATACGTGCACGCTCACACACGCACTCTTTTTTCACATGCTCACATACGTGCATGCTCACACACTTTTTTTTCACATGCTCACATATGTGCACGCTCACATGCACTCTTTTTTCCCACACGCACTCTTTTTTTTCCACACATGCTCACATACGTGCACACTCACACACGCACTTTTTTCACACACTCACATACGTGCACGCTCACACACGCACTCTTTTTTCACATGCTCACATACGTGCACGCTCACACACACTTTTTTCACATGCTCACATACGTGCACGCTCACATGCACTCTTTTTTCCCACACGCACTCTTTTTTCACACTCTCATAAGTGCACGCTCACACACTCACACTTTTTTCACACGCTCACATACGTGCACGGTCACACACGCACTCTTTTTTCACATGCTCACATACGTGCACACTCACACTCTTTTTTCACACACTCTCATACGTGCACGCTCACACACTCACACTTTTTTCACATGCTCACATACGTGCACGCTCACACACACTTTTTTTCACATGCCCACATACGACCTTTTACTTTTCTTTTGAATAATGAAGCACCTATATATATATATATATATATATATATATATATATATATATATATATATATATATATATATATATATATATATATAATAAAAGCAAAAAATAAAAAACACAACCAGCTCGAATGACCACAGCAAAGTAAAGCAGAGTGTGCATTGATCATGCCAGGATTCTCAGTGTTTCTCAGAAAGTGTGCACACACGCGTGTGTGAAAAAAAGAGTGCGTGTGTGAGCGTGCACACACGCACTTTTTTGCACACGTTCACATACGTGCACGCTCACACACGCACCCTTTTTTCGCACACGCTCACATACGTTCACGCTCTCACACACTTTTTTCACACGCTCACATACGTGCACGCTCACACACGCACTTTTTTCACATGCTCACATACGTGCACGCTCACACACACTTTTTTTTCACACACTCTCATACGTGCACGCTCACACACTCACACTTTTTTCACACGCTCACATACGTGCACGCTCACACACGTGCACGCTCACACACGCACTCTTTTTTTCACACACTCTCATACGTGCACGGTCACACACGCACTCTTTTTTCACATGCTCACATACGTGCACGCTCACACACTTTTTTTTCACATGCTCACATACGTCCTTTTACTTTTCTTTTGAATAATGAAGCACCTGAGTTTTTGGTCACGTGGGGAGATGTTATATGACAGATAGTTTGGGGAAAGGTAAGAGGGGAGCTTGGTAAAACACTTTTTGACCACGCTTTATGTTTCTCAATTTCATTATATGCAGTTGTTAAGAATTATAGATCATGGACTAATTCAACTAAACATTTCACTTGTACAATAAGTTTTTTTATGGCCCACCTCCACCCCCCCATCTTTGGAGGACAACTTTGTTTTTATGTACAGTTCAAATTACATTTATAAAAATTATAACAATATGCAAAGTGATAATTATTGGGGTTAGGTGGATCAAGAAAAGAGGGGTAGAGAAAGAATAAAAAGGGAAAAGACAGAAGGGCAGGGAATATATACATATATAAAATAAAAGCAAAAAATAAAAAATACAACCAGCTCGAATGACCACAGCAAAGTAAAGCAGAGTGTGCATTGATCATGCCAGGATTCTCAGTGTTTCTCAGAAAGTGTGCACACACGCGTGTGTGAAAAAAAGAGTGCGTGTGTGAGCGTGCACACACGCACTTTTTTTGCACACGTTCACATACGTGCACGCTCACACACGCACTCTTTTTTCCCACACGCTCACATACGTGCACGCTCACACACGCACTCTTTTTTCACATGCTCACATACGTGCACGCTCACACACTTTTTTTTCACATGCTCACATACGTCCTTTTACTTTTCTTTTGAATAATGAAGCACCTGAGTTTTTGGTCACGAGGGGAGATGTTATATGACAGATAGTTTGGGGAAAGGTAAGAGGGGAGCTTGGTAAAACACTTTTTGACCACGCTTTATGTTTCTCAATTTCATTATATGCAGTTGTTAAGAATTATGGATCATGGACTAATTCAACTAAACATTTCACTTGTACAATAAGTTTTTTTTATGGCCCACCTCCACCCCCCATCTTTGGAGGACAACTTTGTTTTTATGTACAGTTCAAATTACATTTATAAAAATTATAACAATATGCAAAGTGATAATTATTGGGGTTAGGTGGATCAAGAAAAGAGGGGTAGAGAAAGAATAAAAAGGGAAAAGACAGAAGGGCAGGGAATATATACATATATAAAATAAAAGCAAAAAATAAAAAATACAACCAGCTCGAATGACCACAGCAAAGTAAAGCAGAGTGTGCATTGATCATGCCAGGATTCTCAGTGTTTCTCAGAAAGTGTGCACACACGCGTGTGTGAAAAAAAGAGTGCGTGTGTGAGCGTGCACACACGCACTTTTTTTGCACACGTTCACATACGTGCACGCTCACACACGCACTCTTTTTTCCCACACGCTCACATACGTGCACGCTCACACACGCACTCTTTTTTCACATGCTCACATACGTGCATGCTCACACACTTTTTTTTCACATGCTCACATATGTGCACGCTCACATGCACTTTTTTCCCACACGCACTCTTTTTTTTCCACACATGCTCACATACGTGCACACTCACACACGCACTTTTTTCACACACTCACATACGTGCACGCTCACACACGCACTCTTTTTTCACATGCTCACATACGTGCACGCTCACACACACTTTTTTCACATGCTCACATACGTGCACGCTCACATGCACTCTTTTTTCCCACACGCACTCTTTTTTCACACTCTCATAAGTGCACGCTCACACACTCACACTTTTTTCACACGCTCACATACGTGCACGGTCACACACGCACTCTTTTTTCACATGCTCACATACGTGCACACTCACACTCTTTTTTCACACACTCTCATACATGCACGCTCACACACTCACACTTTTTTCACATGCTCACATACGTGCACGCTCACACACACTTTTTTTTCCACATGCCCACATACGTCCTTTTACTTTTCTTTTGAATAATGAAGCACCTATATATATATATATATATATATATATATATATATATATATATATATATATATATATATATAATAAAAGCAAAAAATAAAAAACACAACCAGCTCGAATGACCACAGCAAAGTAAAGCAGAGTGTGCATTGATCATGCCAGGATTCTCAGTGTTTCTCA
This sequence comes from Brachyhypopomus gauderio, assembly GCF_052324685.1. Classification (NCBI taxonomy): domain Eukaryota; kingdom Metazoa; phylum Chordata; class Actinopteri; order Gymnotiformes; family Hypopomidae; genus Brachyhypopomus; species Brachyhypopomus gauderio. The sequence continues at coordinate 19,121,205 of NC_135221.1, read as the reverse complement.
GAAAGTGTGCACACACGCGTGTGTGAAAAAAAGAGTGCGTGTGTGAGCGTGCACACACGCACTTTTTTGCACACGTTCACATACGTGCACGCTCACACACGCACCCTTTTTTCGCACACGCTCACATACGTTCACGCTCTCACACACTTTTTTCACACGCTCACATACGTGCACGCTCACACACGCACTTTTTTCACATGCTCACATACGTGCACGCTCACACACACTTTTTTTTCACACACTCTCATACGTGCACGCTCACACACTCACACTTTTTTCACACGCTCACATACGTGCACGCTCACACACGTGCACGCTCACACACGCACTCTTTTTTTCACACACTCTCATACGTGCACAGTCACACACGCACTCTTTTTTCACATGCTCACATACGTGCACGCTCACACACTTTTTTTTCACATGCTCACATACGTCCTTTTACTTTTCTTTTGAATAATGAAGCACCTGAGTTTTTGGTCACGTGGGGAGATGTTATATGACAGATAGTTTGGGGAAAGGTAAGAGGGGAGCTTGGTAAAACACTTTTTGACCACGCTTTATGTTTCTCAATTTCATTATATGCAGTTGTTAAGAATTATGGATCATGGACTAATTCAACTAAACATTTCACTTGTACAATAAGTTTTTTTTATGGCCCACCTCCACCCCCCCATCTTTGGAGGACAACTTTGTTTTTATGTACAGTTCAAATTACATTTATAAAAATTATAACAATATGCAAAGTGATAATTATTGGGGTTAGGTGGATCAAGAAAAGAGGGGTAGAGAAAGAATAAAAAGGGAAAAGACAGAAGGGCAGGGAATATATACATATATAAAATAAAAGCAAAAAATAAAAAATACAACCAGCTCGAATGACCACAGCAAAGTAAAGCAGAGTGTGCATTGATCATGCCAGGATTCTCAGTGTTTCTCAGAAAGTGTGCACACACGCGTGTGTGAAAAAAAGAGTGCGTGTGTGAGCGTGCACACACGCACTTTTTTTGCACACGTTCACATACGTGCACGCTCACACACGCACTCTTTTTTCCCCACACGCTCACATACGTGCACGCTCACACACGCACTCTTTTTTCACATGCTCACATACGTGCATGCTCACACACTTTTTTTTCACATGCTCACATATGTGCACGCTCACATGCACTCTTTTTTCCCACACGCACTCTTTTTTTTCCACACATGCTCACATACGTGCACACTCACACACGCACTCTTTTTTCACACACTCACATACGTGCACGCTTACACACGCACTCTTTTTTCACATGCTCACATACGTGCACGCTCACACACACTTTTTTCACATGCTCACATACGTGCACGCTCACATGCACTCTTTTTTCCCACACGCACTCTTTTTTCACACTCTCATAAGTGCACGCTCACACACTCACACTTTTTTCACACGCTCACATACGTGCACGGTCACACACGCACTCTTTTTTCACATGCTCACATACGTGCACACTCACACTCTTTTCACACACTCTCATACGTGCACGCTCACACACTCACACTTTTTTCACATGCTCACATACGTGCACGCTCACACACACTTTTTTTTCACACACTCTCATACGTGCACGCTCACACACTCACACTTTTTTCACACGCTCACATACGTGCACGCTCACACACGTGCACGCTCACACACGCACTCTTTTTTTCACACACTCTCATACGTGCACGGTCACACACGCACTCTTTTTTCACATGCTCACATACGTGCACGCTCACACACTTTTTTTTCACATGCTCACATACGTCCTTTTACTTTTCTTTTGAATAATGAAGCACCTGAGTTTTTGGTCACGAGGGGAGATGTTATATGACAGATAGTTTGGGGAAAGGTAAGAGGGGAGCTTGGTAAAACACTTTTTGACCACGCTTTATGTTTCTCAATTTCATTATATGCAGTTGTTAAGAATTATGGATCATGGACTAATTCAACTAAACATTTCACTTGTACAATAAGTTTTTTTTATGGCCCACCTCCACCCCCCCATCTTTGGAGGACAACTTTGTTTTTATGTACAGTTCAAATTACATTTATAAAAATTATAACAATATGCAAAGTGATAATTATTGGGGTTAGGTGGATCAAGAAAAGAGGGGTAGAGAAAGAATAAAAAGGGAAAAGACAGAAGGGCAGGGAATATATACATATATAAAATAAAAGCAAAAAATAAAAAATACAACCAGCTCGAATGACCACAGCAAAGTAAAGCAGAGTGTGCATTGATCATGCCAGGATTCTCAGTGTTTCTCAGAAAGTGTGCACACACGCGTGTGTGAAAAAAAGAGTGCGTGTGTGAGCGTGCACACACGCACTTTTTTTGCACACGTTCACATACGTGCACGCTCACACACGCACTCTTTTTTCCCACACGCTCACATACGTGCACGCTCACACACGCACTCTTTTTTCACATGCTCACATACGTGCACGCTCACACACTTTTTTTTCACATGCTCACATACGTCCTTTTACTTTTCTTTTGAATAATGAAGCACCTGAGTTTTTGGTCACGAGGGGAGATGTTATATGACAGATAGTTTGGGGAAAGGTAAGAGGGGAGCTTGGTAAAACACTTTTTGACCACGCTTTATGTTTCTCAATTTCATTATATGCAGTTGTTAAGAATTATGGATCATGGACTAATTCAACTAAACATTTCACTTGTACAATAAGTTTTTTTTATGGCCCACCTCCACCCCCCCATCTTTGGAGGACAACTTTGTTTTTATGTACAGTTCAAATTACATTTATAAAAATTATAACAATATGCAAAGTGATAATTATTGGGGTTAGGTGGATCAAGAAAAGAGTGTAGAGAAAGAATAAAAAGGGAAAAGACAGAAGGGCAGGGAATATATACATATATAAAATAAAAGCAAAAAATAAAAAATACAACCAGCTCGAATGACCACAGCAAAGTAAAGCAGAGTGTGCATTGATCATGCCAGGATTCTCAGTGTTTCTCAGAAAGTGTGCACACACGCACTTTTTTTGCACACGTTCACATACGTGCACGCTCACACACGCACTCTTTTTTCACATGCTCACATACGTGCATGCTCACACACTTTTTTTTCACATGCTCACATATGTGCACGCTCACATGCACTCTTTTTTCCCACACGCACTCTTTTTTTTCCACACATGCTCACATACGTGCACACTCACACACGCACTTTTTTCACACACTCACATACGTGCACGCTCACACACGCACTCTTTTTTCACATGCTCACATACGTGCACGCTCACACACTTTTTTCACATGCTCACATACGTGCACGCTCACATGCACTCTTTTTTCCCACACGCACTCTTTTTTCACACTCTCATAAGTGCACGCTCACACACTCACACTTTTTTCACACGCTCACATACGTGCACGGTCACACACGCACTCTTTTTTCACATGCTCACATACGTGCACACTCACACTCTTTTTTCACACACTCTCATACGTGCACGCTCACACACTCACACTTTTTTCACATGCTCACATACGTGCACGCTCACACACACTTTTTTTTCACATGCCCACATACGACCTTTTACTTTTCTTTTGAATAATGAAGCACCTATATATATATATATATATATATATATATATATATATATATATATATATATATATATATATAATAAAAGCAAAAAATAAAAAACACAACCAGCTCGAATGACCACAGCAAAGTAAAGCAGAGTGTGCATTGATCATGCCAGGATTCTCAGTGTTTCTCAGAAAGTGTGCACACACGCGTGTGTGAAAAAAAGAGTGCGTGTGTGAGCGTGCACACACGCACTTTTTTGCACACGTTCACATACGTGCACGCTCACACACGCACCCTTTTTTCGCACACGCTCACATACGTTCACGCTCTCACACACTTTTTTCACACGCTCACATACGTGCACGCTCACACACGCACTTTTTTCACATGCTCACATACGTGCACGCTCACACACACTTTTTTTTCACACACTCTCATACGTGCACGCTCACACACTCACACTTTTTTCACACGCTCACATACGTGCACGTTCACACACGTGCACGCTCACACACGCACTCTTTTTTTCACACACTCTCATACGTGCACGGTCACACACGCACTCTTTTTTCACATGCTCACATACGTGCACGCTCACACACTTTTTTTTCACATGCTCACATACGTCCTTTTACTTTTCTTTTGAATAATGAAGCACCTGAGTTTTTGGTCACGAGGGGAGATGTTATATGACAGATAGTTTGGGGAAAGGTAAGAGGGGAGCTTGGTAAAACACTTTTTGACCACGCTTTATGTTTCTCAATTTCATTATATGCAGTTGTTAAGAATTATGGATCATGGACTAATTCAACTAAACATTTCACTTGTACAATAAGTTTTTTTTATGGCCCACCTCCACCCCCCCATCTTTGGAGGACAACTTTGTTTTTATGTACAGTTCAAAATACATTTATAAAAATTATAACAATATGCAAAGTGATAATTATTGGGGTTAGGTGGATCAAGAAAAGAGGGGTAGAGAAAGAATAAAAAGGGAAAAGACAGAAGGGCAGGGAATATATACATATATAAAATAAAAGCAAAAAATAAAAAATACAACCAGCTCGAATGACCACAGCAAAGTAAAGCAGAGTGTGCATTGATCATGCCAGGATTCTCAGTGTTTCTCAGAAAGTGTGCACACACGCGTGTGTGAAAAAAAGAGTGCGTGTGTGAGCGTGCACACACGCACTTTTTTTGCACACGTTCACATACGTGCACGCTCACACACGCACTCTTTTTTCCCACACGCTCACATACGTGCACGCTCACACACGCACTCTTTTTTCACATGCTCACATACGTGCATGCTCACACACTTTTTTTTCACATGCTCACATATGTGCACGCTCACATGCACTCTTTTTTCCCACACGCACTCTTTTTTTTCCACACATGCTCACATACGTGCACACTCACACACGCACTTTTTTCACACACTCACATACGTGCACGCTCACACACGCACTCTTTTTTCACATGCTCACATACGTGCACGCTCACACACACTTTTTTCACATGCTCACATACGTGCACGCTCACATGCACTCTTTTTTCCCACACGCACTCTTTTTTCACACTCTCATAAGTGCACGCTCACACACTCACACTTTTTTCACACGCTCACATACGTGCACGGTCACACACGCACTCTTTTTTCACATGCTCACATACGTGCACACTCACACTCTTTTTTCACACACTCTCATACGTGCACGCTCACACACTCACACTTTTTTCACATGCTCACATACGTGCACGCTCACACACACTTTTTTTCACATGCCCACATACGACCTTTTACTTTTCTTTTGAATAATGAAGCACCTATATATATATATATATATATATATATATATATATATATATATATATATATATATATATAATAAAAGCAAAAAATAAAAAACACAACCAGCTCGAATGACCACAGCAAAGTAAAGCAGAGTGTGCATTGATCATGCCAGGATTCTCAGTGTTTCTCAGAAAGTGTGCACACACGCGTGTGTGAAAAAAAGAGTGCGTGTGTGAGCGTGCACACACGCACTTTTTTGCACACGTTCACATACGTGCACGCTCACACACGCACCCTTTTTTCACACACGCTCACATACGTTCACGCTCTCACACACTTTTTTCACACGCTCACATACGTGCACGCTCACACACGCACTTTTTTCACATGCTCACATACGTGCACGCTCACACACACTTTTTTTTCACACACTCTCATACGTGCACGCTCACACACTCACACTTTTTTCACACGCTCACATACGTGCACGTTCACACACGTGCACGCTCACACACGCACTCTTTTTTTCACACACTCTCATACGTGCACGGTCACACACGCACTCTTTTTTCACATGCTCACATACGTGCACGCTCACACACTTTTTTTTCACATGCTCACATACGTCCTTTTACTTTTCTTTTGAATAATGAAGCACCTGAGTTTTTGGTCACGAGGGGAGATGTTATATGACAGATAGTTTGGGGAAAGGTAAGAGGGGAGCTTGGTAAAACACTTTTTGACCACGCTTTATGTTTCTCAATTTCATTATATGCAGTTGTTAAGAATTATGGATCATGGACTAATTCAACTAAACATTTCACTTGTACAATAAGTTTTTTTTATGGCCCACCTCCACCCCCCCATCTTTGGAGGACAACTTTGTTTTTATGTACAGTTCAAATTACATTTATAAAAATTATAACAATATGCAAAGTGATAATTATTGGGGTTAGGTGGATCAAGAAAAGAGGGGTAGAGAAAGAATAAAAAGGGAAAAGACAGAAGGGCAGGGAATATATACATATATAAAATAAAAGCAAAAAATAAAAAATACAACCAGCTCGAATGACCACAGCAAAGTAAAGCAGAGTGTGCATTGATCATGCCAGGATTCTCAGTGTTTCTCAGAAAGTGTGCACACACGCGTGTGTGAAAAAAAGAGTGCGTGTGTGAGCGTGCACACACGCACTTTTTTTGCACACGTTCACATACGTGCACGCTCACACACGCACTCTTTTTTCCCACACGCTCACATACGTGCACGCTCACACACGCACTCTTTTTTCACATGCTCACATACGTGCATGCTCACACACTTTTTTTTCACATGCTCACATATGTGCACGCTCACATGCACTCTTTTTTCCCATACGCACTCTTTTTTTTCCACACATGCTCACATACGTGCACACTCACACACGCACTTTTTTCACACACTCACATACGTGCACGCTCACACACGCACTCTTTTTTCACATGCTCACATACGTGCACGCTCACACACACTTTTTTCACATGCTCACATACGTGCACGCTCACATGCACTCTTTTTTCCCACACGCACTCTTTTTTCACACTCTCATAAGTGCACGCTCACACACTCACACTTTTTTCACACGCTCACATACGTGCACGGTCACACACGCACTCTTTTTTCACATGCTCACATACGTGCACACTCACACTCTTTTTTCACACACTCTCATACGTGCACGCTCACACACTCACACTTTTTTCACATGCTCACATACGTGCACGCTCACACACACTTTTTTTCACATGCCCACATACGACCTTTTACTTTTCTTTTGAATAATGAAGCACCTATATATATATATATATATATATATATATATATATATATATATATATATATATATATATATATATATATATATAATAAAAGCAAAAAATAAAAAACACAACCAGCTCGAATGACCACAGCAAAGTAAAGCAGAGTGTGCATTGATCATGCCAGGATTCTCAGTGTTTCTCAGAAAGTGTGCACACACGCGTGTGTGAAAAAAAGAGTGCGTGTGTGAGCGTGCACACACGCACTTTTTTGCACACGTTCACATACGTGCACGCTCACACACGCACCCTTTTTTCGCACACGCTCACATACGTTCACGCTCTCACACACTTTTTTCACACGCTCACATACGTGCACGCTCACACACGCACTTTTTTCACATGCTCACATACGTGCACGCTCACACACACTTTTTTTTCACACACTCTCATACATGCACGCTCACACACTCACACTTTTTTCACACGCTCACATACGTGCACGTTCACACACGTGCACGCTCACACACGCACTCTTTTTTTCACACACTCTCATACGTGCACGGTCACACACGCACTCTTTTTTCACATGCTCACATACGTGCACGCTCACACACTTTTTTTTCACATGCTCACATACGTCCTTTTACTTTTCTTTTGAATAATGAAGCACCTGAGTTTTTGGTCACGAGGGGAGATGTTATATGACAGATAGTTTGGGGAAAGGTAAGAGGGGAGCTTGGTAAAACACTTTTTGACCACGCTTTATGTTTCTCAATTTCATTATATGCAGTTGTTAAGAATTATGGATCATGGACTAATTCAACTAAACATTTCACTTGTACAATAAGTTTTTTTTATGGCCCACCTCCACCCCCCCATCTTTGGAGGACAACTTTGTTTTTATGTACAGTTCAAATTACATTTATAAAAATTATAACAATATGCAAAGTGATAATTATTGGGGTTAGGTGGATCAAGAAAAGAGGGGTAGAGAAAGAATAAAAAGGGAAAAGACAGAAGGGCAGGGAATATATACATATATAAAATAAAAGCAAAAAATAAAAAATACAACCAGCTCGAATGACCACAGCAAAGTAAAGCAGAGTGTGCATTGATCATGCCAGGATTCTCAGTGTTTCTCAGAAAGTGTGCACACACGCGTGTGTGAAAAAAAGAGTGCGTGTGTGAGCGTGCACACACGCACTTTTTTTGCACACGTTCACATACGTGCACGCTCACACACGCACTCTTTTTTCCCACACGCTCACATACGTGCACGCTCACACACGCACTCTTTTTTCACATGCTCACATACGTGCACGCTCACACACTTTTTTTTCACATGCTCACATACGTCCTTTTACTTTTCTTTTGAATAATGAAGCACCTGAGTTTTTGGTCACGAGGGGAGATGTTATATGACAGATAGTTTGGGGAAAGGTAAGAGGGGAGCTTGGTAAAACACTTTTTGACCACGCTTTATGTTTCTCAATTTCATTATATGCAGTTGTTAAGAATTATGGATCATGGACTAATTCAACTAAACATTTCACTTGTACAATAAGTTTTTTTTATGGCCCACCTCCACCCCCCCATCTTTGGAGGACAACTTTGTTTTTATGTACAGTTCAAATTACATTTATAAAAATTATAACAATATGCAAAGTGATAATTATTGGGGTTAGGTGGATCAAGAAAAGAGTGTAGAGAAAGAATAAAAAGGGAAAAGACAGAAGGGCAGGGAATATATACATATATAAAATAAAAGCAAAAAATAAAAAATACAACCAGCTCGAATGACCACAGCAAAGTAAAGCAGAGTGTGCATTGATCATGCCAGGATTCTCAGTGTTTCTCAGAAAGTGTGCACACACGCACTTTTTTTGCACACGTTCACATACGTGCACGCTCACACACGCACTCTTTTTTCACATGCTCACATACGTGCATGCTCACACACTTTTTTTTCACATGCTCACATATGTGCACGCTCACATGCACTCTTTTTTCCCACACGCACTCTTTTTTTTCCACACATGCTCACATACGTGCACACTCACACACGCACTTTTTTCACACACTCACATACGTGCACGCTCACACACGCACTCTTTTTTCACATGCTCACATACGTGCACGCTCACACACTTTTTTCACATGCTCACATACGTGCACGCTCACATGCACTCTTTTTTCCCACACGCACTCTTTTTTCACACTCTCATAAGTGCACGCTCACACACTCACACTTTTTTCACACGCTCACATACGTGCACGGTCACACACGCACTCTTTTTTCACATGCTCACATACGTGCACACTCACACTCTTTTTTCACACACTCTCATACGTGCACGCTCACACACTCACACTTTTTTCACATGCTCACATACGTGCACGCTCACACACACTTTTTTTTCACATGCCCACATACGACCTTTTACTTTTCTTTTGAATAATGAAGCACCTATATATATATATATATATATATATATATATATATATATATATATATATATATATATATATATATATAATAAAAGCAAAAAATAAAAAACACAACCAGCTCGAATGACCACAGCAAAGTAAAGCAGAGTGTGCATTGATCATGCCAGGATTCTCAGTGTTTCTCAGAAAGTGTGCACACACGCGTGTGTGAAAAAAAGAGTGCGTGTGTGAGCGTGCACACACGCACTTTTTTGCACACGTTCACATACGTGCACGCTCACACACGCACCCTTTTTTCGCACACGCTCACATACGTTCACGCTCTCACACACTTTTTTCACACGCTCACATACGTGCACGCTCACACACGCACTTTTTTCACATGCTCACATACGTGCACGCTCACACACACTTTTTTTTCACACACTCTCATACGTGCACGCTCACACACTCACACTTTTTTCACACGCTCACATACGTGCACGTTCACACACGTGCACGCTCACACACGCACTCTTTTTTTCACACACTCTCATACGTGCACGGTCACACACGCACTCTTTTTTCACATGCTCACATACGTGCACGCTCACACACTTTTTTTTCACATGCTCACATACGTCCTTTTACTTTTCTTTTGAATAATGAAGCACCTGAGTTTTTGGTCACGAGGGGAGATGTTATATGACAGATAGTTTGGGGAAAGGTAAGAGGGGAGCTTGGTAAAACACTTTTTGACCACGCTTTATGTTTCTCAATTTCATTATATGCAGTTGTTAAGAATTATGGATCATGGACTAATTCAACTAAACATTTCACTTGTACAATAAGTTTTTTTTATGGCCCACCTCCACCCCCCCATCTTTGGAGGACAACTTTGTTTTTATGTACAGTTCAAAATACATTTATAAAAATTATAACAATATGCAAAGTGATAATTATTGGGGTTAGGTGGATCAAGAAAAGAGGGGTAGAGAAAGAATAAAAAGGGAAAAGACAGAAGGGCAGGGAATATATACATATATAAAATAAAAGCAAAAAATAAAAAATACAACCAGCTCGAATGACCACAGCAAAGTAAAGCAGAGTGTGCATTGATCATGCCAGGATTCTCAGTGTTTCTCAGAAAGTGTGCACACACGCGTGTGTGAAAAAAAGAGTGCGTGTGTGAGCGTGCACACACGCACTTTTTTTGCACACGTTCACATACGTGCACGCTCACACACGCACTCTTTTTTCCCACACGCTCACATACGTGCACGCTCACACACGCACTCTTTTTTCACATGCTCACATACGTGCATGCTCACACACTTTTTTTTCACATGCTCACATATGTGCACGCTCACATGCACTCTTTTTTCCCACACGCACTCTTTTTTTTCCACACATGCTCACATACGTGCACACTCACACACGCACTTTTTTCACACACTCACATACGTGCACGCTCACACACGCACTCTTTTTTCACATGCTCACATACGTGCACGCTCACACACTTTTTTCACATGCTCACATACGTGCACGCTCACATGCACTCTTTTTTCCCCACACGCACTCTTTTTTCACACTCTCATAAGTGCACGCTCACACACTCACACTTTTTTCACACGCTCACATACGTGCACGGTCACACACGCACTCTTTTTTCACATGCTCACATACGTGCACACTCACACTCTTTTTTCACACACTCTCATACGTGCACGCTCACACACTCACACTTTTTTCACATGCTCACATACGTGCACGCTCACACACACTTTTTTTCACATGCCCACATACGACCTTTTACTTTTCTTTTGAATAATGAAGCACCTATATATATATATATATATATATATATATATATATATATATATATATATATATATAATAAAAGCAAAAAATAAAAAACACAACCAGCTCGAATGACCACAGCAAAGTAAAGCAGAGTGTGCATTGATCATGCCAGGATTCTCAGTGTTTCTCAGAAAGTGTGCACACACGCGTGTGTGAAAAAAAGAGTGCGTGTGTGAGCGTGCACACACGCACTTTTTTGCACACGTTCACATACGTGCACGCTCACACACGCACCCTTTTTTCACACACGCTCACATACGTTCACGCTCTCACACACTTTTTTCACACGCTCACATACGTGCACGCTCACACACGCACTTTTTTCACATGCTCACATACGTGCACGCTCACACACACTTTTTTTTCACACACTCTCATACGTGCACGCTCACACACTCACACTTTTTTCACACGCTCACATACGTGCACGTTCACACACGTGCACGCTCACACACGCACTCTTTTTTTCACACACTCTCATACGTGCACGGTCACACACGCACTCTTTTTTCACATGCTCACATACGTGCACGCTCACACACTTTTTTTTCACATGCTCACATACGTCCTTTTACTTTTCTTTTGAATAATGAAGCACCTGAGTTTTTGGTCACGAGGGGAGATGTTATATGACAGATAGTTTGGGGAAAGGTAAGAGGGGAGCTTGGTAAAACACTTTTTGACCACGCTTTATGTTTCTCAATTTCATTATATGCAGTTGTTAAGAATTATGGATCATGGACTAATTCAACTAAACATTTCACTTGTACAATAAGTTTTTTTTATGGCCCACCTCCACCCCCCCATCTTTGGAGGACAACTTTGTTTTTATGTACAGTTCAAATTACATTTATAAAAATTATAACAATATGCAAAGTGATAATTATTGGGGTTAGGTGGATCAAGAAAAGAGGGGTAGAGAAAGAATAAAAAGGGAAAAGACAGAAGGGCAGGGAATATATACATATATAAAATAAAAGCAAAAAATAAAAAATACAACCAGCTCGAATGACCACAGCAAAGTAAAGCAGAGTGTGCATTGATCATGCCAGGATTCTCAGTGTTTCTCAGAAAGTGTGCACACACGCGTGTGTGAAAAAAAGAGTGCGTGTGTGAGCGTGCACACACGCACTTTTTTTGCACACGTTCACATACGTGCACGCTCACACACGCACTCTTTTTTCCCACACGCTCACATACGTGCACGCTCACACACGCACTCTTTTTTCACATGCTCACATACGTGCATGCTCACACACTTTTTTTTCACATGCTCACATATGTGCACGCTCACATGCACTCTTTTTTCCCATACGCACTCTTTTTTTTCCACACATGCTCACATACGTGCACACTCACACACGCACTTTTTTCACACACTCACATACGTGCACGCTCACACACGCACTCTTTTTTCACATGCTCACATACGTGCACGCTCACACACACTTTTTTCACATGCTCACATACGTGCACGCTCACATGCACTCTTTTTTCCCACACGCACTCTTTTTTCACACTCTCATAAGTGCACGCTCACACACTCACACTTTTTTCACACGCTCACATACGTGCACGGTCACACACGCACTCTTTTTTCACATGCTCACATACGTGCACACTCACACTCTTTTTTCACACACTCTCATACGTGCACGCTCACACACTCACACTTTTTTCACATGCTCACATACGTGCACGCTCACACACACTTTTTTTCACATGCCCACATACGACCTTTTACTTTTCTTTTGAATAATGAAGCACCTATATATATATATATATATATATATATATATATATATATATATATATATATATATATAATAAAAGCAAAAAATAAAAAACACAACCAGCTCGAATGACCACAGCAAAGTAAAGCAGAGTGTGCATTGATCATGCCAGGATTCTCAGTGTTTCTCAGAAAGTGTGCACACACGCGTGTGTGAAAAAAAGAGTGCGTGTGTGAGCGTGCACACACGCACTTTTTTGCACACGTTCACATACGTGCACGCTCACACACGCACCCTTTTTTCGCACACGCTCACATACGTTCACGCTCTCACACACTTTTTTCACACGCTCACATACGTGCACGCTCACACACGCACTTTTTTCACATGCTCACATACGTGCACGCTCACACACACTTTTTTTTCACACACTCTCATACATGCACGCTCACACACTCACACTTTTTTCACACGCTCACATACGTGCACGTTCACACACGTGCACGCTCACACACGCACTCTTTTTTTCACACACTCTCATACGTGCACGGTCACACACGCACTCTTTTTTCACATGCTCACATACGTGCACGCTCACACACTTTTTTTTCACATGCTCACATACGTCCTTTTACTTTTCTTTTGAATAATGAAGCACCTGAGTTTTTGGTCACGAGGGGAGATGTTATATGACAGATAGTTTGGGGAAAGGTAAGAGGGGAGCTTGGTAAAACACTTTTTGACCACGCTTTATGTTTCTCAATTTCATTATATGCAGTTGTTAAGAATTATGGATCATGGACTAATTCAACTAAACATTTCACTTGTACAATAAGTTTTTTTTATGGCCCACCTCCACCCCCCCATCTTTGGAGGACAACTTTGTTTTTATGTACAGTTCAAATTACATTTATAAAAATTATAACAATATGCAAAGTGATAATTATTGGGGTTAGGTGGATCAAGAAAAGAGGGGTAGAGAAAGAATAAAAAGGGAAAAGACAGAAGGGCAGGGAATATATACATATATAAAATAAAAGCAAAAAATAAAAAATACAACCAGCTCGAATGACCACAGCAAAGTAAAGCAGAGTGTGCATTGATCATGCCAGGATTCTCAGTGTTTCTCAGAAAGTGTGCACACACGCGTGTGTGAAAAAAAGAGTGCGTGTGTGAGCGTGCACACACGCACTTTTTTGCACACGTTCACATACGTGCACGCTCACACACGCACCCTTTTTTCGCACACGCTCACATACGTTCACGCTCTCACACACTTTTTTCACACGCTCACATACGTGCACGCTCACACACGCACTTTTTTCACATGCTCACATACGTGCACGCTCACACACACTTTTTTTCACACACTCTCATACGTGCACGCTCACACACTCACACTTTTTTCACACGCTCACATACGTGCACGCTCACACACGTGCACGCTCACACACGCACTCTTTTTTTCACACACTCTCATACGTGCACGGTCACACACGCACTCTTTTTTCACATGCTCACATACGTGCACGCTCACACACTTTTTTTTCACATGCTCACATACGTCCTTTTACTTTTCTTTTGAATAATGAAGCACCTGAGTTTTTGGTCACGAGGGGAGATGTTATATGACAGATAGTTTGGGGAAAGGTAAGAGGGGAGCTTGGTAAAACACTTTTTGACCACGCTTTATGTTTCTCAATTTCATTATATGCAGTTGTTAAGAATTATGGATCATGGACTAATTCAACTAAACATTTCACTTGTACAATAAGTTTTTTTTATGGCCCACCTCCACCCCCCCATCTTTGGAGGACAACTTTGTTTTTATGTACAGTTCAAATTACATTTATAAAAATTATAACAATATGCAAAGTGATAATTATTGGGGTTAGGTGGATCAAGAAAAGAGGGGTAGAGAAAGAATAAAAAGGGAAAAGACAGAAGGGCAGGGAATATATACATATATAAAATAAAAGCAAAAAATAAAAAATACAACCAGCTCGAATGACCACAGCAAAGTAAAGCAGAGTGTGCATTGATCATGCCAGGATTCTCAGTGTTTCTCAGAAAGTGTGCACACACGCGTGTGTGAAAAAAAGAGTGCGTGTGTGAGCGTGCACACACGCACTTTTTTTGCACACGTTCACATACGTGCACGCTCACACACGCACTCTTTTTTCCCACACGCTCACATACGTGCACGCTCACACACGCACTCTTTTTTCACATGCTCACATACGTGCATGCTCACACACTTTTTTTTCACATGCTCACATATGTGCACGCTCACATGCACTCTTTTTTCCCACACGCACTCTTTTTTTTCCACACATGCTCACATACGTGCACACTCACACACGCACTTTTTTCACACACTCACATACGTGCACGCTCACACACGCACTCTTTTTTCACATGCTCACATACGTGCACGCTCACACACACTTTTTTCACATGCTCACATACGTGCACGCTCACATGCACTCTTTTTTCCCACACGCACTCTTTTTTCACACTCTCATAAGTGCACGCTCACACACTCACACTTTTTTCACACGCTCACATACGTGCACGGTCACACACGCACTCTTTTTTCACATGCTCACATACGTGCACACTCACACTCTTTTTTCACACACTCTCATACGTGCACGCTCACACACTCACACTTTTTTCACATGCTCACATACGTGCACGCTCACACACACTTTTTTTCACATGCCCACATACGACCTTTTACTTTTCTTTTGAATAATGAAGCACCTATATATATATATATATATATATATATATATATATATATATATATATATATATATATATATATATATAATAAAAGCAAAAAATAAAAAACACAACCAGCTCGAATGACCACAGCAAAGTAAAGCAGAGTGTGCATTGATCATGCCAGGATTCTCAGTGTTTCTCAGAAAGTGTGCACACACGCGTGTGTGAAAAAAAGAGTGCGTGTGTGAGCGTGCACACACGCACTTTTTTGCACACGTTCACATACGTGCACGCTCACACACGCACCCTTTTTTCACACACGCTCACATACGTTCACGCTCTCACACACTTTTTTCACACGCTCACATACGTGCACGCTCACACACGCACTTTTTTCACATGCTCACATACGTGCACGCTCACACACACTTTTTTTTCACACACTCTCATACGTGCACGCTCACACACTCACACTTTTTTCACACGCTCACATACGTGCACGTTCACACACGTGCACGCTCACACACGCACTCTTTTTCACACACTCTCATACGTGCACGGTCACACACGCACTCTTTTTTCACATGCTCACATACGTGCACGCTCACACACTTTTTTTTCACATGCTCACATACGTCCTTTTACTTTTCTTTTGAATAATGAAGCACCTGAGTTTTTGGTCACGAGGGGAGATGTTATATGACAGATAGTTTGGGGAAAGGTAAGAGGGGAGCTTGGTAAAACACTTTTTGACCACGCTTTATGTTTCTCAATTTCATTATATGCAGTTGTTAAGAATTATGGATCATGGACTAATTCAACTAAACATTTCACTTGTACAATAAGTTTTTTTTATGGCCCACCTCCACCCCCCCATCTTTGGAGGACAACTTTGTTTTTATGTACAGTTCAAATTACATTTATAAAAATTATAACAATATGCAAAGTGATAATTATTGGGGTTAGGTGGATCAAGAAAAGAGGGGTAGAGAAAGAATAAAAAGGGAAAAGACAGAAGGGCAGGGAATATATACATATATAAAATAAAAGCAAAAAATAAAAAATACAACCAGCTCGAATGACCACAGCAAAGTAAAGCAGAGTGTGCATTGATCATGCCAGGATTCTCAGTGTTTCTCAGAAAGTGTGCACACACGCGTGTGTGAAAAAAGGAGTGCGTGTGTGAGCGTGCACACACGCACTTTTTTTTGCACACGTTCACATACGTGCACGCTCACACACGCACTCTTTTTTCCCACACGCTCACATACGTGCACGCTCACACACGCACTCTTTTTTCACATGCTCACATACGTGCATGCTCACACACTTTTTTTTCACATGCTCACATATGTGCACGCTCACATGCACTCTTTTTTCCCACACGCACTCTTTTTTTTCCACACATGCTCACATACGTGCACACTCACACACACACTTTTTTCACACACTCACATACGTGCACGCTCACACACGCACTCTTTTTTCACATGCTCACATACGTGCACGCTCACACACGCACTTTTTTCACATGCTCACATACGTGCACGCTCACACACACTTTTTTTTCACACACTCTCATACGTGCACGCTCACACACTCACACTTTTTTCACACGCTCACATACGTGCACGTTCACACACGTGCACGCTCACACACGCACTCTTTTTCACACACTCTCATACGTGCACGGTCACACACGCACTCTTTTTTCACATGCTCACATACGTGCACGCTCACACACTTTTTTTTCACATGCTCACATACGTCCTTTTACTTTTCTTTTGAATAATGAAGCACCTGAGTTTTTGGTCACGAGGGGAGATGTTATATGACAGATAGTTTGGGGAAAGGTAAGAGGGGAGCTTGGTAAAACACTTTTTGACCACGCTTTATGTTTCTCAATTTCATTATATGCAGTTGTTAAGAATTATGGATCATGGACTAATTCAACTAAACATTTCACTTGTACAATAAGTTTTTTTTATGGCCCACCTCCACCCCCCCATCTTTGGAGGACAACTTTGTTTTTATGTACAGTTCAAAATACATTTATAAAAATTATAACAATATGCAAAGTGATAATTATTGGGGTTAGGTGGATCAAGAAAAGAGGGGTAGAGAAAGAATAAAAAGGGAAAAGACAGAAGGGCAGGGAATATATACATATATAAAATAAAAGCAAAAAATAAAAAATACAACCAGCTCGAATGACCACAGCAAAGTAAAGCAGAGTGTGCATTGATCATGCCAGGATTCTCAGTGTTTCTCAGAAAGTGTGCACACACGCGTGTGTGAAAAAAAGAGTGCGTGTGTGAGCGTGCACACACGCACTTTTTTTGCACACGTTCACATACGTGCACGCTCACACACGCACTCTTTTTTCCCACACGCTCACATACGTGCACGCTCACACACGCACTCTTTTTTCACATGCTCACATACGTGCATGCTCACACACTTTTTTTTCACATGCTCACATATGTGCACGCTCACATGCACTCTTTTTTCCCACACGCACTCTTTTTTTTCCACACATGCTCACATACGTGCACACTCACACACGCACTTTTTTCACACACTCACATACGTGCACGCTCACACACGCACTCTTTTTTCACATGCTCACATACGTGCACGCTCACACACACTTTTTTCACATGCTCACATACGTGCACGCTCACATGCACTCTTTTTTCCCACACGCACTCTTTTTTCACACTCTCATAAGTGCACGCTCACACACTCACACTTTTTTCACACGCTCACATACGTGCACGGTCACACACGCACTCTTTTTTCACATGCTCACATACGTGCACACTCACACTCTTTTTTCACACACTCTCATACGTGCACGCTCACACACTCACACTTTTTTCACATGCTCACATACGTGCACGGTCACACACACTTTTTTTCACATGCCCACATACGACCTTTTACTTTTCTTTTGAATAATGAAGCACCTATATATATATATATATATATATATATATATATATATATAATAAAAGCAAAAAATAAAAAACACAACCAGCTCGAATGACCACAGCAAAGTAAAGCAGAGTGTGCATTGATCATGCCAGGATTCTCAGTGTTTCTCAGAAAGTGTGCACACACGCGTGTGTGAAAAAAAGAGTGCGTGTGTGAGCGTGCACACACGCACTTTTTTGCACACGTTCACATACGTGCACGCTCACACACGCACCCTTTTTTCACACACGCTCACATACGTTCACGCTCTCACACACTTTTTTCACACGCTCACATACGTGCACGCTCACACACGCACTTTTTTCACATGCTCACATACGTGCACGCTCACACACACTTTTTTTTCACACACTCTCATAAGTGCACGCTCACACACTCACACTTTTTTCACACGCTCACATACGTGCACGTTCACACACGTGCACGCTCACACACGCACTCTTTTTCACACACTCTCATACGTGCACGGTCACACACGCACTCTTTTTTCACATGCTCACATACGTGCACGCTCACACACTTTTTTTTCACATGCTCACATACGTCCTTTTACTTTTCTTTTGAATAATGAAGCACCTGAGTTTTTGGTCACGAGGGGAGATGTTATATGACAGATAGTTTGGGGAAAGGTAAGAGGGGAGCTTGGTAAAACACTTTTTGACCACGCTTTATGTTTCTCAATTTCATTATATGCAGTTGTTAAGAATTATGGATCATGGACTAATTCAACTAAACATTTCACTTGTACAATAAGTTTTTTTTATGGCCCACCTCCACCCCCCCATCTTTGGAGGACAACTTTGTTTTTATGTACAGTTCAAATTACATTTATAAAAATTATAACAATATGCAAAGTGATAATTATTGGGGTTAGGTGGATCAAGAAAAGAGGGGTAGAGAAAGAATAAAAAGGGAAAAGACAGAAGGGCAGGGAATATATACATATATAAAATAAAAGCAAAAAATAAAAAATACAACCAGCTCGAATGACCACAGCAAAGTAAAGCAGAGTGTGCATTGATCATGCCAGGATTCTCAGTGTTTCTCAGAAAGTGTGCACACACGCGTGTGTGAAAAAAAGAGTGCGTGTGTGAGCGTGCACACACGCACTTTTTTTGCACACGTTCACATACGTGCACGCTCACACACGCACTCTTTTTTCCCACACGCTCACATACGTGCACGCTCACACACGCACTCTTTTTTCACATGCTCACATACGTGCATGCTCACACACTTTTTTTTCACATGCTCACATATGTGCACGCTCACATGCACTCTTTTTTCCCACACGCACTTTTTTTTCCACACATGCTCACATACGTGCACACTCACACACGCACTTTTTTCACACACTCACATACGTGCACGCTCACACACGCACTCTTTTTTCACATGCTCACATACGTGCACGCTCACACACACTTTTTTCACATGCTCACATACGTGCACGCTCACATGCACTCTTTTTTCCCACACGCACTCTTTTTTCACACTCTCATAAGTGCACGCTCACACACTCACACTTTTTTCACACGCTCACATACGTGCACGGTCACACACGCACTCTTTTTTCACATGCTCACATACGTGCACACTCACACTCTTTTTTCACACACTCTCATACGTGCACGCTCACACACTCACACTTTTTTCACATGCTCACATACGTGCACGCTCACACACACTTTTTTTCACATGCCCACATACGACCTTTTACTTTTCTTTTGAATAATGAAGCACCTATATATATATATATATATATATATATATATATATATATATATATATATATATATATATATATATATATATATATATATAATAAAAGCAAAAAATAAAAAACACAACCAGCTCGAATGACCACAGCAAAGTAAAGCAGAGTGTGCATTGATCATGCCAGGATTCTCAGTGTTTCTCAGAAAGTGTGCACACACGCGTGTGTGAAAAAAAGAGTGCGTGTGTGAGCGTGCACACACGCACTTTTTTGCACACGTTCACATACGTGCACGCTCACACACGCACCCTTTTTTTACACACGCTCACATACGTTCACGCTCTCACACACTTTTTTCACACGCTCACATACGTGCACGCTCACACACGCACTTTTTTCACATGCTCACATACGTGCACGCTCACACACACTTTTTTTTCACACACTCTCATACGTGCACGCTCACACACTCACACTTTTTTCACACGCTCACATACGTGCACGTTCACACACGTGCACGCTCACACACGCACTCTTTTTTTCACACACTCTCATACGTGCACGGTCACACACGCACTCTTTTTTCACATGCTCACATACGTGCACGCTCACACACTTTTTTTTCACATGCTCACATACGTCCTTTTACTTTTCTTTTGAATAATGAAGCACCTGAGTTTTTGGTCACGAGGGGAGATGTTATATGACAGATAGTTTGGGGAAAGGTAAGAGGGGAGCTTGGTAAAACACTTTTTGACCACGCTTTATGTTTCTCAATTTCATTATATGCAGTTGTTAAGATTTATGGATCATGGACTAATTCAACTAAACATTTCACTTGTACAATAAGTTTTTTTTATGGCCCACCTCCACCCCCCCATCTTTGGAGGACAACTTTGTTTTTATGTACAGTTCAAATTACATTTATAAAAATTATAACAATATGCAAAGTGATAATTATTGGGGTTAGGTGGATCAAGAAAAGAGGGGTAGAGAAAGAATAAAAAGGGAAAAGACAGAAGGGCAGGGAATATATACATATATAAAATAAAAGCAAAAAATAAAAAATACAACCAGCTCGAATGACCACAGCAAAGTAAAGCAGAGTGTGCATTGATCATGCCAGGATTCTCAGTGTTTCTCAGAAAGTGTGCACACACGCGTGTGTGAAAAAAAGAGTGCGTGTGTGAGCGTGCACACACGCACTTTTTTTGCACACGTTCACATACGTGCACGCTCACACACGCACTCTTTTTTCCCACACGCTCACATACGTGCACGCTCACACACGCACTCTTTTTTCACATGCTCACATACGTGCATGCTCACACACTTTTTTTTCACATGCTCACATATGTGCACGCTCACATGCACTCTTTTTTCCCACACGCACTCTTTTTTTTCCACACATGCTCACATACGTGCACACTCACACACGCACTTTTTTCACACACTCACATACGTGCACGCTCACACACGCACTCTTTTTTCACATGCTCACATACGTGCACGCTCACACACACTTTTTTCACATGCTCACATACGTGCACGCTCACATGCACTCTTTTTTCCCACACGCACTCTTTTTTCACACTCTCATAAGTGCACGCTCACACACTCACACTTTTTTCACACGCTCACATACGTGCACGGTCACACACGCACTCTTTTTTCACATGCTCACATACGTGCACACTCACACTCTTTTTTCACACACTCTCATACGTGCACGCTCACACACTCACACTTTTTTCACATGCTCACATACGTGCACGCTCACACACACTTTTTTTCACATGCCCACATACGACCTTTTACTTTTCTTTTGAATAATGAAGCACCTATATATATATATATATATATATATATATATATATATATATATATATATATATATATATATATATATATATATATATATAATAAAAGCAAAAAATAAAAAACACAACCAGCTCGAATGACCACAGCAAAGTAAAGCAGAGTGTGCATTGATCATGCCAGGATTCTCAGTGTTTCTCAGAAAGTGTGCACACACGCGTGTGTGAAAAAAAGAGTGCGTGTGTGAGCGTGCACACACGCACTTTTTTGCACACGTTCACATACGTGCACGCTCACACACGCACCCTTTTTTCACACACGCTCACATACGTTCACGCTCTCACACACTTTTTTCACACGCTCACATACGTGCACGCTCACACACGCACTTTTTTCACATGCTCACATACGTGCACGCTCACACACACTTTTTTTTCACACACTCTCATACGTGCACGCTCACACACTCACACTTTTTTCACACGCTCACATACGTGCACGTTCACACACGTGCACGCTCACACACGCACTCTTTTTCACACACTCTCATACGTGCACGGTCACACACGCACTCTTTTTTCACATGCTCACATACGTGCACGCTCACACACTTTTTTTTCACATGCTCACATACGTCCTTTTACTTTTCTTTTGAATAATGAAGCACCTGAGTTTTTGGTCACGAGGGGAGATGTTATATGACAGATAGTTTGGGGAAAGGTAAGAGGGGAGCTTGGTAAAACACTTTTTGACCACGCTTTATGTTTCTCAATTTCATTATATGCAGTTGTTAAGAATTATGGATCATGGACTAATTCAACTAAACATTTCACTTGTACAATAAGTTTTTTTTATGGCCCACCTCCACCCCCCCATCTTTGGAGGACAACTTTGTTTTTATGTACAGTTCAAATTACATTTATAAAAATTATAACAATATGCAAAGTGATAATTATTGGGGTTAGGTGGATCAAGAAAAGAGGGGTAGAGAAAGAATAAAAAGGGAAAAGACAGAAGGGCAGGGAATATATACATATATAAAATAAAAGCAAAAAATAAAAAATACAACCAGCTCGAATGACCACAGCAAAGTAAAGCAGAGTGTGCATTGATCATGCCAGGATTCTCAGTGTTTCTCAGAAAGTGTGCACACACGCGTGTGTGAAAAAAGGAGTGCGTGTGTGAGCGTGCACACACGCACTTTTTTTGCACACGTTCACATACGTGCACGCTCACACACGCACTCTTTTTTCCCACACGCTCACATACGTGCACGCTCACACACGCACTCTTTTTTCACATGCTCACATACGTGCATGCTCACACACTTTTTTTTCACATGCTCACATATGTGCACGCTCACATGCACTCTTTTTTCCCACACGCACTCTTTTTTTTCCACACATGCTCACATACGTGCACACTCACACACGCACTTTTTTCACACACTCACATACGTGCACGCTCACACACGCACTCTTTTTTCACATGCTCACATACGTGCACGCTCACACACACTTTTTTCACATGCTCACATACGTGCACGCTCACATGCACTCTTTTTTCCCACACGCACTCTTTTTTCACACTCTCATAAGTGCACGCTCACACACTCACACTTTTTTCACACGCTCACATACGTGCACGGTCACACACGCACTCTTTTTTCACATGCTCACATACGTGCACACTCACACTCTTTTTTCACACACTCTCATACGTGCACGCTCACACACTCACACTTTTTTCACATGCTCACATACGTGCACGCTCACACACACTTTTTTTCACATGCCCACATACGACCTTTTACTTTTCTTTTGAATAATGAAGCACCTATATATATATATATATATATATATATATATATATATATATATATATATATATATATATATATATATATAATAAAAGCAAAAAATAAAAAACACAACCAGCTCGAATGACCACAGCAAAGTAAAGCAGAGTGTGCATTGATCATGCCAGGATTCTCAGTGTTTCTCAGAAAGTGTGCACACACGCGTGTGTGAAAAAAAGAGTGCGTGTGTGAGCGTGCACACACGCACTTTTTTGCACACGTTCACATACGTGCACGCTCACACACGCACCCTTTTTTCACACACGCTCACATACGTTCACGCTCTCACACACTTTTTTCACACGCTCACATACGTGCACGCTCACACACGCACTTTTTTCACATGCTCACATACGTGCACGCTCACACACACTTTTTTTTCACACACTCTCATACGTGCACGCTCACACACTCACACTTTTTTCACACGCTCACATACGTGCACGTTCACACACGTGCACGCTCACACACGCACTCTTTTTCACACACTCTCATACGTGCACGGTCACACACGCACTCTTTTTTCACATGCTCACATACGTGCACGCTCACACACTTTTTTTTCACATGCTCACATACGTCCTTTTACTTTTCTTTTGAATAATGAAGCACCTGAGTTTTTGGTCACGAGGGGAGATGTTATATGACAGATAGTTTGGGGAAAGGTAAGAGGGGAGCTTGGTAAAACACTTTTTGACCACGCTTTATGTTTCTCAATTTCATTATATGCAGTTGTTAAGAATTATGGATCATGGACTAATTCAACTAAACATTTCACTTGTACAATAAGTTTTTTTTATGGCCCACCTCCACCCCCCCATCTTTGGAGGACAACTTTGTTTTTATGTACAGTTCAAATTACATTTATAAAAATTATAACAATATGCAAAGTGATAATTATTGGGGTTAGGTGGATCAAGAAAAGAGGGGTAGAGAAAGAATAAAAAGGGAAAAGACAGAAGGGCAGGGAATATATACATATATAAAATAAAAGCAAAAAATAAAAAATACAACCAGCTCGAATGACCACAGCAAAGTAAAGCAGAGTGTGCATTGATCATGCCAGGATTCTCAGTGTTTCTCAGAAAGTGTGCACACACGCGTGTGTGAAAAAAGGAGTGCGTGTGTGAGCGTGCACACACGCACTTTTTTTGCACACGTTCACATACGTGCACGCTCACACACGCACTCTTTTTTCCCACACGCTCACATACGTGCACGCTCACACACGCACTCTTTTTTCACATGCTCACATACGTGCATGCTCACACACTTTTTTTTCACATGCTCACATATGTGCACGCTCACATGCACTCTTTTTTCCCACACGCACTCTTTTTTTTCCACACATGCTCACATACGTGCACACTCACACACGCACTTTTTTCACACACTCACATACGTGCACGCTCACACACGCACTCTTTTTTCACATGCTCACATACGTGCACGCTCACACACGCACTTTTTTCACATGCTCACATACGTGCACGCTCACACACACTTTTTTTTCACACACTCTCATACGTGCACGCTCACACACTCACACTTTTTTCACACGCTCACATACGTGCACGTTCACACACGTGCACGCTCACACACGCACTCTTTTTCACACACTCTCATACGTGCACGGTCACACACGCACTCTTTTTTCACATGCTCACATACGTGCACGCTCACACACTTTTTTTTCACATGCTCACATACGTCCTTTTACTTTTCTTTTGAATAATGAAGCACCTGAGTTTTTGGTCACGAGGGGAGATGTTATATGACAGATAGTTTGGGGAAAGGTAAGAGGGGAGCTTGGTAAAACACTTTTTGACCACGCTTTATGTTTCTCAATTTCATTATATGCAGTTGTTAAGAATTATGGATCATGGACTAATTCAACTAAACATTTCACTTGTACAATAAGTTTTTTTTATGGCCCACCTCCACCCCCCCATCTTTGGAGGACAACTTTGTTTTTATGTACAGTTCAAAATACATTTATAAAAATTATAACAATATGCAAAGTGATAATTATTGGGGTTAGGTGGATCAAGAAAAGAGGGGTAGAGAAAGAATAAAAAGGGAAAAGACAGAAGGGCAGGGAATATATACATATATAAAATAAAAGCAAAAAAAAAAAAATACAACCAGCTCGAATGACCACAGCAAAGTAAAGCAGAGTGTGCATTGATCATGCCAGGATTCTCAGTGTTTCTCAGAAAGTGTGCACACACGCGTGTGTGAAAAAAAGAGTGCGTGTGTGAGCGTGCACACACGCACTTTTTTTGCACACGTTCACATACGTGCACGCTCACACACGCACTCTTTTTTCCCACACGCTCACATACGTGCACGCTCACACACGCACTCTTTTTTCACATGCTCACATACGTGCATGCTCACACACTTTTTTTTCACATGCTCACATATGTGCACGCTCACATGCACTCTTTTTTCCCACACGCACTCTTTTTTTTCCACACATGCTCACATACGTGCACACTCACACACGCACTTTTTTTTTACATGCTCACATACGTGCACGCTCACACACACTTTTTTCACATGCTCACATACGTGCACGCTCACATGCACTCTTTTTTCCCACACGCACTCTTTTTTCACACTCTCATAAGTGCACGCTCACACACTCACACTTTTTTCACACGCTCACATACGTGCACGGTCACACACGCACTCTTTTTTCACATGCTCACATACGTGCACACTCACACTCTTTTTTCACACACTCTCATACGTGCACGCTCACACACTCACACTTTTTTCACATGCTCACATACGTGCACGGTCACACACACTTTTTTTCACATGCCCACATACGACCTTTTACTTTTCTTTTGAATAATGAAGCACCTATATATATATATATATATATATATATATATATATATATATAATAAAAGCAAAAAATAAAAAACACAACCAGCTCGAATGACCACAGCAAAGTAAAGCAGAGTGTGCATTGATCATGCCAGGATTCTCAGTGTTTCTCAGAAAGTGTGCACACACGCGTGTGTGAAAAAAAGAGTGCGTGTGTGAGCGTGCACACACGCACTTTTTTGCACACGTTCACATACGTGCACGCTCACACACGCACCCTTTTTTCACACACGCTCACATACGTTCACGCTCTCACACACTTTTTTCACACGCTCACATACGTGCACGCTCACACACGCACTTTTTTCACATGCTCACATACGTGCACGCTCACACACACTTTTTTTTCACACACTCTCATACGTGCACGCTCACACACTCACACTTTTTTCACACGCTCACATACGTGCACGTTCACACACGTGCACGCTCACACACGCACTCTTTTTTTCACACACTCTCATACGTGCACGGTCACACACGCACTCTTTTTTCACATGCTCACATACGTGCACGCTCACACACTTTTTTTTCACATGCTCACATACGTCCTTTTACTTTTCTTTTGAATAATGAAGCACCTGAGTTTTTGGTCACGAGGGGAGATGTTATATGACAGATAGTTTGGGGAAAGGTAAGAGGGGAGCTTGGTAAAACACTTTTTGACCACGCTTTATGTTTCTCAATTTCATTATATGCAGTTGTTAAGATTTATGGATCATGGACTAATTCAACTAAACATTTCACTTGTACAATAAGTTTTTTTTATGGCCCACCTCCACCCCCCCATCTTTGGAGGACAACTTTGTTTTTATGTACAGTTCAAATTACATTTATAAAAATTATAACAATATGCAAAGTGATAATTATTGGGGTTAGGTGGATCAAGAAAAGAGGGGTAGAGAAAGAATAAAAAGGGAAAAGACAGAAGGGCAGGGAATATATACATATATAAAATAAAAGCAAAAAATAAAAAATACAACCAGCTCGAATGACCACAGCAAAGTAAAGCAGAGTGTGCATTGATCATGCCAGGATTCTCAGTGTTTCTCAGAAAGTGTGCACACACGCGTGTGTGAAAAAAAGAGTGCGTGTGTGAGCGTGCACACACGCACTTTTTTTGCACACGTTCACATACGTGCACGCTCACACACGCACTCTTTTTTCCCACACGCTCACATACGTGCACGCTCACACACGCACTCTTTTTTCACATGCTCACATACGTGCATGCTCACACACTTTTTTTTCACATGCTCACATATGTGCACGCTCACATGCACTCTTTTTTCCCACACGCACTCTTTTTTTTCCACACATGCTCACATACGTGCACACTCACACACGCACTTTTTTCACACACTCACATACGTGCACGCTCACACACGCACTCTTTTTTCACATGCTCACATACGTGCACGCTCACACACACTTTTTTCACATGCTCACATACGTGCACGCTCACATGCACTCTTTTTTCCCACACGCACTCTTTTTTCACACTCTCATAAGTGCACGCTCACACACTCACACTTTTTTCACACGCTCACATACGTGCACGGTCACACACGCACTCTTTTTTCACATGCTCACATACGTGCACACTCACACACTTTTTTTTCACATGCTCACATACGTCCTTTTACTTTTCTTTTGAATAATGAAGCACCTGAGTTTTTGGTCACGAGGGGAGATGTTATATGACAGATAGTTTGGGGAAAGGTAAGAGGGGAGCTTGGTAAAACACTTTTTGACCACGCTTTATGTTTCTCAATTTCATTATATGCAGTTGTTAAGAATTATGGATCATGGACTAATTCAACTAAACATTTCACTTGTACAATAAGTTTTTTTTATGGCCCACCTCCACCCCCCCATCTTTGGAGGACAACTTTGTTTTTATGTACAGTTCAAATTACATTTATAAAAATTATAACAATATGCAAAGTGATAATTATTGGGGTTAGGTGGATCAAGAAAAGAGGGGTAGAGAAAGAATAAAAAGGGAAAAGACAGAAGGGCAGGGAATATATACATATATAAAATAAAAGCAAAAAATAAAAAATACAACCAGCTCGAATGACCACAGCAAAGTAAAGCAGAGTGTGCATTGATCATGCCAGGATTCTCAGTGTTTCTCAGAAAGTGTGCACACACGCGTGTGTGAAAAAAGGAGTGCGTGTGTGAGCGTGCACACACGCACTTTTTTTGCACACGTTCACATACGTGCACGCTCACACACGCACTCTTTTTTCCCACACGCTCACATACGTGCACGCTCACACACGCACTCTTTTTTCACATGCTCACATACGTGCATGCTCACACACTTTTTTTTCACATGCTCACATATGTGCACGCTCACATGCACTCTTTTTTCCCACACGCACTCTTTTTTTTCCACACATGCTCACATACGTGCACACTCACACACGCACTTTTTTCACACACTCACATACGTGCACGCTCACACACGCACTCTTTTTTCACATGCTCACATACGTGCACGCTCACACACACTTTTTTCACATGCTCACATACGTGCACGCTCACATGCACTCTTTTTTCCCACACGCACTCTTTTTTCACACTCTCATAAGTGCACGCTCACACACTCACACTTTTTTCACACGCTCACATACGTGCACGGTCACACACGCACTCTTTTTTCACATGCTCACATACGTGCACACTCACACTCTTTTTTCACACACTCTCATACGTGCACGCTCACACACTCACACTTTTTTCACATGCTCACATACGTGCACGCTCACACACACTTTTTTTCACATGCCCACATACGACCTTTTACTTTTCTTTTGAATAATGAAGCACCTATATATATATATATATATATATATATATATATATATATATATATATATATATATATATATATATATATATATATATATATATATAATAAAAGCAAAAAATAAAAAACACAACCAGCTCGAATGACCACAGCAAAGTAAAGCAGAGTGTGCATTGATCATGCCAGGATTCTCAGTGTTTCTCAGAAAGTGTGCACACACGCGTGTGTGAAAAAAAGAGTGCGTGTGTGAGCGTGCACACACGCACTTTTTTGCACACGTTCACATACGTGCACGCTCACACACGCACCCTTTTTTCACACACGCTCACATACGTTCACGCTCTCACACACTTTTTTCACACGCTCACATACGTGCACGCTCACACACGCACTTTTTTCACATGCTCACATACGTGCACGCTCACACACACTTTTTTTTCACACACTCTCATACGTGCACGCTCACACACTCACACTTTTTTCACACGCTCACATACGTGCACGTTCACACACGTGCACGCTCACACACGCACTCTTTTTCACACACTCTCATACGTGCACGGTCACACACGCACTCTTTTTTCACATGCTCACATACGTGCACGCTCACACACTTTTTTTTCACATGCTCACATACGTCCTTTTACTTTTCTTTTGAATAATGAAGCACCTGAGTTTTTGGTCACGAGGGGAGATGTTATATGACAGATAGTTTGGGGAAAGGTAAGAGGGGAGCTTGGTAAAACACTTTTTGACCACGCTTTATGTTTCTCAATTTCATTATATGCAGTTGTTAAGAATTATGGATCATGGACTAATTCAACTAAACATTTCACTTGTACAATAAGTTTTTTTTATGGCCCACCTCCACCCCCCCATCTTTGGAGGACAACTTTGTTTTTATGTACAGTTCAAATTACATTTATAAAAATTATAACAATATGCAAAGTGATAATTATTGGGGTTAGGTGGATCAAGAAAAGAGGGGTAGAGAAAGAATAAAAAGGGAAAAGACAGAAGGGCAGGGAATATATACATATATAAAATAAAAGCAAAAAATAAAAAATACAACCAGCTCGAATGACCACAGCAAAGTAAAGCAGAGTGTGCATTGATCATGCCAGGATTCTCAGTGTTTCTCAGAAAGTGTGCACACACGCGTGTGTGAAAAAAGGAGTGCGTGTGTGAGCGTGCACACACGCACTTTTTTTGCACACGTTCACATACGTGCACGCTCACACACGCACTCTTTTTTCCCACACGCTCACATACGTGCACGCTCACACACGCACTCTTTTTTCACATGCTCACATACGTGCATGCTCACACACTTTTTTTTCACATGCTCACATATGTGCACGCTCACATGCACTCTTTTTTCCCACACGCACTCTTTTTTTTCCACACATGCTCACATACGTGCACACTCACACACGCACTTTTTTCACACACTCACATACGTGCACGCTCACACACGCACTCTTTTTTCACATGCTCACATATGTGCACGCTCACACACGCACTTTTTTCACATGCTCACATACGTGCACGCTCACACACACTTTTTTTTCACACACTCTCATACGTGCACGCTCACACACTCACACTTTTTTCACACGCTCACATACGTGCACGTTCACACACGTGCACGCTCACACACGCACTCTTTTTCACACACTCTCATACGTGCACGGTCACACACGCACTCTTTTTTCACATGCTCACATACGTGCACGCTCACACACTTTTTTTTCACATGCTCACATACGTCCTTTTACTTTTCTTTTGAATAATGAAGCACCTGAGTTTTTGGTCACGAGGGGAGATGTTATATGACAGATAGTTTGGGGAAAGGTAAGAGGGGAGCTTGGTAAAACACTTTTTGACCACGCTTTATGTTTCTCAATTTCATTATATGCAGTTGTTAAGAATTATGGATCATGGACTAATTCAACTAAACATTTCACTTGTACAATAAGTTTTTTTTATGGCCCACCTCCACCCCCCCATCTTTGGAGGACAACTTTGTTTTTATGTACAGTTCAAAATACATTTATAAAAATTATAACAATATGCAAAGTGATAATTATTGGGGTTAGGTGGATCAAGAAAAGAGGGGTAGAGAAAGAATAAAAAGGGAAAAGACAGAAGGGCAGGGAATATATACATATATAAAATAAAAGCAAAAAAAAAAAAATACAACCAGCTCGAATGACCACAGCAAAGTAAAGCAGAGTGTGCATTGATCATGCCAGGATTCTCAGTGTTTCTCAGAAAGTGTGCACACACGCGTGTGTGAAAAAAAGAGTGCGTGTGTGAGCGTGCACACACGCACTTTTTTTGCACACGTTCACATACGTGCACGCTCACACACGCACTCTTTTTTCCCACACGCTCACATACGTGCACGCTCACACACGCACTCTTTTTTCACATGCTCACATACGTGCATGCTCACACACTTTTTTTTCACATGCTCACATATGTGCACGCTCACATGCACTCTTTTTTCCCACACGCACTCTTTTTTTTCCACACATGCTCACATACGTGCACACTCACACACGCACTTTTTTCACACACTCACATACGTGCACGCTCACACACGCACTCTTTTTTTACATGCTCACATACGTGCACGCTCACACACACTTTTTTCACATGCTCACATACGTGCACGCTCACATGCACTCTTTTTTCCCACACGCACTCTTTTTTCACACTCTCATAAGTGCACGCTCACACACTCACACTTTTTTCACACGCTCACATACGTGCACGGTCACACACGCACTCTTTTTTCACATGCTCACATACGTGCACACTCACACTCTTTTTTCACACACTCTCATACGTGCACGCTCACACACTCACACTTTTTTCACATGCTCACATACGTGCACGGTCACACACACTTTTTTTCACATGCCCACATACGACCTTTTACTTTTCTTTTGAATAATGAAGCACCTATATATATATATATATATATATATATATATATATATATATAATAAAAGCAAAAAATAAAAAACACAACCAGCTCGAATGACCACAGCAAAGTAAAGCAGAGTGTGCATTGATCATGCCAGGATTCTCAGTGTTTCTCAGAAAGTGTGCACACACGCGTGTGTGAAAAAAAGAGTGCGTGTGTGAGCGTGCACACACGCACTTTTTTGCACACGTTCACATACGTGCACGCTCACACACGCACCCTTTTTTCACACACGCTCACATACGTTCACGCTCTCACACACTTTTTTCACACGCTCACATACGTGCACGCTCACACACGCACTTTTTTCACATGCTCACATACGTGCACGCTCACACACACTTTTTTTTCACACACTCTCATACGTGCACGCTCACACACTCACACTTTTTTCACACGCTCACATACGTGCACGTTCACACACGTGCACGCTCACACACGCACTCTTTTTTTCACACACTCTCATACGTGCACGGTCACACACGCACTCTTTTTTCACATGCTCACATACGTGCACGCTCACACACTTTTTTTTCACATGCTCACATACGTCCTTTTACTTTTCTTTTGAATAATGAAGCACCTGAGTTTTTGGTCACGAGGGGAGATGTTATATGACAGATAGTTTGGGGAAAGGTAAGAGGGGAGCTTGGTAAAACACTTTTTGACCACGCTTTATGTTTCTCAATTTCATTATATGCAGTTGTTAAGATTTATGGATCATGGACTAATTCAACTAAACATTTCACTTGTACAATAAGTTTTTTTTATGGCCCACCTCCACCCCCCCATCTTTGGAGGACAACTTTGTTTTTATGTACAGTTCAAATTACATTTATAAAAATTATAACAATATGCAAAGTGATAATTATTGGGGTTAGGTGGATCAAGAAAAGAGGGGTAGAGAAAGAATAAAAAGGGAAAAGACAGAAGGGCAGGGAATATATACATATATAAAATAAAAGCAAAAAATAAAAAATACAACCAGCTCGAATGACCACAGCAAAGTAAAGCAGAGTGTGCATTGATCATGCCAGGATTCTCAGTGTTTCTCAGAAAGTGTGCACACACGCGTGTGTGAAAAAAAGAGTGCGTGTGTGAGCGTGCACACACGCACTTTTTTTGCACACGTTCACATACGTGCACGCTCACACACGCACTCTTTTTTCCCACACGCTCACATACGTGCACGCTCACACACGCACTCTTTTTTCACATGCTCACATACGTGCATGCTCACACACTTTTTTTTCACATGCTCACATATGTGCACGCTCACATGCACTCTTTTTTCCCACACGCACTCTTTTTTTTCCACACATGCTCACATACGTGCACACTCACACGCACTTTTTTCACACACTCACATACGTGCACGCTCACACACGCACTCTTTTTTCACATGCTCACATACGTGCACGCTCACACACACTTTTTTCACATGCTCACATACGTGCACGCTCACATGCACTCTTTTTTCCCACACGCACTCTTTTTTCACACTCTCATAAGTGCACGCTCACACACTCACACTTTTTTCACACGCTCACATACGTGCACGGTCACACACGCACTCTTTTTTCACATGCTCACATACGTGCACACTCACACTCTTTTTTCACACACTCTCATACGTGCACGCTCACACACTCACACTTTTTTCACATGCTCACATACGTGCACGCTCACACACACTTTTTTTCACATGCCCACATACGACCTTTTACTTTTCTTTTGAATAATGAAGCACCTATATATATATATATATATATATATATATATATATATATATATATATATATATATATATATATATAATAAAAGCAAAAAATAAAAAACACAACCAGCTCGAATGACCACAGCAAAGTAAAGCAGAGTGTGCATTGATCATGCCAGGATTCTCAGTGTTTCTCAGAAAGTGTGCACACACGCGTGTGTGAAAAAAAGAGTGCGTGTGTGAGCGTGCACACACGCACTTTTTTGCACACGTTCACATACGTGCACGCTCACACACGCACCCTTTTTTCACACACGCTCACATACGTTCACGCTCTCACACACTTTTTTCACACGCTCACATACGTGCACGCTCACACACGCACTTTTTTCACATGCTCACATATGTGCACGCTCACACACACTTTTTTTTCACACACTCTCATAAGTGCACGCTCACACACTCACACTTTTTTCACACGCTCACATACGTGCACGTTCACACACGTGCACGCTCACACACGCACTCTTTTTCACACACTCTCATACGTGCACGGTCACACACGCACTCTTTTTTCACATGCTCACATACGTGCACGCTCACACACTTTTTTTTCACATGCTCACATACGTCCTTTTACTTTTCTTTTGAATAATGAAGCACCTGAGTTTTTGGTCACGAGGGGAGATGTTATATGACAGATAGTTTGGGGAAAGGTAAGAGGGGAGCTTGGTAAAACACTTTTTGACCACGCTTTATGTTTCTCAATTTCATTATATGCAGTTGTTAAGAATTATGGATCATGGACTAATTCAACTAAACATTTCACTTGTACAATAAGTTTTTTTTATGGCCCACCTCCACCCCCCCATCTTTGGAGGACAACTTTGTTTTTATGTACAGTTCAAATTACATTTATAAAAATTATAACAATATGCAAAGTGATAATTATTGGGGTTAGGTGGATCAAGAAAAGAGGGGTAGAGAAAGAATAAAAAGGGAAAAGACAGAAGGGCAGGGAATATATACATATATAAAATAAAAGCAAAAAATAAAAAATACAACCAGCTCGAATGACCACAGCAAAGTAAAGCAGAGTGTGCATTGATCATGCCAGGATTCTCAGTGTTTCTCAGAAAGTGTGCACACACGCGTGTGTGAAAAAAAGAGTGCGTGTGTGAGCGTGCACACACGCACTTTTTTTGCACACGTTCACATACGTGCACGCTCACACACGCACTCTTTTTTCCCACACGCTCACATACGTGCACGCTCACACACGCACTCTTTTTTCACATGCTCACATACGTGCATGCTCACACACTTTTTTTTCACATGCTCACATATGTGCACGCTCACATGCACTCTTTTTTCCCACACGCACTCTTTTTTTTCCACACATGCTCACATACGTGCACACTCACACACGCACTTTTTTCACACACTCACATACGTGCACGCTCACACACGCACTCTTTTTTCACATGCTCACATACGTGCACGCTCACACACTTTTTTCACATGCTCACATACGTGCACGCTCACATGCACTCTTTTTTCCCACACGCACTCTTTTTTCACACTCTCATAAGTGCACGCTCACACACTCACACTTTTTTCACACGCTCACATACGTGCACGGTCACACACGCACTCTTTTTTCACATGCTCACATACGTGCACACTCACACTCTTTTTTCACACACTCTCATACGTGCACGCTCACACACTCACACTTTTTTCACATGCTCACATACGTGCACGCTCACACACACTTTTTTTCACATGCCCACATACGACCTTTTACTTTTCTTTTGAATAATGAAGCACCTATATATATATATATATATATATATATATATATATATATATATATATATATATATATATATATATATATAATAAAAGCAAAAAATAAAAAACACAACCAGCTCGAATGACCACAGCAAAGTAAAGCAGAGTGTGCATTGATTCTCAGTGTTTCTCAGAAAGTGTGCACACACGCGTGTGTGAAAAAAAGAGTGCGTGTGTGAGCGTGCACACACGCACTTTTTTGCACACGTTCACATACGTGCACGCTCACACACGCACCCTTTTTTCACACACGCTCACATACGTTCACGCTCTCACACACTTTTTTCACACGCTCACATACGTGCACGCTCACACACGCACTTTTTTCACATGCTCACATACGTGCACGCTCACACACACTTTTTTTTCACACACTCTCATACGTGCACGCTCACACACTCACACTTTTTTCACACGCTCACATACGTGCACGTTCACACACGTGCACGCTCACACACGCACTCTTTTTTTCACACACTCTCATACGTGCACGGTCACACACGCACTCACACACGCATGTGTGTGTTTTTTCCACACATGCTCACATACGTGCACACTCACACACGCACTTTTTTCACACACTCACATACGTGCACGCTCACACACGCACTCTTTTTTCACATGCTCACATACGTGCACGCTCACACACACTTTTTTCACATGCTCACATACGTGCACGCTCACATGCACTCTTTTTTCCCACACGCACTCTTTTTTCACACTCTCATAAGTGCACGCTCACACACTCACACTTTTTTCACACGCTCACATACGTGCACGGTCACACACGCACTCTTTTTTCACATGCTCACATACGTGCACACTCACACTCTTTTTTCACACACTCTCATACGTGCACGCTCACACACTCACACTTTTTTCACATGCTCACATACGTGCACGCTCACACACACTTTTTTTCACATGCCCACATACGACCTTTTACTTTTCTTTTGAATAATGAAGCACCTATATATATATATATATATATATATATATATATATATATATATATATATATATATATATAATAAAAGCAAAAAATAAAAAACACAACCAGCTCGAATGACCACAGCAAAGTAAAGCAGAGTGTGCATTGATCATGCCAGGATTCTCAGTGTTTCTCAGAAAGTGTGCACACACGCGTGTGTGAAAAAAAGAGTGCGTGTGTGAGCGTGCACACACGCACTTTTTTGCACACGTTCACATACGTGCACGCTCACACACGCACCCTTTTTTCGCACACGCTCACATACGTTCACGCTCTCACACACTTTTTTCACACGCTCACATACGTGCACGCTCACACACGCACTTTTTTCACATGCTCACATACGTGCACGCTCACACACACTTTTTTTTCACACACTCTCATACATGCACGCTCACACACTCACACTTTTTTCACACGCTCACATACGTGCACGTTCACACACGTGCACGCTCACACACGCACTCTTTTTTTCACACACTCTCATACGTGCACGGTCACACACGCACTCTTTTTTCACATGCTCACATACGTGCACGCTCACACACTTTTTTTTCACATGCTCACATACGTCCTTTTACTTTTCTTTTGAATAATGAAGCACCTGAGTTTTTGGTCACGAGGGGAGATGTTATATGACAGATAGTTTGGGGAAAGGTAAGAGGGGAGCTTGGTAAAACACTTTTTGACCACGCTTTATGTTTCTCAATTTCATTATATGCAGTTGTTAAGAATTATGGATCATGGACTAATTCAACTAAACATTTCACTTGTACAATAAGTTTTTTTTATGGCCCACCTCCACCCCCCCATCTTTGGAGGACAACTTTGTTTTTATGTACAGTTCAAATTACATTTATAAAAATTATAACAATATGCAAAGTGATAATTATTGGGGTTAGGTGGATCAAGAAAAGAGGGGTAGAGAAAGAATAAAAAGGGAAAAGACAGAAGGGCAGGGAATATATACATATATAAAATAAAAGCAAAAAATAAAAAATACAACCAGCTCGAATGACCACAGCAAAGTAAAGCAGAGTGTGCATTGATCATGCCAGGATTCTCAGTGTTTCTCAGAAAGTGTGCACACACGCGTGTGTGAAAAAAAGAGTGCGTGTGTGAGCGTGCACACACGCACTTTTTTGCACACGTTCACATACGTGCACGCTCACACACGCACCCTTTTTTCGCACACGCTCACATACGTTCACGCTCTCACACACTTTTTTCACACGCTCACATACGTGCACGCTCACACACGCACTTTTTTCACATGCTCACATACGTGCACGCTCACACACACTTTTTTTCACACACTCTCATACGTGCACGCTCACACACTCACACTTTTTTCACACGCTCACATACGTGCACGCTCACACACGTGCACGCTCACACACGCACTCTTTTTTTCACACACTCTCATACGTGCACGGTCACACACGCACTCTTTTTTCACATGCTCACATACGTGCACGCTCACACACTTTTTTTTCACATGCTCACATACGTCCTTTTACTTTTCTTTTGAATAATGAAGCACCTGAGTTTTTGGTCACGAGGGGAGATGTTATATGACAGATAGTTTGGGGAAAGGTAAGAGGGGAGCTTGGTAAAACACTTTTTGACCACACTTTATGTTTCTCAATTTCATTATATGCAGTTGTTAAGAATTATGGATCATGGACTAATTCAACTAAACATTTCACTTGTACAATAAGTTTTTTTTATGGCCCACCTCCACCCCCCCATCTTTGGAGGACAACTTTGTTTTTATGTACAGTTCAAATTACATTTATAAAAATTATAACAATATGCAAAGTGATAATTATTGGGGTTAGGTGGATCAAGAAAAGAGGGGTAGAGAAAGAATAAAAAGGGAAAAGACAGAAGGGCAGGGAATATATACATATATAAAATAAAAGCAAAAAATAAAAAATACAACCAGCTCGAATGACCACAGCAAAGTAAAGCAGAGTGTGCATTGATCATGCCAGGATTCTCAGTGTTTCTCAGAAAGTGTGCACACACGCGTGTGTGAAAAAAAGAGTGCGTGTGTGAGCGTGCACACACGCACTTTTTTTGCACACGTTCACATACGTGCACGCTCACACACGCACTCTTTTTTCCCACACGCTCACATACGTGCACGCTCACACACGCACTCTTTTTTCACATGCTCACATACGTGCATGCTCACACACTTTTTTTTCACATGCTCACATACGTGCACACTCACACACGCACTTTTTTCACACACTCACATACGTGCACGCTCACACACGCACTCTTTTTTCACATGCTCACATACGTGCACGCTCACACACACTTTTTTCACATGCTCACATACGTGCACGCTCACATGCACTCTTTTTTCCCACACGCACTCTTTTTTCACACTCTCATAAGTGCACGCTCACACACTCACACTTTTTTCACACGCTCACATACGTGCACGGTCACACACGCACTCTTTTTTCACATGCTCACATACGTGCACACTCACACTCTTTTTTCACACACTCTCATACGTGCACGCTCACACACTCACACTTTTTTCACATGCTCACATACGTGCACGCTCACACACACTTTTTTTCACATGCCCACATACGACCTTTTACTTTTCTTTTGAATAATGAAGCACCTATATATATATATATATATATATATATATATATATATATATATATATATATATATATATATATATATATATATATAATAAAAGCAAAAAATAAAAAACACAACCAGCTCGAATGACCACAGCAAAGTAAAGCAGAGTGTGCATTGATCATGCCAGGATTCTCAGTGTTTCTCAGAAAGTGTGCACACACGCGTGTGTGAAAAAAAGAGTGCGTGTGTGAGCGTGCACACACGCACTTTTTTGCACACGTTCACATACGTGCACGCTCACACACGCACCCTTTTTTTACACACGCTCACATACGTTCACGCTCTCACACACTTTTTTCACACGCTCACATACGTGCACGCTCACACACGCACTTTTTTCACATGCTCACATACGTGCACGCTCACACACACTTTTTTTTCACACACTCTCATACGTGCACGCTCACACACTCACACTTTTTTCACACGCTCACATACGTGCACGTTCACACACGTGCACGCTCACACACGCACTCTTTTTTTCACACACTCTCATACGTGCACGGTCACACACGCACTCTTTTTTCACATGCTCACATACGTGCACGCTCACACACTTTTTTTTCACATGCTCACATACGTCCTTTTACTTTTCTTTTGAATAATGAAGCACCTGAGTTTTTGGTCACGAGGGGAGATGTTATATGACAGATAGTTTGGGGAAAGGTAAGAGGGGAGCTTGGTAAAACACTTTTTGACCACGCTTTATGTTTCTCAATTTCATTATATGCAGTTGTTAAGATTTATGGATCATGGACTAATTCAACTAAACATTTCACTTGTACAATAAGTTTTTTTTATGGCCCACCTCCACCCCCCCATCTTTGGAGGACAACTTTGTTTTTATGTACAGTTCAAATTACATTTATAAAAATTATAACAATATGCAAAGTGATAATTATTGGGGTTAGGTGGATCAAGAAAAGAGGGGTAGAGAAAGAATAAAAAGGGAAAAGACAGAAGGGCAGGGAATATATACATATATAAAATAAAAGCAAAAAATAAAAAATACAACCAGCTCGAATGACCACAGCAAAGTAAAGCAGAGTGTGCATTGATCATGCCAGGATTCTCAGTGTTTCTCAGAAAGTGTGCACACACGCGTGTGTGAAAAAAAGAGTGCGTGTGTGAGCGTGCACACACGCACTTTTTTTGCACACGTTCACATACGTGCACGCTCACACACGCACTCTTTTTTCCCACACGCTCACATACGTGCACGCTCACACACGCACTCTTTTTTCACATGCTCACATACGTGCATGCTCACACACTTTTTTTTCACATGCTCACATATGTGCACGCTCACATGCACTCTTTTTTCCCACACGCACTCTTTTTTTTCCACACATGCTCACATACGTGCACACTCACACACGCACTTTTTTCACACACTCACATACGTGCACGCTCACACACGCACTCTTTTTTCACATGCTCACATACGTGCACGCTCACACACACTTTTTTCACATGCTCACATACGTGCACGCTCACATGCACTCTTTTTTCCCACACGCACTCTTTTTTCACACTCTCATAAGTGCACGCTCACACACTCACACTTTTTTCACACGCTCACATACGTGCACGGTCACACACGCACTCTTTTTTCACATGCTCACATACGTGCACACTCACACTCTTTTTTCACACACTCTCATACGTGCACGCTCACACACTCACACTTTTTTCACATGCTCACATACGTGCACGCTCACACACACTTTTTTTCACATGCCCACATACGACCTTTTACTTTTCTTTTGAATAATGAAGCACCTATATATATATATATATATATATATATATATATATATATATATATATATATATATATATATATATATAATAAAAGCAAAAAATAAAAAACACAACCAGCTCGAATGACCACAGCAAAGTAAAGCAGAGTGTGCATTGATCATGCCAGGATTCTCAGTGTTTCTCAGAAAGTGTGCACACACGCGTGTGTGAAAAAAAGAGTGCGTGTGTGAGCGTGCACACACGCACTTTTTTGCACACGTTCACATACGTGCACGCTCACACACGCACCCTTTTTTCACACACGCTCACATACGTTCACGCTCTCACACACTTTTTTCACACGCTCACATACGTGCACGCTCACACACGCACTTTTTTCACATGCTCACATACGTGCACGCTCACACACACTTTTTTTTTCACACACTCTCATACGTGCACGCTCACACACTCACACTTTTTTCACACGCTCACATACGTGCACGTTCACACACGTGCACGCTCACACACGCACTCTTTTTCACACACTCTCATACGTGCACGGTCACACACGCACTCTTTTTTCACATGCTCACATACGTGCACGCTCACACACTTTTTTTTCACATGCTCACATACGTCCTTTTACTTTTCTTTTGAATAATGAAGCACCTGAGTTTTTGGTCACGAGGGGAGATGTTATATGACAGATAGTTTGGGGAAAGGTAAGAGGGGAGCTTGGTAAAACACTTTTTGACCACGCTTTATGTTTCTCAATTTCATTATATGCAGTTGTTAAGAATTATGGATCATGGACTAATTCAACTAAACATTTCACTTGTACAATAAGTTTTTTTTATGGCCCACCTCCACCCCCCCATCTTTGGAGGACAACTTTGTTTTTATGTACAGTTCAAATTACATTTATAAAAATTATAACAATATGCAAAGTGATAATTATTGGGGTTAGGTGGATCAAGAAAAGAGGGGTAGAGAAAGAATAAAAAGGGAAAAGACAGAAGGGCAGGGAATATATACATATATAAAATAAAAGCAAAAAATAAAAAATACAACCAGCTCGAATGACCACAGCAAAGTAAAGCAGAGTGTGCATTGATCATGCCAGGATTCTCAGTGTTTCTCAGAAAGTGTGCACACACGCGTGTGTGAAAAAAGGAGTGCGTGTGTGAGCGTGCACACACGCACTTTTTTTGCACACGTTCACATACGTGCACGCTCACACACGCACTCTTTTTTCCCACACGCTCACATACGTGCACGCTCACACACGCACTCTTTTTTCACATGCTCACATACGTGCATGCTCACACACTTTTTTTTCACATGCTCACATATGTGCACGCTCACATGCACTCTTTTTTCCCACACGCACTCTTTTTTTTCCACACATGCTCACATACGTGCACACTCACACACGCACTTTTTTCACACACTCACATACGTGCACGCTCACACACGCACTCTTTTTTCACATGCTCACATACGTGCACGCTCACACACGCACTTTTTTCACATGCTCACATACGTGCACGCTCACACACACTTTTTTTTCACACACTCTCATACGTGCACGCTCACACACTCACACTTTTTTCACACGCTCACATACGTGCACGTTCACACACATGCACGCTCACACACGCACTCTTTTTCACACACTCTCATACGTGCACGGTCACACACGCACTCTTTTTTCACATGCTCACATACGTGCACGCTCACACACTTTTTTTTCACATGCTCACATACGTCCTTTTACTTTTCTTTTGAATAATGAAGCACCTGAGTTTTTGGTCACGAGGGGAGATGTTATATGACAGATAGTTTGGGGAAAGGTAAGAGGGGAGCTTGGTAAAACACTTTTTGACCACGCTTTATGT
Source organism: Brachyhypopomus gauderio (assembly GCF_052324685.1). Taxonomy (NCBI): domain Eukaryota; kingdom Metazoa; phylum Chordata; class Actinopteri; order Gymnotiformes; family Hypopomidae; genus Brachyhypopomus; species Brachyhypopomus gauderio. Next base: position 19,077,283 of record NC_135221.1, on the reverse strand, counting down.
TTCTCAATTTCATTATATGCAGTTGTTAAGAATTATGGATCATGGACTAATTCAACTAAACATTTCACTTGTACAATAAGTTTTTTTTATGGCCCACCTCCACCCCCCCATCTTTGGAGGACAACTTTGTTTTTATGTACAGTTCAAAATACATTTATAAAAATTATAACAATATGCAAAGTGATAATTATTGGGGTTAGGTGGATCAAGAAAAGAGGGGTAGAGAAAGAATAAAAAGGGAAAAGACAGAAGGGCAGGGAATATATACATATATAAAATAAAAGCAAAAAATAAAAAATACAACCAGCTCGAATGACCACAGCAAAGTAAAGCAGAGTGTGCATTGATCATGCCAGGATTCTCAGTGTTTCTCAGAAAGTGTGCACACACGCGTGTGTGAAAAAAAGAGTGCGTGTGTGAGCGTGCACACACGCACTTTTTTTGCACACGTTCACATACGTGCACGCTCACACACGCACTCTTTTTTCCCACACGCTCACATACGTGCACGCTCACACACGCACTCTTTTTTCACATGCTCACATACGTGCATGCTCACACACTTTTTTTTCACATGCTCACATATGTGCACGCTCACATGCACTCTTTTTTCCCACACGCACTCTTTTTTTTCCACACATGCTCACATACGTGCACACTCACACACGCACTTTTTTCACACACTCACATACGTGCACGCTCACACACGCACTCTTTTTTCACATGCTCACATACGTGCACGCTCACACACACTTTTTTCACATGCTCACATACGTGCACGCTCACATGCACTCTTTTTTCCCACACGCACTCTTTTTTCACACTCTCATAAGTGCACGCTCACACACTCACACTTTTTTCACACGCTCACATACGTGCACGGTCACACACGCACTCTTTTTTCACATGCTCACATACGTGCACACTCACACTCTTTTTTCACACACTCTCATACGTGCACGCTCACACACTCACACTTTTTTCACATGCTCACATACGTGCACGGTCACACACACTTTTTTTCACATGCCCACATACGACCTTTTACTTTTCTTTTGAATAATGAAGCACCTATATATATATATATATATATATATATATATATATATATATATAATAAAAGCAAAAAATAAAAAACACAACCAGCTCGAATGACCACAGCAAAGTAAAGCAGAGTGTGCATTGATCATGCCAGGATTCTCAGTGTTTCTCAGAAAGTGTGCACACACGCGTGTGTGAAAAAAAGAGTGCGTGTGTGAGCGTGCACACACGCACTTTTTTGCACACGTTCACATACGTGCACGCTCACACACGCACCCTTTTTTCACACACGCTCACATACGTTCACGCTCTCACACACTTTTTTCACACGCTCACATACGTGCACGCTCACACACGCACTTTTTTCACATGCTCACATACGTGCACGCTCACACACACTTTTTTTTCACACACTCTCATACGTGCACGCTCACACACTCACACTTTTTTCACACGCTCACATACGTGCACGTTCACACACGTGCACGCTCACACACGCACTCTTTTTTTCACACACTCTCATACGTGCACGGTCACACACGCACTCTTTTTTCACATGCTCACATACGTGCACGCTCACACACTTTTTTTTCACATGCTCACATACGTCCTTTTACTTTTCTTTTGAATAATGAAGCACCTGAGTTTTTGGTCACGAGGGGAGATGTTATATGACAGATAGTTTGGGGAAAGGTAAGAGGGGAGCTTGGTAAAACACTTTTTGACCACGCTTTATGTTTCTCAATTTCATTATATGCAGTTGTTAAGATTTATGGATCATGGACTAATTCAACTAAACATTTCACTTGTACAATAAGTTTTTTTTATGGCCCACCTCCACCCCCCCATCTTTGGAGGACAACTTTGTTTTTATGTACAGTTCAAATTACATTTATAAAAATTATAACAATATGCAAAGTGATAATTATTGGGGTTAGGTGGATCAAGAAAAGAGGGGTAGAGAAAGAATAAAAAGGGAAAAGACAGAAGGGCAGGGAATATATACATATATAAAATAAAAGCAAAAAATAAAAAATACAACCAGCTCGAATGACCACAGCAAAGTAAAGCAGAGTGTGCATTGATCATGCCAGGATTCTCAGTGTTTCTCAGAAAGTGTGCACACACGCGTGTGTGAAAAAAAGAGTGCGTGTGTGAGCGTGCACACACGCACTTTTTTTGCACACGTTCACATACGTGCACGCTCACACACGCACTCTTTTTTCCCACACGCTCACATACGTGCACGCTCACACACGCACTCTTTTTTCACATGCTCACATACGTGCATGCTCACACACTTTTTTTTCACATGCTCACATATGTGCACGCTCACATGCACTCTTTTTTCCCACACGCACTCTTTTTTTTCCACACATGCTCACATACGTGCACACTCACACACGCACTTTTTTCACACACTCACATACGTGCACGCTCACACACGCACTCTTTTTTCACATGCTCACATACGTGCACGCTCACACACACTTTTTTCACATGCTCACATACGTGCACGCTCACATGCACTCTTTTTTCCCACACGCACTCTTTTTTCACACTCTCATAAGTGCACGCTCACACACTCACACTTTTTTCACACGCTCACATACGTGCACGGTCACACACGCACTCTTTTTTCACATGCTCACATACGTGCACACTCACACTCTTTTTTCACACACTCTCATACGTGCACGCTCACACACTCACACTTTTTTCACATGCTCACATACGTGCACGCTCACACACACTTTTTTTCACATGCCCACATACGACCTTTTACTTTTCTTTTGAATAATGAAGCACCTATATATATATATATATATATATATATATATATATATATATATATATATATATATATATATATAATAAAAGCAAAAAATAAAAAACACAACCAGCTCGAATGACCACAGCAAAGTAAAGCAGAGTGTGCATTGATCATGCCAGGATTCTCAGTGTTTCTCAGAAAGTGTGCACACACGCGTGTGTGAAAAAAAGAGTGCGTGTGTGAGCGTGCACACACGCACTTTTTTGCACACGTTCACATACGTGCACGCTCACACACGCACCCTTTTTTCACACACGCTCACATACGTTCACGCTCTCACACACTTTTTTCACACGCTCACATACGTGCACGCTCACACACGCACTTTTTTCACATGCTCACATACGTGCACGCTCACACACACTTTTTTTTCACACACTCTCATAAGTGCACGCTCACACACTCACACTTTTTTCACACGCTCACATACGTGCACGTTCACACACGTGCACGCTCACACACGCACTCTTTTTCACACACTCTCATACGTGCACGGTCACACACGCACTCTTTTTTCACATGCTCACATACGTGCACGCTCACACACTTTTTTTTCACATGCTCACATACGTCCTTTTACTTTTCTTTTGAATAATGAAGCACCTGAGTTTTTGGTCACGAGGGGAGATGTTATATGACAGATAGTTTGGGGAAAGGTAAGAGGGGAGCTTGGTAAAACACTTTTTGACCACGCTTTATGTTTCTCAATTTCATTATATGCAGTTGTTAAGAATTATGGATCATGGACTAATTCAACTAAACATTTCACTTGTACAATAAGTTTTTTTTATGGCCCACCTCCACCCCCCCATCTTTGGAGGACAACTTTGTTTTTATGTACAGTTCAAATTACATTTATAAAAATTATAACAATATGCAAAGTGATAATTATTGGGGTTAGGTGGATCAAGAAAAGAGGGGTAGAGAAAGAATAAAAAGGGAAAAGACAGAAGGGCAGGGAATATATACATATATAAAATAAAAGCAAAAAATAAAAAATACAACCAGCTCGAATGACCACAGCAAAGTAAAGCAGAGTGTGCATTGATCATGCCAGGATTCTCAGTGTTTCTCAGAAAGTGTGCACACACGCGTGTGTGAAAAAAAGAGTGCGTGTGTGAGCGTGCACACACGCACTTTTTTTGCACACGTTCACATACGTGCACGCTCACACACGCACTCTTTTTTCCCACACGCTCACATACGTGCACGCTCACACACGCACTCTTTTTTCACATGCTCACATACGTGCATGCTCACACACTTTTTTTTCACATGCTCACATATGTGCACGCTCACATGCACTCTTTTTTCCCACACGCACTTTTTTTTCCACACATGCTCACATACGTGCACACTCACACACGCACTTTTTTCACACACTCACATACGTGCACGCTCACACACGCACTCTTTTTTCACATGCTCACATACGTGCACGCTCACACACACTTTTTTCACATGCTCACATACGTGCACGCTCACATGCACTCTTTTTTCCCACACGCACTCTTTTTTCACACTCTCATAAGTGCACGCTCACACACTCACACTTTTTTCACACGCTCACATACGTGCACGGTCACACACGCACTCTTTTTTCACATGCTCACATACGTGCACACTCACACTCTTTTTTCACACACTCTCATACGTGCACGCTCACACACTCACACTTTTTTCACATGCTCACATACGTGCACGCTCACACACACTTTTTTTCACATGCCCACATACGACCTTTTACTTTTCTTTTGAATAATGAAGCACCTATATATATATATATATATATATATATATATATATATATATATATATATATATATATATATATATAATAAAAGCAAAAAATAAAAAACACAACCAGCTCGAATGACCACAGCAAAGTAAAGCAGAGTGTGCATTGATCATGCCAGGATTCTCAGTGTTTCTCAGAAAGTGTGCACACACGCGTGTGTGAAAAAAAGAGTGCGTGTGTGAGCGTGCACACACGCACTTTTTTGCACACGTTCACATACGTGCACGCTCACACACGCACCCTTTTTTTACACACGCTCACATACGTTCACGCTCTCACACACTTTTTTCACACGCTCACATACGTGCACGCTCACACACGCACTTTTTTCACATGCTCACATACGTGCACGCTCACACACACTTTTTTTTCACACACTCTCATACGTGCACGCTCACACACTCACACTTTTTTCACACGCTCACATACGTGCACGTTCACACACGTGCACGCTCACACACGCACTCTTTTTTTCACACACTCTCATACGTGCACGGTCACACACGCACTCTTTTTTCACATGCTCACATACGTGCACGCTCACACACTTTTTTTTCACATGCTCACATACGTCCTTTTACTTTTCTTTTGAATAATGAAGCACCTGAGTTTTTGGTCACGAGGGGAGATGTTATATGACAGATAGTTTGGGGAAAGGTAAGAGGGGAGCTTGGTAAAACACTTTTTGACCACGCTTTATGTTTCTCAATTTCATTATATGCAGTTGTTAAGATTTATGGATCATGGACTAATTCAACTAAACATTTCACTTGTACAATAAGTTTTTTTTATGGCCCACCTCCACCCCCCCATCTTTGGAGGACAACTTTGTTTTTATGTACAGTTCAAATTACATTTATAAAAATTATAACAATATGCAAAGTGATAATTATTGGGGTTAGGTGGATCAAGAAAAGAGGGGTAGAGAAAGAATAAAAAGGGAAAAGACAGAAGGGCAGGGAATATATACATATATAAAATAAAAGCAAAAAATAAAAAATACAACCAGCTCGAATGACCACAGCAAAGTAAAGCAGAGTGTGCATTGATCATGCCAGGATTCTCAGTGTTTCTCAGAAAGTGTGCACACACGCGTGTGTGAAAAAAAGAGTGCGTGTGTGAGCGTGCACACACGCACTTTTTTTGCACACGTTCACATACGTGCACGCTCACACACGCACTCTTTTTTCCCACACGCTCACATACGTGCACGCTCACACACGCACTCTTTTTTCACATGCTCACATACGTGCATGCTCACACACTTTTTTTTCACATGCTCACATATGTGCACGCTCACATGCACTCTTTTTTCCCACACGCACTCTTTTTTTTCCACACATGCTCACATACGTGCACACTCACACACGCACTTTTTTCACACACTCACATACGTGCACGCTCACACACGCACTCTTTTTTCACATGCTCACATACGTGCACGCTCACACACACTTTTTTCACATGCTCACATACGTGCACGCTCACATGCACTCTTTTTTCCCACACGCACTCTTTTTTCACACTCTCATAAGTGCACGCTCACACACTCACACTTTTTTCACACGCTCACATACGTGCACGGTCACACACGCACTCTTTTTTCACATGCTCACATACGTGCACACTCACACTCTTTTTTCACACACTCTCATACGTGCACGCTCACACACTCACACTTTTTTCACATGCTCACATACGTGCACGCTCACACACACTTTTTTTCACATGCCCACATACGACCTTTTACTTTTCTTTTGAATAATGAAGCACCTATATATATATATATATATATATATATATATATATATATATATATATATATATATATATATATATAATAAAAGCAAAAAATAAAAAACACAACCAGCTCGAATGACCACAGCAAAGTAAAGCAGAGTGTGCATTGATCATGCCAGGATTCTCAGTGTTTCTCAGAAAGTGTGCACACACGCGTGTGTGAAAAAAAGAGTGCGTGTGTGAGCGTGCACACACGCACTTTTTTGCACACGTTCACATACGTGCACGCTCACACACGCACCCTTTTTTCACACACGCTCACATACGTTCACGCTCTCACACACTTTTTTCACACGCTCACATACGTGCACGCTCACACACGCACTTTTTTCACATGCTCACATACGTGCACGCTCACACACACTTTTTTTTCACACACTCTCATACGTGCACGCTCACACACTCACACTTTTTTCACACGCTCACATACGTGCACGTTCACACACGTGCACGCTCACACACGCACTCTTTTTCACACACTCTCATACGTGCACGGTCACACACGCACTCTTTTTTCACATGCTCACATACGTGCACGCTCACACACTTTTTTTTCACATGCTCACATACGTCCTTTTACTTTTCTTTTGAATAATGAAGCACCTGAGTTTTTGGTCACGAGGGGAGATGTTATATGACAGATAGTTTGGGGAAAGGTAAGAGGGGAGCTTGGTAAAACACTTTTTGACCACGCTTTATGTTTCTCAATTTCATTATATGCAGTTGTTAAGAATTATGGATCATGGACTAATTCAACTAAACATTTCACTTGTACAATAAGTTTTTTTTATGGCCCACCTCCACCCCCCCATCTTTGGAGGACAACTTTGTTTTTATGTACAGTTCAAAATACATTTATAAAAATTATAACAATATGCAAAGTGATAATTATTGGGGTTAGGTGGATCAAGAAAAGAGGGGTAGAGAAAGAATAAAAAGGGAAAAGACAGAAGGGCAGGGAATATATACATATATAAAATAAAAGCAAAAAATAAAAAATACAACCAGCTCGAATGACCACAGCAAAGTAAAGCAGAGTGTGCATTGATCATGCCAGGATTCTCAGTGTTTCTCAGAAAGTGTGCACACACGCGTGTGTGAAAAAAAGAGTGCGTGTGTGAGCGTGCACACACGCACTTTTTTTGCACACGTTCACATACGTGCACGCTCACACACGCACTCTTTTTTCCCACACGCTCACATACGTGCACGCTCACACACGCACTCTTTTTTCACATGCTCACATACGTGCATGCTCACACACTTTTTTTTCACATGCTCACATATGTGCACGCTCACATGCACTCTTTTTTCCCACACGCACTCTTTTTTTTCCACACATGCTCACATACGTGCACACTCACACACGCACTTTTTTCACACACTCACATACGTGCACGCTCACACACGCACTCTTTTTTCACATGCTCACATACGTGCACGCTCACACACACTTTTTTCACATGCTCACATACGTGCACGCTCACATGCACTCTTTTTTCCCACACGCACTCTTTTTTCACACTCTCATAAGTGCACGCTCACACACTCACACTTTTTTCACACGCTCACATACGTGCACGGTCACACACGCACTCTTTTTTCACATGCTCACATACGTGCACACTCACACTCTTTTTTCACACACTCTCATACGTGCACGCTCACACACTCACACTTTTTTCACATGCTCACATACGTGCACGGTCACACACACTTTTTTTCACATGCCCACATACGACCTTTTACTTTTCTTTTGAATAATGAAGCACCTATATATATATATATATATATATATATATATATATATATATATAATAAAAGCAAAAAATAAAAAACACAACCAGCTCGAATGACCACAGCAAAGTAAAGCAGAGTGTGCATTGATCATGCCAGGATTCTCAGTGTTTCTCAGAAAGTGTGCACACACGCGTGTGTGAAAAAAAGAGTGCGTGTGTGAGCGTGCACACACGCACTTTTTTGCACACGTTCACATACGTGCACGCTCACACACGCACCCTTTTTTCACACACGCTCACATACGTTCACGCTCTCACACACTTTTTTCACACGCTCACATACGTGCACGCTCACACACGCACTTTTTTCACATGCTCACATACGTGCACGCTCACACACACTTTTTTTTCACACACTCTCATACGTGCACGCTCACACACTCACACTTTTTTCACACGCTCACATACGTGCACGTTCACACACGTGCACGCTCACACACGCACTCTTTTTTTCACACACTCTCATACGTGCACGGTCACACACGCACTCTTTTTTCACATGCTCACATACGTGCACGCTCACACACTTTTTTTTCACATGCTCACATACGTCCTTTTACTTTTCTTTTGAATAATGAAGCACCTGAGTTTTTGGTCACGAGGGGAGATGTTATATGACAGATAGTTTGGGGAAAGGTAAGAGGGGAGCTTGGTAAAACACTTTTTGACCACGCTTTATGTTTCTCAATTTCATTATATGCAGTTGTTAAGATTTATGGATCATGGACTAATTCAACTAAACATTTCACTTGTACAATAAGTTTTTTTTATGGCCCACCTCCACCCCCCCATCTTTGGAGGACAACTTTGTTTTTATGTACAGTTCAAATTACATTTATAAAAATTATAACAATATGCAAAGTGATAATTATTGGGGTTAGGTGGATCAAGAAAAGAGGGGTAGAGAAAGAATAAAAAGGGAAAAGACAGAAGGGCAGGGAATATATACATATATAAAATAAAAGCAAAAAATAAAAAATACAACCAGCTCGAATGACCACAGCAAAGTAAAGCAGAGTGTGCATTGATCATGCCAGGATTCTCAGTGTTTCTCAGAAAGTGTGCACACACGCGTGTGTGAAAAAAAGAGTGCGTGTGTGAGCGTGCACACACGCACTTTTTTTGCACACGTTCACATACGTGCACGCTCACACACGCACTCTTTTTTCCCACACGCTCACATACGTGCACGCTCACACACGCACTCTTTTTTCACATGCTCACATACGTGCATGCTCACACACTTTTTTTTCACATGCTCACATATGTGCACGCTCACATGCACTCTTTTTTCCCACACGCACTCTTTTTTTTCCACACATGCTCACATACGTGCACACTCACACACGCACTTTTTTCACACACTCACATACGTGCACGCTCACACACGCACTCTTTTTTCACATGCTCACATACGTGCACGCTCACACACACTTTTTTCACATGCTCACATACGTGCACGCTCACATGCACTCTTTTTTCCCACACGCACTCTTTTTTCACACTCTCATAAGTGCACGCTCACACACTCACACTTTTTTCACACGCTCACATACGTGCACGGTCACACACGCACTCTTTTTTCACATGCTCACATACGTGCACACTCACACTCTTTTTTCACACACTCTCATACGTGCACGCTCACACACTCACACTTTTTTCACATGCTCACATACGTGCACGCTCACACACACTTTTTTTCACATGCCCACATACGACCTTTTACTTTTCTTTTGAATAATGAAGCACCTATATATATATATATATATATATATATATATATATATATATATATATATATATATATATATAATAAAAGCAAAAAATAAAAAACACAACCAGCTCGAATGACCACAGCAAAGTAAAGCAGAGTGTGCATTGATCATGCCAGGATTCTCAGTGTTTCTCAGAAAGTGTGCACACACGCGTGTGTGAAAAAAAGAGTGCGTGTGTGAGCGTGCACACACGCACTTTTTTGCACACGTTCACATACGTGCACGCTCACACACGCACCCTTTTTTCACACACGCTCACATACGTTCACGCTCTCACACACTTTTTTCACACGCTCACATACGTGCACGCTCACACACGCACTTTTTTCACATGCTCACATACGTGCACGCTCACACACACTTTTTTTTCACACACTCTCATAAGTGCACGCTCACACACTCACACTTTTTTCACACGCTCACATACGTGCACGTTCACACACGTGCACGCTCACACACGCACTCTTTTTCACACACTCTCATACGTGCACGGTCACACACGCACTCTTTTTTCACATGCTCACATACGTGCACGCTCACACACTTTTTTTTCACATGCTCACATACGTCCTTTTACTTTTCTTTTGAATAATGAAGCACCTGAGTTTTTGGTCACGAGGGGAGATGTTATATGACAGATAGTTTGGGGAAAGGTAAGAGGGGAGCTTGGTAAAACACTTTTTGACCACGCTTTATGTTTCTCAATTTCATTATATGCAGTTGTTAAGAATTATGGATCATGGACTAATTCAACTAAACATTTCACTTGTACAATAAGTTTTTTTTATGGCCCACCTCCACCCCCCCATCTTTGGAGGACAACTTTGTTTTTATGTACAGTTCAAATTACATTTATAAAAATTATAACAATATGCAAAGTGATAATTATTGGGGTTAGGTGGATCAAGAAAAGAGGGGTAGAGAAAGAATAAAAAGGGAAAAGACAGAAGGGCAGGGAATATATACATATATAAAATAAAAGCAAAAAATAAAAAATACAACCAGCTCGAATGACCACAGCAAAGTAAAGCAGAGTGTGCATTGATCATGCCAGGATTCTCAGTGTTTCTCAGAAAGTGTGCACACACGCGTGTGTGAAAAAAAGAGTGCGTGTGTGAGCGTGCACACACGCACTTTTTTTGCACACGTTCACATACGTGCACGCTCACACACGCACTCTTTTTTCCCACACGCTCACATACGTGCACGCTCACACACGCACTCTTTTTTCACATGCTCACATACGTGCATGCTCACACACTTTTTTTTCACATGCTCACATATGTGCACGCTCACATGCACTCTTTTTTCCCACACGCACTCTTTTTTTTCCACACATGCTCACATACGTGCACACTCACACACGCACTTTTTTCACACACTCACATACGTGCACGCTCACACACGCACTCTTTTTTCACATGCTCACATACGTGCACGCTCACACACACTTTTTTCACATGCTCACATACGTGCACGCTCACATGCACTCTTTTTTCCCACATGCACTCTTTTTTCACACTCTCATAAGTGCACGCTCACACACTCACACTTTTTTCACACGCTCACATACGTGCACGGTCACACACGCACTCTTTTTTCACATGCTCACATACGTGCACACTCACACTCTTTTTTCACACACTCTCATACGTGCACGCTCACACACTCACACTTTTTTCACATGCTCACATACGTGCACGCTCACACACACTTTTTTTTCACATGCCCACATACGTCCTTTTACTTTTCTTTTAAATAATGAAGCACCTATATATATATATATATATATATATATATATATATATATATATATATATATATATATATATATATATATATATATATATATAATATAAGCAAAAAATAAAAAACACAACCAGCTCGAATGACCACAGCAAAGTAAAGCAGAGTGTGCATTGATCATGCCAGGATTCTCAGTGTTTCTCAGAAAGTGTGCACACACGCGTGTGTGAAAAAAAGAGTGCGTGTGTGAGCGTGCACACACGCACTTTTTTGCACACGTTCACATACGTGCACGCTCACACACGCACCCTTTTTTCGCACACGCTCACATACGTTCACGCTCTCACACACTTTTTTCACACGCTCACATACGTGCACGCTCACACACGCACTTTTTTCACATGCTCACATACGTGCACGCTCACACACACTTTTTTTTCACACACTCTCATACGTGCACGCTCACACACTCACACTTTTTTCACACGCTCACATACGTGCACGCTCACACACGTGCACGCTCACACACGCACTCTTTTTTTCACACACTCTCATACGTGCACGGTCACACACGCACTCTTTTTTCACATGCTCACATACGTGCACGCTCACACACTTTTTTTTCACATGCTCACATACGTCCTTTTACTTTTCTTTTGAATAATGAAGCACCTGAGTTTTTGGTCACGAGGGGAGATGTTATATGACAGATAGTTTGGGGAAAGGTAAGAGGGGAGCTTGGTAAAACACTTTTTGACCACGCTTTATGTTTCTCAATTTCATTATATGCAGTTGTTAAGAATTATGGATCATGGACTAATTCAACTAAACATTTCACTTGTACAATAAGTTTTTTTTATGGCCCACCTCCACCCCCCCATCTTTGGAGGACAACTTTGTTTTTATGTACAGTTCAAATTACATTTATAAAAATTATAACAATATGCAAAGTGATAATTATTGGGGTTAGGTGGATCAAGAAAAGAGGGGTAGAGAAAGAATAAAAAGGGAAAAGACAGAAGGGCAGGGAATATATACATATATAAAATAAAAGCAAAAAATAAAAAATACAACCAGCTCGAATGACCACAGCAAAGTAAATCAGAGTGTGCATTGATCATGCCAGGATTCTCAGTGTTTCTCAGAAAGTGTGCACACACGCGTGTGTGAAAAAAAGAGTGCGTGTGTGAGCGTGCACACACGCACTTTTTTTGCACACGTTCACATACGTGCACGCTCACACACGCACTCTTTTTTCCCACACGCTCACATACGTGCACGCTCACACACGCACTCTTTTTTCACATGCTCACATACGTGCATGCTCACACACTTTTTTTTCACATGCTCACATATGTGCACGCTCACATGCACTCTTTTTTCCCACACGCACTCTTTTTTTTCCACACATGCTCACATACGTGCACACTCACACACGCACTCTTTTTTCACACACTCACATACGTGCACGCTCACACACGCACTCTTTTTTCACATGCTCACATACGTGCACGCTCACACACTTTTTTCACATGCTCACATACGTGCACGCTCACATGCACTCTTTTTTCCCACACGCACTCTTTTTTCACACTCTCATAAGTGCACGCTCACACACTCACACTTTTTTCACACGCTCACATACGTGCACGGTCACACACGCACTCTTTTTTCACATGCTCACATACGTGCACACTCACACTCTTTTTTCACACACTCTCATACGTGCACGCTCACACACTCACACTTTTTTCACATGCTCACATACGTGCACGCTCACACACACTTTTTTTTCACATGCCCACATACGTCCTTTTACTTTTCTTTTGAATAATGAAGCACCTATATATATATATATATATATATATATATATATATATATATATATATATATATATATATATATAATAAAAGCAAAAAATAAAAAACACAACCAGCTCGAATGACCACAGCAAAGTAAAGCAGAGTGTGCATTGATCATGCCAGGATTCTCAGTGTTTCTCAGAAAGTGTGCACACACGCGTGTGTGAAAAAAAGAGTGCGTGTGTGAGCGTGCACACACGCACTTTTTTTGCACACGTTCACATACGTGCACGCTCACACACGCACTCTTTTTTCCCACACGCTCACATACGTGCACGCTCACACACGCACTCTTTTTTCACATGCTCACATACGTGCATGCTCACACACTTTTTTTTCACATGCTCACATATGTGCACGCTCATATGCACTCTTTTTTCCCACACGCACTCTTTTTTTTCCACACATGCTCACATACGTGCACACTCACACACGCACTCTTTTTTCACACACTCACATACGTGCACGCTCACACACGCACTCTTTTTTCACATGCTCACATACGTGCACGCTCACACACTTTTTTCACATGCTCACATACGTGCACGCTCACATGCACTCTTTTTTCCCACACGCACTCTTTTTTCACACTCTCATAAGTGCACGCTCACACACTCACACTTTTTTCACACGCTCACATACGTGCACGCTCACACACGCACTTTTTTCACATGCTCACATACGTGCACGCTCACACACACTTTTTTTTCACACACTCTCATACGTGCACGCTCACACACTCACACTTTTTTCACACGCTCACATACGTGCACGTTCACACACGTGCACGCTCACACACGCACTCTTTTTTTCACACACTCTCATACGTGCACGGTCACACACGCACTCTTTTTTCACATGCTCACATACGTGCACGCTCACACACACTTTTTTTTCACATGCCCACATACGACCTTTTACTTTTCTTTTGAATAATGAAGCACCTATATATATATATATATATATATATATATATATATATATATATATATATATATATATATATATATATATATATATATAATAAAAGCAAAAAATAAAAAACACAACCAGCTCGAATGACCACAGCAAAGTAAAGCAGAGTGTGCATTGATCATGCCAGGATTCTCAGTGTTTCTCAGAAAGTGTGCACACACGCGTGTGTGAAAAAAAGAGTGCGTGTGTGAGCGTGCACACACGCACTTTTTTGCACACGTTCACATACGTGCACGCTCACACACGCACCCTTTTTTCGCACACGCTCACATACGTTCACGCTCTCACACACTTTTTTCACACGCTCACATACGTGCACGCTCACACACGCACTTTTTTCACATGCTCACATACGTGCACGCTCACACACACTTTTTTTTCACACACTCATACGTGCACGCTCACACACTCACACTTTTTTCACACGCTCACATACGTGCACGCTCACACACGTGCACGCTCACACACGCACTCTTTTTTTCACACACTCTCATACGTGCACGGTCACACACGCACTCTTTTTTCACATGCTCACATACGTGCACGCTCACACACTTTTTTTTCACATGCTCACATACGTCCTTTTACTTTTCTTTTGAATAATGAAGCACCTGAGTTTTTGGTCACGAGGGGAGATGTTATATGACAGATAGTTTGGGGAAAGGTAAGAGGGGAGCTTGGTAAAACACTTTTTGACCACGCTTTATGTTTCTCAATTTCATTATATGCAGTTGTTAAGAATTATGGATCATGGACTAATTCAACTAAACATTTCACTTGTACAATAAGTTTTTTTTATGGCCCACCTCCACCCCCCCATCTTTGGAGGACAACTTTGTTTTTATGTACAGTTCAAATTACATTTATAAAAATTATAACAATATGCAAAGTGATAATTATTGGGGTTAGGTGGATCAAGAAAAGAGGGGTAGAGAAAGAATAAAAAGGGAAAAGACAGAAGGGCAGGGAATATATACATATATAAAATAAAAGCAAAAAATAAAAAATACAACCAGCTCGAATGACCACAGCAAAGTAAAGCAGAGTGTGCATTGATCATGCCAGGATTCTCAGTGTTTCTCAGAAAGTGTGCACACACGCGTGTGTGAAAAAAAGAGTGCGTGTGAGCGTGCACACACGCACTTTTTTTGCACACGTTCACATACGTGCACGCTCACACACGCACTCTTTTTTTCCACACGCTCACATACGTGCACGCTCACACACGCACTCTTTTTTCACATGCTCACATACGTGCATGCTCACACACTTTTTTTTCACATGCTCACATATGTGCACGCTCACATGCACTCTTTTTTCCCACACGCACTCTTTTTTTTCCACACATGCTCACATACGTGCACACTCACACACGCACTCTTTTTTCACACACTCACATACGTGCACGCTCACACACGCACTCTTTTTTCACATGCTCACATACGTGCACGCTCACACACACTTTTTTCACATGCTCACATACGTGCACGCTCACATGCACTCTTTTTTCCCACACGCACTCTTTTTTCACACTCTCATAAGTGCACGCTCACACACTCACACTTTTTTCACACGCTCACATACGTGCACGGTCACACACGCACTCTTTTTTCACATGCTCACATACGTGCACACTCACACTCTTTTTTTACACACTCTCATACGTGCACGCTCACACACTCACACTTTTTTCACATGCTCACATACGTGCACGCTCACACACACTTTTTTTTCACATGCCCACATACGTCCTTTTACTTTTCTTTTGAATAATGAAGCACCTATATATATATATATATAATAAAAGCAAAAAATAAAAAACACAACCAGCTCGAATGACCACAGCAAAGTAAAGCAGAGTGTGCATTGATCATGCCAGGATTCTCAGTGTTTCTCAGAAAGTGTGCACACACGCGTGTGTGAAAAAAAGAGTGCGTGTGTGAGCGTGCACACACGCACTTTTTTGCACACGTTCACATACGTGCACGCTCACACACGCACCCTTTTTTCGCACACGCTCACATACGTTCACGCTCTCACACACTTTTTTCACACGCTCACATACGTGCACGCTCACACACGCACTTTTTTCACATGCTCACATACGTGCACGCTCACACACACTTTTTTTTCACACACTCATACGTGCACGCTCACACACACACTTTTTTCACACGCTCACATACGTGCACGCTCACACACGTGCACGCTCACACACGCACTCTTTTTTTCACACACTCTCATACGTGCACGGTCACACACGCACTCTTTTTTCACATGCTCACATACGTGCACGCTCACACACTTTTTTTTCACATGCTCACATACGTCCTTTTACTTTTCTTTTGAATAATGAAGCACCTGAGTTTTTGGTCACGAGGGGAGATGTTATATGACAGATAGTTTGGGGAAAGGTAAGAGGGGAGCTTGGTAAAACACTTTTTGACTACGCTTTATGTTTCTCAATTTCATTATATGCAGTTGTTAAGAATTATGGATCATGGACTAATTCAACTAAACATTTCACTTGTACAATAAGTTTTTTTTATGGCCCACCTCCACCCCCCCATCTTTGGAGGACAACTTTGTTTTTATGTACAGTTCAAATTACATTTATAAAAATTATAACAATATGCAAAGTGATAATTATTGGGGTTAGGTGGATCAAGAAAAGAGGGGTAGAGAAAGAATAAAAAGGGAAAAGACAGAAGGGCAGGGAATATATACATATATAAAATAAAAGCAAAAAATAAAAAATACAACCAGCTCGAATGACCACAGCAAAGTAAATCAGAGTGTGCATTGATCATGCCAGGATTCTCAGTGTTTCTCAGAAAGTGTGCACACACGCGTGTGTGAAAAAAAGAGTGCGTGTGTGAGCGTGCACACACGCACTTTTTTTGCACACGTTCACATACGTGCACGCTCACACACGCACTCTTTTTTCCCACACGCTCACATACGTGCACGCTCACACACGCACTCTTTTTTCACATGCTCACATACGTGCATGCTCACACACTTTTTTTTCACATGCTCACATATGTGCACGCTCACATGCACTCTTTTTTCCCACACGCACTCTTTTTTTTCCACACATGCTCACATACGTGCACACTCACACACGCACTCTTTTTTCACACACTCACATATGTGCACGCTCACACACGCACTCTTTTTTCACATGCTCACATACGTGCACGCTCACACACTTTTTTCACATGCTCACATACGTGCACGCTCACATGCACTCTTTTTTCCCACACGCACTCTTTTTTCACACTCTCATAAGTGCACGCTCACACACTCACACTTTTTTCACACGCTCACATACGTGCACGGTCACACACGCACTCTTTTTTCACATGCTCACATACGTGCACACTCACACTCTTTTTTCACACACTCTCATACGTGCACGCTCACACACTCACACTTTTTTCACATGCTCACATACGTGCACGCTCACACACACTTTTTTTTCACATGCCCACATACGTCCTTTTACTTTTCTTTTGAATAATGAAGCACCTATATATATATATATATATATATATATATATATATATATATATATATATATATATATATATATATATATATAATAAAAGCAAAAAATAAAAAACACAACCAGCTCGAATGACCACAGCAAAGTAAAGCAGAGTGTGCATTGATCATGCCAGGATTCTCAGTGTTTCTCAGAAAGTGTGCACACACGCGTGTGTGAAAAAAAGAGTGCGTGTGTGAGCGTGCACACACGCACTTTTTTGCACACGTTCACATACGTGCACGCTCACACACGCACCCTTTTTTCGCACACGCTCACATACGTTCACGCTCTCACACACTTTTTTCACACGCTCACATACGTGCACGCTCACACACGCACTTTTTTCACATGCTCACATACGTGCACGCTCACACACACTTTTTTTCACACACTCATACGTGCACGCTCACACACTCACACTTTTTTCACACGCTCACATACGTGCACGCTCACACACGTGCACGCTCACACACGCACTCTTTTTTTCACACACTCTCATACGTGCACGGTCACACACGCACTCTTTTTTCACATGCTCACATACGTGCACGCTCACACACTTTTTTTTCACATGCTCACATACGTCCTTTTACTTTTCTTTTGAATAATGAAGCACCTGAGTTTTTGGTCACGAGGGGAGATGTTATATGACAGATAGTTTGGGGAAAGGTAAGAGGGGAGCTTGGTAAAACACTTTTTGACCACGCTTTATGTTTCTCAATTTCATTATATGCAGTTGTTAAGAATTATGGATCATGGACTAATTCAACTAAACATTTCACTTGTACAATAAGTTTTTTTTATGGCCCACCTCCACCCCCCCATCTTTGGAGGACAACTTTGTTTTTATGTACAGTTCAAATTACATTTATAAAAATTATAACAATATGCAAAGTGATAATTATTGGGGTTAGGTGGATCAAGAAAAGAGGGGTAGAGAAAGAATAAAAAGGGAAAAGACAGAAGGGCAGGGAATATATACATATATAAAATAAAAGCAAAAAATAAAAAATACAACCAGCTCGAATGACCACAGCAAAGTAAAGCAGAGTGTGCATTGATCATGCCAGGATTCTCAGTGTTTCTCAGAAAGTGTGCACACACGCGTGTGTGAAAAAAAGAGTGCGTGTGTGAGCGTGCACACACGCACTTTTTTTGCACACGTTCACATACGTGCACGCTCACACACGCACTCTTTTTTTTCCACACGCTCACATACGTGCACGCTCACACACGCACTCTTTTTTCACATGCTCACATACGTGCATGCTCACACACTTTTTTTTCACATGCTCACATATGTGCACGCTCACATGCACTCTTTTTTCCCACACGCACTCTTTTTTTTCCACACATGCTCACATACGTGCACACTCACACACGCACTCTTTTTTCACACACTCACATACGTGCACGCTCACACACGCACTCTTTTTTCACATGCTCACATACGTGCACGCTCACACACACTTTTTTCACATGCTCACATACGTGCACGCTCACATGCACTCTTTTTTCCCACACGCACTCTTTTTTCACACTCTCATAAGTGCACGCTCACACACTCACACTTTTTTCACACGCTCACATACGTGCACGGTCACACACGCACTCTTTTTTCACATGCTCACATACGTGCACACTCACACTCTTTTTTTACACACTCTCATACGTGCACGCTCACACACTCACACTTTTTTCACATGCTCACATACGTGCACGCTCACACACACTTTTTTTTCACATGCCCACATACGTCCTTTTACTTTTCTTTTGAATAATGAAGCACCTATATATATATATATATAATAAAAGCAAAAAATAAAAAACACAACCAGCTCGAATGACCACAGCAAAGTAAAGCAGAGTGTGCATTGATCATGCCAGGATTCTCAGTGTTTCTCAGAAAGTGTGCACACACGCGTGTGTGAAAAAAAGAGTGCGTGTGTGAGCGTGCACACACGCACTTTTTTGCACACGTTCACATACGTGCACGCTCACACACGCACCCTTTTTTCGCACACGCTCACATACGTTCACGCTCTCACACACTTTTTTCACACGCTCACATACGTGCACGCTCACACACGCACTTTTTTCACATGCTCACATACGTGCACGCTCACACACACTTTTTTTTCACACACTCATACGTGCACGCTCACACACTCACACTTTTTTCACACGCTCACATACGTGCACGCTCACACACGTGCACGCTCACACACGCACTCTTTTTTTCACACACTCTCATACGTGCACGGTCACACACGCACTCTTTTTTCACATGCTCACATACGTGCACGCTCACACACTTTTTTTTCACATGCTCACATACGTCCTTTTACTTTTCTTTTGAATAATGAAGCACCTGAGTTTTTGGTCACGAGGGGAGATGTTATATGACAGATAGTTTGGGGAAAGGTAAGAGGGGAGCTTGGTAAAACACTTTTTGACTACGCTTTATGTTTCTCAATTTCATTATATGCAGTTGTTAAGAATTATGGATCATGGACTAATTCAACTAAACATTTCACTTGTACAATAAGTTTTTTTTATGGCCCACCTCCACCCCCCCATCTTTGGAGGACAACTTTGTTTTTATGTACAGTTCAAATTACATTTATAAAAATTATAACAATATGCAAAGTGATAATTATTGGGGTTAGGTGGATCAAGAAAAGAGGGGTAGAGAAAGAATAAAAAGGGAAAAGACAGAAGGGCAGGGAATATATACATATATAAAATAAAAGCAAAAAATAAAAAATACAACCAGCTCGAATGACCACAGCAAAGTAAATCAGAGTGTGCATTGATCATGCCAGGATTCTCAGTGTTTCTCAGAAAGTGTGCACACACGCGTGTGTGAAAAAAAGAGTGCGTGTGTGAGCGTGCACACACGCACTTTTTTTGCACACGTTCACATACGTGCACGCTCACACACGCACTCTTTTTTCCCACACGCTCACATACGTGCACGCTCACACACGCACTCTTTTTTCACATGCTCACATACGTGCATGCTCACACACTTTTTTTTCACATGCTCACATATGTGCACGCTCACATGCACTCTTTTTTCCCACACGCACTCTTTTTTTTCCACACATGCTCACATACGTGCACACTCACACACGCACTCTTTTTTCACACACTCACATATGTGCACGCTCACACACGCACTCTTTTTTCACATGCTCACATACGTGCACGCTCACACACTTTTTTCACATGCTCACATACGTGCACGCTCACATGCACTCTTTTTTCCCACACGCACTCTTTTTTCACACTCTCATAAGTGCACGCTCACACACTCACACTTTTTTCACACGCTCACATACGTGCACGGTCACACACGCACTCTTTTTTCACATGCTCACATACGTGCACACTCACACTCTTTTTTCACACACTCTCATACGTGCACGCTCACACACTCACACTTTTTTCACATGCTCACATACGTGCACGCTCACACACACTTTTTTTTCACATGCCCACATACGTCCTTTTACTTTTCTTTTGAATAATGAAGCACCTATATATATATATATATATATATATATATATATATATATATATATATATATATATATATATATATATATATAATAAAAGCAAAAAATAAAAAACACAACCAGCTCGAATGACCACAGCAAAGTAAAGCAGAGTGTGCATTGATCATGCCAGGATTCTCAGTGTTTCTCAGAAAGTGTGCACACACGCGTGTGTGAAAAAAAGAGTGCGTGTGTGAGCGTGCACACACGCACTTTTTTGCACACGTTCACATACGTGCACGCTCACACACGCACCCTTTTTTCGCACACGCTCACATACGTTCACGCTCTCACACACTTTTTTCACACGCTCACATACGTGCACGCTCACACACGCACTTTTTTCACATGCTCACATACGTGCACGCTCACACACACTTTTTTTCACACACTCATACGTGCACGCTCACACACTCACACTTTTTTCACACGCTCACATACGTGCACGCTCACACACGTGCACGCTCACACACGCACTCTTTTTTTCACACACTCTCATACGTGCACGGTCACACACGCACTCTTTTTTCACATGCTCACATACGTGCACGCTCACACACTTTTTTTTCACATGCTCACATACGTCCTTTTACTTTTCTTTTGAATAATGAAGCACCTGAGTTTTTGGTCACGAGGGGAGATGTTATATGACAGATAGTTTGGGGAAAGGTAAGAGGGGAGCTTGGTAAAACACTTTTTGACCACGCTTTATGTTTCTCAATTTCATTATATGCAGTTGTTAAGAATTATGGATCATGGACTAATTCAACTAAACATTTCACTTGTACAATAAGTTTTTTTTATGGCCCACCTCCACCCCCCCATCTTTGGAGGACAACTTTGTTTTTATGTACAGTTCAAATTACATTTATAAAAATTATAACAATATGCAAAGTGATAATTATTGGGGTTAGGTGGATCAAGAAAAGAGGGGTAGAGAAAGAATAAAAAGGGAAAAGACAGAAGGGCAGGGAATATATACATATATAAAATAAAAGCAAAAAATAAAAAATACAACCAGCTCGAATGACCACAGCAAAGTAAAGCAGAGTGTGCATTGATCATGCCAGGATTCTCAGTGTTTCTCAGAAAGTGTGCACACACGCGTGTGTGAAAAAAAGAGTGCGTGTGTGAGCGTGCACACACGCACTTTTTTTGCACACGTTCACATACGTGCACGCTCACACACGCACTCTTTTTTTCCACACGCTCACATACGTGCACGCTCACACACGCACTCTTTTTTCACATGCTCACATACGTGCATGCTCACACACTTTTTTTTCACATGCTCACATATGTGCACGCTCACATGCACTCTTTTTTCCCACACGCACTCTTTTTTTTCCACACATGCTCACATACGTGCACACTCACACACGCACTCTTTTTTCACACACTCACATACGTGCACGCTCACACACGCACTCTTTTTTCACATGCTCACATACGTGCACGCTCACACACACTTTTTTCACATGCTCACATACGTGCACGCTCACATGCACTCTTTTTTCCCACACGCACTCTTTTTTCACACTCTCATAAGTGCACGCTCACACACTCACACTTTTTTCACACGCTCACATACGTGCACGGTCACACACGCACTCTTTTTTCACATGCTCACATACGTGCACACTCACACTCTTTTTTTACACACTCTCATACGTGCACGCTCACACACTCACACTTTTTTCACATGCTCACATACGTGCACGCTCACACACACTTTTTTTTCACATGCCCACATACGTCCTTTTACTTTTCTTTTGAATAATGAAGCACCTATATATATATATATATAATAAAAGCAAAAAATAAAAAACACAACCAGCTCGAATGACCACAGCAAAGTAAAGCAGAGTGTGCATTGATCATGCCAGGATTCTCAGTGTTTCTCAGAAAGTGTGCACACACGCGTGTGTGAAAAAAAGAGTGCGTGTGTGAGCGTGCACACACGCACTTTTTTGCACACGTTCACATACGTGCACGCTCACACACGCACCCTTTTTTCGCACACGCTCACATACGTTCACGCTCTCACACACTTTTTTCACACGCTCACATACGTGCACGCTCACACACGCACTTTTTTCACATGCTCACATACGTGCACGCTCACACACACTTTTTTTTCACACACTCATACGTGCACGCTCACACACTCACACTTTTTTCACACGCTCACATACGTGCACGCTCACACACGTGCACGCTCACACACGTGCACGCTCACACACGCACTCTTTTTTTCACACACTCTCATACGTGCACGGTCACACACGCACTCTTTTTTCACATGCTCACATACGTGCACGCTCACACACTTTTTTTTCACATGCTCACATACGTCCTTTTACTTTTCTTTTGAATAATGAAGCACCTGAGTTTTTGGTCACGAGGGGAGATGTTATATGACAGATAGTTTGGGGAAAGGTAAGAGGGGAGCTTGGTAAAACACTTTTTGACTACGCTTTATGTTTCTCAATTTCATTATATGCAGTTGTTAAGAATTATGGATCATGGACTAATTCAACTAAACATTTCACTTGTACAATAAGTTTTTTTTATGGCCCACCTCCACCCCCCCATCTTTGGAGGACAACTTTGTTTTTATGTACAGTTCAAATTACATTTATAAAAATTATAACAATATGCAAAGTGATAATTATTGGGGTTAGGTGGATCAAGAAAAGAGGGGTAGAGAAAGAATAAAAAGGGAAAAGACAGAAGGGCAGGGAATATATACATATATAAAATAAAAGCAAAAAATAAAAAATACAACCAGCTCGAATGACCACAGCAAAGTAAATCAGAGTGTGCATTGATCATGCCAGGATTCTCAGTGTTTCTCAGAAAGTGTGCACACACGCGTGTGTGAAAAAAAGAGTGCGTGTGTGAGCGTGCACACACGCACTTTTTTTGCACACGTTCACATACGTGCACGCTCACACACGCACTCTTTTTTCCCACACGCTCACATACGTGCACGCTCACACACGCACTCTTTTTTCACATGCTCACATACGTGCATGCTCACACACTTTTTTTTCACATGCTCACATATGTGCACGCTCACATGCACTCTTTTTTCCCCACACGCACTCTTTTTTTTCCACACATGCTCACATACGTGCACACTCACACACGCACTCTTTTTTCACACACTCACATACGTGCACGCTCACACACGCACTCTTTTTTCACATGCTCACATACGTGCACGCTCACACACTTTTTTCACATGCTCACATACGTGCACGCTCACATGCACTCTTTTTTCCCACACGCACTCTTTTTTCACACTCTCATAAGTGCACGCTCACACACTCACACTTTTTTCACACGCTCACATACGTGCACGCTCACACACGCACTCTTTTTTCACATGCTCACATACGTGCACACTCACACTCTTTTTTCACACACTCTCATACGTGCACGCTCACACACTCACACTTTTTTCACATGCTCACATACGTGCACGCTCACACACACTTTTTTTTCACATGCCCACATACGTCCTTTTACTTTTCTTTTGAATAATGAAGCACCTATATATATATATATATATATATATATATATATATATATATATATATATATATATATATATATATATAATAAAAGCAAAAAATAAAAAACACAACCAGCTCGAATGACCACAGCAAAGTAAAGCAGAGTGTGCATTGATCATGCCAGGATTCTCAGTGTTTCTCAGAAAGTGTGCACACACGCGTGTGTGAAAAAAAGAGTGCGTGTGTGAGCGTGCACACACGCACTTTTTTGCACACGTTCACATACGTGCACGCTCACACACGCACCCTTTTTTCGCACACGCTCACATACGTTCACGCTCTCACACACTTTTTTCACATGCTCACATACGTGCACGCTCACACACGCACTTTTTTCACATGCTCACATACGTGCACGCTCACACACACTTTTTTTTCACACACTCTCATACGTGCACGCTCACACACTCACACTTTTTTCACACGCTCACATACGTGCACGCTCACACACGTGCACGCTCACACACGCACTCTTTTTTTCACACACTCTCATACGTGCACGGTCACACACGCACTCTTTTTTCACATGCTCACATACGTGCACGCTCACACACTTTTTTTTCACATGCTCACATACGTCCTTTTACTTTTCTTTTGAATAATGAAGCACCTGAGTTTTTGGTCACGAGGGGAGATGTTATATGACAGATAGTTTGGGGAAAGGTAAGAGGGGAGCTTGGTAAAACACTTTTTGACCACGCTTTATGTTTCTCAATTTCATTATATGCAGTTGTTAAGAATTATGGATCATGGACTAATTCAACTAAACATTTCACTTGTACAATAAGTTTTTTTTATGGCCCACCTCCACCCCCCCATCTTTGGAGGACAACTTTGTTTTTATGTACAGTTCAAATTACATTTATAAAAATTATAACAATATGCAAAGTGATAATTATTGGGGTTAGGTGGATCAAGAAAAGAGGGGTAGAGAAAGAATAAAAAGGGAAAAGACAGAAGGGCAGGGAATATATACATATATAAAATAAAAGCAAAAAATAAAAAATACAACCAGCTCGAATGACCACAGCAAAGTAAAGCAGAGTGTGCATTGATCATGCCAGGATTCTCAGTGTTTCTCAGAAAGTGTGCACACGCGTGTGTGAAAAAAAGAGTGCGTGTGTGAGCGTGCACACACGCACTTTTTTTGCACACGTTCACATACGTGCACGCTCACACACGCACTCTTTTTTCCCCACACGCTCACATACGTGCACGCTCACACACGCACTCTTTTTTCACATGCTCACATACGTGCATGCTCACACACTTTTTTTTCACATGCTCACATATGTGCACGCTCACATGCACTCTTTTTTCCCACACGCACTCTTTTTTTTCCACACATGCTCACATACGTGCACACTCACACACGCACTTTTTTCACACACTCACATACGTGCACGCTCACACACGCACTCTTTTTTCACATGCTCACATACGTGCACGCTCACACACACTTTTTTCACATGCTCACATACGTGCACGCTCACATGCACTCTTTTTTCCCACACGCACTCTTTTTTCACACTCTCATAAGTGCACGCTCACACACTCACACTTTTTTCACACGCTCACATACGTGCACGGTCACACACGCACTCTTTTTTCACATGCTCACATACGTGCACACTCACACTCTTTTTTCACACACTCTCATACGTGCACGCTCACACACTCACACTTTTTTCACATGCTCACATACGTGCACGCTCACACACACTTTTTTTCACATGCCCACATACGACCTTTTACTTTTCTTTTGAATAATGAAGCACCTATATATATATATATATATATATATATATATATATATATATATATATATATATATATATATATATATATATAATAAAAGCAAAAAATAAAAAACACAACCAGCTCGAATGACCACAGCAAAGTAAAGCAGAGTGTGCATTGATCATGCCAGGATTCTCAGTGTTTCTCAGAAAGTGTGCACACACGCGTGTGTGAAAAAAAGAGTGCGTGTGTGAGCGTGCACACACGCACTTTTTTGCACACGTTCACATACGTGCACGCTCACACACGCACCCTTTTTTCACACACGCTCACATACGTTCACGCTCTCACACACTTTTTTCACACGCTCACATACGTGCACGCTCACACACGCACTTTTTTCACATGCTCACATACGTGCACGCTCACACACACTTTTTTTTCACACACTCTCATACGTGCACGCTCACACACTCACACTTTTTTCACACGCTCACATACGTGCACGTTCACACACGTGCACGCTCACACACGCACTCTTTTTCACACACTCTCATACGTGCACGGTCACACACGCACTCTTTTTTCACATGCTCACATACGTGCACGCTCACACACTTTTTTTTCACATGCTCACATACGTCCTTTTACTTTTCTTTTGAATAATGAAGCACCTGAGTTTTTGGTCACGAGGGGAGATGTTATATGACAGATAGTTTGGGGAAAGGTAAGAGGGGAGCTTGGTAAAACAC
Organism: Brachyhypopomus gauderio; assembly: GCF_052324685.1. Taxonomy (NCBI): domain Eukaryota; kingdom Metazoa; phylum Chordata; class Actinopteri; order Gymnotiformes; family Hypopomidae; genus Brachyhypopomus; species Brachyhypopomus gauderio. The sequence continues at coordinate 19,049,466 of NC_135221.1, read as the reverse complement.
TTTTTGACCACGCTTTATGTTTCTCAATTTCATTATATGCAGTTGTTAAGAATTATGGATCATGGACTAATTCAACTAAACATTTCACTTGTACAATAAGTTTTTTTTATGGCCCACCTCCACCCCCCCATCTTTGGAGGACAACTTTGTTTTTATGTACAGTTCAAATTACATTTATAAAAATTATAACAATATGCAAAGTGATAATTATTGGGGTTAGGTGGATCAAGAAAAGAGGGGTAGAGAAAGAATAAAAAGGGAAAAGACAGAAGGGCAGGGAATATATACATATATAAAATAAAAGCAAAAAATAAAAAATACAACCAGCTCGAATGACCACAGCAAAGTAAAGCAGAGTGTGCATTGATCATGCCAGGATTCTCAGTGTTTCTCAGAAAGTGTGCACACACGCGTGTGTGAAAAAAGGAGTGCGTGTGTGAGCGTGCACACACGCACTTTTTTTGCACACGTTCACATACGTGCACGCTCACACACGCACTCTTTTTTCCCACACGCTCACATACGTGCACGCTCACACACGCACTCTTTTTTCACATGCTCACATACGTGCATGCTCACACACTTTTTTTTCACATGCTCACATATGTGCACGCTCACATGCACTCTTTTTTCCCACACGCACTCTTTTTTTTCCACACATGCTCACATACGTGCACACTCACACACGCACTTTTTTCACACACTCACATACGTGCACGCTCACACACGCACTCTTTTTTCACATGCTCACATACGTGCACGCTCACACACGCACTTTTTTCACATGCTCACATACGTGCACGCTCACACACACTTTTTTTTCACACACTCTCATACGTGCACGCTCACACACTCACACTTTTTTCACACGCTCACATACGTGCACGTTCACACACGTGCACGCTCACACACGCACTCTTTTTCACACACTCTCATACGTGCACGGTCACACACGCACTCTTTTTTCACATGCTCACATACGTGCACGCTCACACACTTTTTTTTCACATGCTCACATACGTCCTTTTACTTTTCTTTTGAATAATGAAGCACCTGAGTTTTTGGTCACGAGGGGAGATGTTATATGACAGATAGTTTGGGGAAAGGTAAGAGGGGAGCTTGGTAAAACACTTTTTGACCACGCTTTATGTTTCTCAATTTCATTATATGCAGTTGTTAAGAATTATGGATCATGGACTAATTCAACTAAACATTTCACTTGTACAATAAGTTTTTTTTATGGCCCACCTCCACCCCCCCATCTTTGGAGGACAACTTTGTTTTTATGTACAGTTCAAAATACATTTATAAAAATTATAACAATATGCAAAGTGATAATTATTGGGGTTAGGTGGATCAAGAAAAGAGGGGTAGAGAAAGAATAAAAAGGGAAAAGACAGAAGGGCAGGGAATATATACATATATAAAATAAAAGCAAAAAATAAAAAATACAACCAGCTCGAATGACCACAGCAAAGTAAAGCAGAGTGTGCATTGATCATGCCAGGATTCTCAGTGTTTCTCAGAAAGTGTGCACACACGCGTGTGTGAAAAAAAGAGTGCGTGTGTGAGCGTGCACACACGCACTTTTTTTGCACACGTTCACATACGTGCACGCTCACACACGCACTCTTTTTTCCCACACGCTCACATACGTGCACGCTCACACACGCACTCTTTTTTCACATGCTCACATACGTGCATGCTCACACACTTTTTTTTCACATGCTCACATATGTGCACGCTCACATGCACTCTTTTTTCCCACACGCACTCTTTTTTTTCCACACATGCTCACATACGTGCACACTCACACACGCACTTTTTTCACACACTCACATACGTGCACGCTCACACACGCACTCTTTTTTCACATGCTCACATACGTGCACGCTCACACACACTTTTTTCACATGCTCACATACGTGCACGCTCACATGCACTCTTTTTTCCCACACGCACTCTTTTTTCACACTCTCATAAGTGCACGCTCACACACTCACACTTTTTTCACACGCTCACATACGTGCACGGTCACACACGCACTCTTTTTTCACATGCTCACATACGTGCACACTCACACTCTTTTTTCACACACTCTCATACGTGCACGCTCACACACTCACACTTTTTTTCACATGCTCACATACGTGCACGGTCACACACACTTTTTTTCACATGCCCACATACGACCTTTTACTTTTCTTTTGAATAATGAAGCACCTATATATATATATATATATATATATATATATATATATATATATATATATATATATATATATATATAATAAAAGCAAAAAATAAAAAACACAACCAGCTCGAATGACCACAGCAAAGTAAAGCAGAGTGTGCATTGATCATGCCAGGATTCTCAGTGTTTCTCAGAAAGTGTGCACACACGCGTGTGTGAAAAAAAGAGTGCGTGTGTGAGCGTGCACACACGCACTTTTTTGCACACGTTCACATACGTGCACGCTCACACACGCACCCTTTTTTCACACACGCTCACATACGTTCACGCTCTCACACACTTTTTTCACACGCTCACATACGTGCACGCTCACACACGCACTTTTTTCACATGCTCACATACGTGCACGCTCACACACACTTTTTTTTCACACACTCTCATACGTGCACGCTCACACACTCACACTTTTTTCACACGCTCACATAACGTGCACGTTCACACACGTGCACGCTCACACACGCACTCTTTTTTTCACACACTCTCATACGTGCACGGTCACACACGCACTCTTTTTTCCACATGCTCACATACGTGCACGCTCACACACTTTTTTTTCACATGCTCACATACGTCCTTTTACTTTTCTTTTGAATAATGAAGCACCTGAGTTTTTGGTCACGAGGGGAGATGTTATATGACAGATAGTTTGGGGAAAGGTAAGAGGGGAGCTTGGTAAAACACTTTTTGACCACGCTTTATGTTTCTCAATTTCATTATATGCAGTTGTTAAGATTTATGGATCATGGACTAATCAACTAAACATTTCACTTGTACAATAAGTTTTTTTTTATGGCCCACCTCCACCCCCCCATCTTTGGAGGACAACTTTGTTTTTATGTACAGTTCAAATTACATTTATAAAAATTATAACAATATGCAAAGTGATAATTATTGGGGTTAGGTGGATCAAGAAAAGAGGGGTAGAGAAAGAATAAAAAGGGAAAAGACAGAAGGGCAGGGAATATATACATATATAAAATAAAAGCAAAAAATAAAAAATACAACCAGCTCGAATGACCACAGCAAAGTAAAGCAGAGTGTGCATTGCAGAGTGTGCATTGATCATGCCAGGATTCTCAGTGTTTCTCAGAAAGTGTGCACACACGCGTGTGTGAAAAAAAGAGTGCGTGTGTGAGCGTGCACACACGCACTTTTTTTGCACACGTTCACATACGTGCACGCTCACACACGCACTCTTTTTTCCCACACGCTCACATACGTGCACGCTCACACACGCACTCTTTTTTCACATGCTCACATACGTGCATGCTCACACACTTTTTTTTCACATGCTCACATATGTGCACGCTCACATGCACTCTTTTTTCCCACACGCACTCTTTTTTTTCCACACATGCTCACATACGTGCACACTCACACACGCACTTTTTTCACACACTCACATACGTGCACGCTCACACACGCACTCTTTTTTCACATGCTCACATACGTGCACGCTCACACACACTTTTTTCACATGCTCACATACGTGCACGCTCACATGCACTCTTTTTTCCCACACGCACTCTTTTTTCACACTCTCATAAGTGCACGCTCACACACTCACACTTTTTTCACACGCTCACATACGTGCACGGTCACACACGCACTCTTTTTTCACATGCTCACATACGTGCACACTCACACTCTTTTTTCACACACTCTCATACGTGCACGCTCACACACTCACACTTTTTTCACATGCTCACATACGTGCACGGTCACACACACTTTTTTTCACATGCCCACATACGACCTTTTACTTTTCTTTTGAATAATGAAGCACCTATATATATATATATATATATATATATATATATATATATAATAAAAGCAAAAAATAAAAAACACAACCAGCTCGAATGACCACAGCAAAGTAAAGCAGAGTGTGCATTGATCATGCCAGGATTCTCAGTGTTTCTCAGAAAGTGTGCACACACGCGTGTGTGAAAAAAAGAGTGCGTGTGTGAGCGTGCACACACGCACTTTTTTGCACACGTTCACATACGTGCACGCTCACACACGCACCCTTTTTTCACACACGCTCACATACGTTCACGCTCTCACACACTTTTTTCACACGCTCACATACGTGCACGCTCACACACGCACTTTTTTCACATGCTCACATACGTGCACGCTCACACACACTTTTTTTTCACACACTCTCATAAGTGCACGCTCACACACTCACACTTTTTTCACACGCTCACATACGTGCACGTTCACACACGTGCACGCTCACACACGCACTCTTTTTCACACACTCTCATACGTGCACGGTCACACACGCACTCTTTTTTCACATGCTCACATACGTGCACGCTCACACACTTTTTTTTCACATGCTCACATACGTCCTTTTACTTTTCTTTTGAATAATGAAGCACCTGAGTTTTTGGTCACGAGGGGAGATGTTATATGACAGATAGTTTGGGGAAAGGTAAGAGGGGAGCTTGGTAAAACACTTTTTGACCACGCTTTATGTTTCTCAATTTCATTATATGCAGTTGTTAAGAATTATGGATCATGGACTAATTCAACTAAACATTTCACTTGTACAATAAGTTTTTTTTATGGCCCACCTCCACCCCCCCATCTTTGGAGGACAACTTTGTTTTTATGTACAGTTCAAATTACATTTATAAAAATTATAACAATATGCAAAGTGATAATTATTGGGGTTAGGTGGATCAAGAAAAGAGGGGTAGAGAAAGAATAAAAAGGGAAAAGACAGAAGGGCAGGGAATATATACATATATAAAATAAAAGCAAAAAATAAAAAATACAACCAGCTCGAATGACCACAGCAAAGTAAAGCAGAGTGTGCATTGATCATGCCAGGATTCTCAGTGTTTCTCAGAAAGTGTGCACACACGCGTGTGTGAAAAAAAGAGTGCGTGTGTGAGCGTGCACACACGCACTTTTTTTGCACACGTTCACATACGTGCACGCTCACACACGCACTCTTTTTTCCCACACGCTCACATACGTGCACGCTCACACACGCACTCTTTTTTCACATGCTCACATACGTGCATGCTCACACACTTTTTTTTCACATGCTCACATATGTGCACGCTCACATGCACTCTTTTTTCCCACACGCACTTTTTTTTCCACACATGCTCACATACGTGCACACTCACACACGCACTTTTTTCACACACTCACATACGTGCACGCTCACACACGCACTCTTTTTTCACATGCTCACATACGTGCACGCTCACACACACTTTTTTCACATGCTCACATACGTGCACGCTCACATGCACTCTTTTTTCCCACACGCACTCTTTTTTCACACTCTCATAAGTGCACGCTCACACACTCACACTTTTTTCACACGCTCACATACGTGCACGGTCACACACGCACTCTTTTTTCACATGCTCACATACGTGCACACTCACACTCTTTTTTCACACACTCTCATACGTGCACGCTCACACACTCACACTTTTTTCACATGCTCACATACGTGCACGCTCACACACACTTTTTTTCACATGCCCACATACGACCTTTTACTTTTCTTTTGAATAATGAAGCACCTATATATATATATATATATATATATATATATATATATATATATATATATATATATATATATATATATATATATATATATAATAAAAGCAAAAAATAAAAAACACAACCAGCTCGAATGACCACAGCAAAGTAAAGCAGAGTGTGCATTGATCATGCCAGGATTCTCAGTGTTTCTCAGAAAGTGTGCACACACGCGTGTGTGAAAAAAAGAGTGCGTGTGTGAGCGTGCACACACGCACTTTTTTGCACACGTTCACATACGTGCACGCTCACACACGCACCCTTTTTTTACACACGCTCACATACGTTCACGCTCTCACACACTTTTTTCACACGCTCACATACGTGCACGCTCACACACGCACTTTTTTCACATGCTCACATACGTGCACGCTCACACACACTTTTTTTTCACACACTCTCATACGTGCACGCTCACACACTCACACTTTTTTCACACGCTCACATACGTGCACGTTCACACACGTGCACGCTCACACACGCACTCTTTTTTTCACACACTCTCATACGTGCACGGTCACACACGCACTCTTTTTTCACATGCTCACATACGTGCACGCTCACACACTTTTTTTTCACATGCTCACATACGTCCTTTTACTTTTCTTTTGAATAATGAAGCACCTGAGTTTTTGGTCACGAGGGGAGATGTTATATGACAGATAGTTTGGGGAAAGGTAAGAGGGGAGCTTGGTAAAACACTTTTTGACCACGCTTTATGTTTCTCAATTTCATTATATGCAGTTGTTAAGATTTATGGATCATGGACTAATTCAACTAAACATTTCACTTGTACAATAAGTTTTTTTTATGGCCCACCTCCACCCCCCCATCTTTGGAGGACAACTTTGTTTTTATGTACAGTTCAAATTACATTTATAAAAATTATAACAATATGCAAAGTGATAATTATTGGGGTTAGGTGGATCAAGAAAAGAGGGGTAGAGAAAGAATAAAAAGGGAAAAGACAGAAGGGCAGGGAATATATACATATATAAAATAAAAGCAAAAAATAAAAAATACAACCAGCTCGAATGACCACAGCAAAGTAAAGCAGAGTGTGCATTGATCATGCCAGGATTCTCAGTGTTTCTCAGAAAGTGTGCACACACGCGTGTGTGAAAAAAAGAGTGCGTGTGTGAGCGTGCACACACGCACTTTTTTTGCACACGTTCACATACGTGCACGCTCACACACGCACTCTTTTTTCCCACACGCTCACATACGTGCACGCTCACACACGCACTCTTTTTTCACATGCTCACATACGTGCATGCTCACACACTTTTTTTTCACATGCTCACATATGTGCACGCTCACATGCACTCTTTTTTCCCACACGCACTCTTTTTTTTCCACACATGCTCACATACGTGCACACTCACACACGCACTTTTTTCACACACTCACATACGTGCACGCTCACACACGCACTCTTTTTTCACATGCTCACATACGTGCACGCTCACACACACTTTTTTCACATGCTCACATACGTGCACGCTCACATGCACTCTTTTTTCCCACACGCACTCTTTTTTCACACTCTCATAAGTGCACGCTCACACACTCACACTTTTTTCACACGCTCACATACGTGCACGGTCACACACGCACTCTTTTTTCACATGCTCACATACGTGCACACTCACACTCTTTTTTCACACACTCTCATACGTGCACGCTCACACACTCACACTTTTTTCACATGCTCACATACGTGCACGCTCACACACACTTTTTTTCACATGCCCACATACGACCTTTTACTTTTCTTTTGAATAATGAAGCACCTATATATATATATATATATATATATATATATATATATATATATATATATATATATATATATATATATATATATATATATAATAAAAGCAAAAAATAAAAAACACAACCAGCTCGAATGACCACAGCAAAGTAAAGCAGAGTGTGCATTGATCATGCCAGGATTCTCAGTGTTTCTCAGAAAGTGTGCACACACGCGTGTGTGAAAAAAAGAGTGCGTGTGTGAGCGTGCACACACGCACTTTTTTGCACACGTTCACATACGTGCACGCTCACACACGCACCCTTTTTTCACACACGCTCACATACGTTCACGCTCTCACACACTTTTTTCACACGCTCACATACGTGCACGCTCACACACGCACTTTTTTCACATGCTCACATACGTGCACGCTCACACACACTTTTTTTTCACACACTCTCATACGTGCACGCTCACACACTCACACTTTTTTCACACGCTCACATACGTGCACGTTCACACACGTGCACGCTCACACACGCACTCTTTTTCACACACTCTCATACGTGCACGGTCACACACGCACTCTTTTTTCACATGCTCACATACGTGCACGCTCACACACTTTTTTTTCACATGCTCACATACGTCCTTTTACTTTTCTTTTGAATAATGAAGCACCTGAGTTTTTGGTCACGAGGGGAGATGTTATATGACAGATAGTTTGGGGAAAGGTAAGAGGGGAGCTTGGTAAAACACTTTTTGACCACGCTTTATGTTTCTCAATTTCATTATATGCAGTTGTTAAGAATTATGGATCATGGACTAATTCAACTAAACATTTCACTTGTACAATAAGTTTTTTTTATGGCCCACCTCCACCCCCCCATCTTTGGAGGACAACTTTGTTTTTATGTACAGTTCAAATTACATTTATAAAAATTATAACAATATGCAAAGTGATAATTATTGGGGTTAGGTGGATCAAGAAAAGAGGGGTAGAGAAAGAATAAAAAGGGAAAAGACAGAAGGGCAGGGAATATATACATATATAAAATAAAAGCAAAAAATAAAAAATACAACCAGCTCGAATGACCACAGCAAAGTAAAGCAGAGTGTGCATTGATCATGCCAGGATTCTCAGTGTTTCTCAGAAAGTGTGCACACACGCGTGTGTGAAAAAAGGAGTGCGTGTGTGAGCGTGCACACACGCACTTTTTTTGCACACGTTCACATACGTGCACGCTCACACACGCACTCTTTTTTCCCACACGCTCACATACGTGCACGCTCACACACGCACTCTTTTTTCACATGCTCACATACGTGCATGCTCACACACTTTTTTTTCACATGCTCACATATGTGCACGCTCACATGCACTCTTTTTTCCCACACGCACTCTTTTTTTTCCACACATGCTCACATACGTGCACACTCACACACGCACTTTTTTCACACACTCACATACGTGCACGCTCACACACGCACTCTTTTTTCACATGCTCACATACGTGCACGCTCACACACACTTTTTTCACATGCTCACATACGTGCACGCTCACATGCACTCTTTTTTCCCACACGCACTCTTTTTTCACACTCTCATAAGTGCACGCTCACACACTCACACTTTTTTCACACGCTCACATACGTGCACGGTCACACACGCACTCTTTTTTCACATGCTCACATACGTGCACACTCACACTCTTTTTTCACACACTCTCATACGTGCACGCTCACACACTCACACTTTTTTCACATGCTCACATACGTGCACGCTCACACACACTTTTTTTCACATGCCCACATACGACCTTTTACTTTTCTTTTGAATAATGAAGCACCTATATATATATATATATATATATATATATATATATATATATATATATATATATATATATATATATATATAATAAAAGCAAAAAATAAAAAACACAACCAGCTCGAATGACCACAGCAAAGTAAAGCAGAGTGTGCATTGATCATGCCAGGATTCTCAGTGTTTCTCAGAAAGTGTGCACACACGCGTGTGTGAAAAAAAGAGTGCGTGTGTGAGCGTGCACACACGCACTTTTTTGCACACGTTCACATACGTGCACGCTCACACACGCACCCTTTTTTCACACACGCTCACATACGTTCACGCTCTCACACACTTTTTTCACACGCTCACATACGTGCACGCTCACACACGCACTTTTTTCACATGCTCACATACGTGCACGCTCACACACACTTTTTTTTCACACACTCTCATACGTGCACGCTCACACACTCACACTTTTTTCACACGCTCACATACGTGCACGTTCACACACGTGCACGCTCACACACGCACTCTTTTTCACACACTCTCATACGTGCACGGTCACACACGCACTCTTTTTTCACATGCTCACATACGTGCACGCTCACACACTTTTTTTTCACATGCTCACATACGTCCTTTTACTTTTCTTTTGAATAATGAAGCACCTGAGTTTTTGGTCACGAGGGGAGATGTTATATGACAGATAGTTTGGGGAAAGGTAAGAGGGGAGCTTGGTAAAACACTTTTTGACCACGCTTTATGTTTCTCAATTTCATTATATGCAGTTGTTAAGAATTATGGATCATGGACTAATTCAACTAAACATTTCACTTGTACAATAAGTTTTTTTTATGGCCCACCTCCACCCCCCCATCTTTGGAGGACAACTTTGTTTTTATGTACAGTTCAAATTACATTTATAAAAATTATAACAATATGCAAAGTGATAATTATTGGGGTTAGGTGGATCAAGAAAAGAGGGGTAGAGAAAGAATAAAAAGGGAAAAGACAGAAGGGCAGGGAATATATACATATATAAAATAAAAGCAAAAAATAAAAAATACAACCAGCTCGAATGACCACAGCAAAGTAAAGCAGAGTGTGCATTGATCATGCCAGGATTCTCAGTGTTTCTCAGAAAGTGTGCACACACGCGTGTGTGAAAAAAGGAGTGCGTGTGTGAGCGTGCACACACGCACTTTTTTTGCACACGTTCACATACGTGCACGCTCACACACGCACTCTTTTTTCCCACACGCTCACATACGTGCACGCTCACACACGCACTCTTTTTTCACATGCTCACATACGTGCATGCTCACACACTTTTTTTTCACATGCTCACATATGTGCACGCTCACATGCACTCTTTTTTCCCACACGCACTCTTTTTTTTCCACACATGCTCACATACGTGCACACTCACACACGCACTTTTTTCACACACTCACATACGTGCACGCTCACACACGCACTCTTTTTTCACATGCTCACATACGTGCACGCTCACACACGCACTTTTTTCACATGCTCACATACGTGCACGCTCACACACACTTTTTTTTCACACACTCTCATACGTGCACGCTCACACACTCACACTTTTTTCACACGCTCACATACGTGCACGTTCACACACGTGCACGCTCACACACGCACTCTTTTTCACACACTCTCATACGTGCACGGTCACACACGCACTCTTTTTTCACATGCTCACATACGTGCACGCTCACACACTTTTTTTTCACATGCTCACATACGTCCTTTTACTTTTCTTTTGAATAATGAAGCACCTGAGTTTTTGGTCACGAGGGGAGATGTTATATGACAGATAGTTTGGGGAAAGGTAAGAGGGGAGCTTGGTAAAACACTTTTTGACCACGCTTTATGTTTCTCAATTTCATTATATGCAGTTGTTAAGAATTATGGATCATGGACTAATTCAACTAAACATTTCACTTGTACAATAAGTTTTTTTTATGGCCCACCTCCACCCCCCCATCTTTGGAGGACAACTTTGTTTTTATGTACAGTTCAAAATACATTTATAAAAATTATAACAATATGCAAAGTGATAATTATTGGGGTTAGGTGGATCAAGAAAAGAGGGGTAGAGAAAGAATAAAAAGGGAAAAGACAGAAGGGCAGGGAATATATACATATATAAAATAAAAGCAAAAAAAAAAAAATACAACCAGCTCGAATGACCACAGCAAAGTAAAGCAGAGTGTGCATTGATCATGCCAGGATTCTCAGTGTTTCTCAGAAAGTGTGCACACACGCGTGTGTGAAAAAAAGAGTGCGTGTGTGAGCGTGCACACACGCACTTTTTTTGCACACGTTCACATACGTGCACGCTCACACACGCACTCTTTTTTCCCACACGCTCACATACGTGCACGCTCACACACGCACTCTTTTTTCACATGCTCACATACGTGCATGCTCACACACTTTTTTTTCACATGCTCACATATGTGCACGCTCACATGCACTCTTTTTTCCCACACGCACTCTTTTTTTTCCACACATGCTCACATACGTGCACACTCACACACGCACTTTTTTTTTACATGCTCACATACGTGCACGCTCACACACACTTTTTTCACATGCTCACATACGTGCACGCTCACATGCACTCTTTTTTCCCACACGCACTCTTTTTTCACACTCTCATAAGTGCACGCTCACACACTCACACTTTTTTCACACGCTCACATACGTGCACGGTCACACACGCACTCTTTTTTCACATGCTCACATACGTGCACACTCACACTCTTTTTTCACACACTCTCATACGTGCACGCTCACACACTCACACTTTTTTCACATGCTCACATACGTGCACGGTCACACACACTTTTTTTCACATGCCCACATACGACCTTTTACTTTTCTTTTGAATAATGAAGCACCTATATATATATATATATATATATATATATATATATATATATAATAAAAGCAAAAAATAAAAAACACAACCAGCTCGAATGACCACAGCAAAGTAAAGCAGAGTGTGCATTGATCATGCCAGGATTCTCAGTGTTTCTCAGAAAGTGTGCACACACGCGTGTGTGAAAAAAAGAGTGCGTGTGTGAGCGTGCACACACGCACTTTTTTGCACACGTTCACATACGTGCACGCTCACACACGCACCCTTTTTTCACACACGCTCACATACGTTCACGCTCTCACACACTTTTTTCACACGCTCACATACGTGCACGCTCACACACGCACTTTTTTCACATGCTCACATACGTGCACGCTCACACACACTTTTTTTTCACACACTCTCATACGTGCACGCTCACACACTCACACTTTTTTCACACGCTCACATACGTGCACGTTCACACACGTGCACGCTCACACACGCACTCTTTTTTTCACACACTCTCATACGTGCACGGTCACACACGCACTCTTTTTTCACATGCTCACATACGTGCACGCTCACACACTTTTTTTTCACATGCTCACATACGTCCTTTTACTTTTCTTTTGAATAATGAAGCACCTGAGTTTTTGGTCACGAGGGGAGATGTTATATGACAGATAGTTTGGGGAAAGGTAAGAGGGGAGCTTGGTAAAACACTTTTTGACCACGCTTTATGTTTCTCAATTTCATTATATGCAGTTGTTAAGATTTATGGATCATGGACTAATTCAACTAAACATTTCACTTGTACAATAAGTTTTTTTTATGGCCCACCTCCACCCCCCCATCTTTGGAGGACAACTTTGTTTTTATGTACAGTTCAAATTACATTTATAAAAATTATAACAATATGCAAAGTGATAATTATTGGGGTTAGGTGGATCAAGAAAAGAGGGGTAGAGAAAGAATAAAAAGGGAAAAGACAGAAGGGCAGGGAATATATACATATATAAAATAAAAGCAAAAAATAAAAAATACAACCAGCTCGAATGACCACAGCAAAGTAAAGCAGAGTGTGCATTGATCATGCCAGGATTCTCAGTGTTTCTCAGAAAGTGTGCACACACGCGTGTGTGAAAAAAAGAGTGCGTGTGTGAGCGTGCACACACGCACTTTTTTTGCACACGTTCACATACGTGCACGCTCACACACGCACTCTTTTTTCCCACACGCTCACATACGTGCACGCTCACACACGCACTCTTTTTTCACATGCTCACATACGTGCATGCTCACACACTTTTTTTTCACATGCTCACATATGTGCACGCTCACATGCACTCTTTTTTCCCACACGCACTCTTTTTTTTCCACACATGCTCACATACGTGCACACTCACACACGCACTTTTTTCACACACTCACATACGTGCACGCTCACACACGCACTCTTTTTTCACATGCTCACATACGTGCACGCTCACACACACTTTTTTCACATGCTCACATACGTGCACGCTCACATGCACTCTTTTTTCCCACACGCACTCTTTTTTCACACTCTCATAAGTGCACGCTCACACACTCACACTTTTTTCACACGCTCACATACGTGCACGGTCACACACGCACTCTTTTTTCACATGCTCACATACGTGCACACTCACACACTTTTTTTTCACATGCTCACATACGTCCTTTTACTTTTCTTTTGAATAATGAAGCACCTGAGTTTTTGGTCACGAGGGGAGATGTTATATGACAGATAGTTTGGGGAAAGGTAAGAGGGGAGCTTGGTAAAACACTTTTTGACCACGCTTTATGTTTCTCAATTTCATTATATGCAGTTGTTAAGAATTATGGATCATGGACTAATTCAACTAAACATTTCACTTGTACAATAAGTTTTTTTTATGGCCCACCTCCACCCCCCCATCTTTGGAGGACAACTTTGTTTTTATGTACAGTTCAAATTACATTTATAAAAATTATAACAATATGCAAAGTGATAATTATTGGGGTTAGGTGGATCAAGAAAAGAGGGGTAGAGAAAGAATAAAAAGGGAAAAGACAGAAGGGCAGGGAATATATACATATATAAAATAAAAGCAAAAAATAAAAAATACAACCAGCTCGAATGACCACAGCAAAGTAAAGCAGAGTGTGCATTGATCATGCCAGGATTCTCAGTGTTTCTCAGAAAGTGTGCACACACGCGTGTGTGAAAAAAGGAGTGCGTGTGTGAGCGTGCACACACGCACTTTTTTTGCACACGTTCACATACGTGCACGCTCACACACGCACTCTTTTTTCCCACACGCTCACATACGTGCACGCTCACACACGCACTCTTTTTTCACATGCTCACATACGTGCATGCTCACACACTTTTTTTTCACATGCTCACATATGTGCACGCTCACATGCACTCTTTTTTCCCACACGCACTCTTTTTTTTCCACACATGCTCACATACGTGCACACTCACACACGCACTTTTTTCACACACTCACATACGTGCACGCTCACACACGCACTCTTTTTTCACATGCTCACATACGTGCACGCTCACACACACTTTTTTCACATGCTCACATACGTGCACGCTCACATGCACTCTTTTTTCCCACACGCACTCTTTTTTCACACTCTCATAAGTGCACGCTCACACACTCACACTTTTTTCACACGCTCACATACGTGCACGGTCACACACGCACTCTTTTTTCACATGCTCACATACGTGCACACTCACACTCTTTTTTCACACACTCTCATACGTGCACGCTCACACACTCACACTTTTTTCACATGCTCACATACGTGCACGCTCACACACACTTTTTTTCACATGCCCACATACGACCTTTTACTTTTCTTTTGAATAATGAAGCACCTATATATATATATATATATATATATATATATATATATATATATATATATATATATATATATATATATATATATATATATATATATAATAAAAGCAAAAAATAAAAAACACAACCAGCTCGAATGACCACAGCAAAGTAAAGCAGAGTGTGCATTGATCATGCCAGGATTCTCAGTGTTTCTCAGAAAGTGTGCACACACGCGTGTGTGAAAAAAAGAGTGCGTGTGTGAGCGTGCACACACGCACTTTTTTGCACACGTTCACATACGTGCACGCTCACACACGCACCCTTTTTTCACACACGCTCACATACGTTCACGCTCTCACACACTTTTTTCACACGCTCACATACGTGCACGCTCACACACGCACTTTTTTCACATGCTCACATACGTGCACGCTCACACACACTTTTTTTTCACACACTCTCATACGTGCACGCTCACACACTCACACTTTTTTCACACGCTCACATACGTGCACGTTCACACACGTGCACGCTCACACACGCACTCTTTTTCACACACTCTCATACGTGCACGGTCACACACGCACTCTTTTTTCACATGCTCACATACGTGCACGCTCACACACTTTTTTTTCACATGCTCACATACGTCCTTTTACTTTTCTTTTGAATAATGAAGCACCTGAGTTTTTGGTCACGAGGGGAGATGTTATATGACAGATAGTTTGGGGAAAGGTAAGAGGGGAGCTTGGTAAAACACTTTTTGACCACGCTTTATGTTTCTCAATTTCATTATATGCAGTTGTTAAGAATTATGGATCATGGACTAATTCAACTAAACATTTCACTTGTACAATAAGTTTTTTTTATGGCCCACCTCCACCCCCCCATCTTTGGAGGACAACTTTGTTTTTATGTACAGTTCAAATTACATTTATAAAAATTATAACAATATGCAAAGTGATAATTATTGGGGTTAGGTGGATCAAGAAAAGAGGGGTAGAGAAAGAATAAAAAGGGAAAAGACAGAAGGGCAGGGAATATATACATATATAAAATAAAAGCAAAAAATAAAAAATACAACCAGCTCGAATGACCACAGCAAAGTAAAGCAGAGTGTGCATTGATCATGCCAGGATTCTCAGTGTTTCTCAGAAAGTGTGCACACACGCGTGTGTGAAAAAAGGAGTGCGTGTGTGAGCGTGCACACACGCACTTTTTTTGCACACGTTCACATACGTGCACGCTCACACACGCACTCTTTTTTCCCACACGCTCACATACGTGCACGCTCACACACGCACTCTTTTTTCACATGCTCACATACGTGCATGCTCACACACTTTTTTTTCACATGCTCACATATGTGCACGCTCACATGCACTCTTTTTTCCCACACGCACTCTTTTTTTTCCACACATGCTCACATACGTGCACACTCACACACGCACTTTTTTCACACACTCACATACGTGCACGCTCACACACGCACTCTTTTTTCACATGCTCACATATGTGCACGCTCACACACGCACTTTTTTCACATGCTCACATACGTGCACGCTCACACACACTTTTTTTTCACACACTCTCATACGTGCACGCTCACACACTCACACTTTTTTCACACGCTCACATACGTGCACGTTCACACACGTGCACGCTCACACACGCACTCTTTTTCACACACTCTCATACGTGCACGGTCACACACGCACTCTTTTTTCACATGCTCACATACGTGCACGCTCACACACTTTTTTTTCACATGCTCACATACGTCCTTTTACTTTTCTTTTGAATAATGAAGCACCTGAGTTTTTGGTCACGAGGGGAGATGTTATATGACAGATAGTTTGGGGAAAGGTAAGAGGGGAGCTTGGTAAAACACTTTTTGACCACGCTTTATGTTTCTCAATTTCATTATATGCAGTTGTTAAGAATTATGGATCATGGACTAATTCAACTAAACATTTCACTTGTACAATAAGTTTTTTTTATGGCCCACCTCCACCCCCCCATCTTTGGAGGACAACTTTGTTTTTATGTACAGTTCAAAATACATTTATAAAAATTATAACAATATGCAAAGTGATAATTATTGGGGTTAGGTGGATCAAGAAAAGAGGGGTAGAGAAAGAATAAAAAGGGAAAAGACAGAAGGGCAGGGAATATATACATATATAAAATAAAAGCAAAAAAAAAAAAATACAACCAGCTCGAATGACCACAGCAAAGTAAAGCAGAGTGTGCATTGATCATGCCAGGATTCTCAGTGTTTCTCAGAAAGTGTGCACACACGCGTGTGTGAAAAAAAGAGTGCGTGTGTGAGCGTGCACACACGCACTTTTTTTGCACACGTTCACATACGTGCACGCTCACACACGCACTCTTTTTTCCCACACGCTCACATACGTGCACGCTCACACACGCACTCTTTTTTCACATGCTCACATACGTGCATGCTCACACACTTTTTTTTCACATGCTCACATATGTGCACGCTCACATGCACTCTTTTTTCCCACACGCACTCTTTTTTTTCCACACATGCTCACATACGTGCACACTCACACACGCACTTTTTTCACACACTCACATACGTGCACGCTCACACACGCACTCTTTTTTTACATGCTCACATACGTGCACGCTCACACACACTTTTTTCACATGCTCACATACGTGCACGCTCACATGCACTCTTTTTTCCCACACGCACTCTTTTTTCACACTCTCATAAGTGCACGCTCACACACTCACACTTTTTTCACACGCTCACATACGTGCACGGTCACACACGCACTCTTTTTTCACATGCTCACATACGTGCACACTCACACTCTTTTTTCACACACTCTCATACGTGCACGCTCACACACTCACACTTTTTTCACATGCTCACATACGTGCACGGTCACACACACTTTTTTTCACATGCCCACATACGACCTTTTACTTTTCTTTTGAATAATGAAGCACCTATATATATATATATATATATATATATATATATATATATATAATAAAAGCAAAAAATAAAAAACACAACCAGCTCGAATGACCACAGCAAAGTAAAGCAGAGTGTGCATTGATCATGCCAGGATTCTCAGTGTTTCTCAGAAAGTGTGCACACACGCGTGTGTGAAAAAAAGAGTGCGTGTGTGAGCGTGCACACACGCACTTTTTTGCACACGTTCACATACGTGCACGCTCACACACGCACCCTTTTTTCACACACGCTCACATACGTTCACGCTCTCACACACTTTTTTCACACGCTCACATACGTGCACGCTCACACACGCACTTTTTTCACATGCTCACATACGTGCACGCTCACACACACTTTTTTTTCACACACTCTCATACGTGCACGCTCACACACTCACACTTTTTTCACACGCTCACATACGTGCACGTTCACACACGTGCACGCTCACACACGCACTCTTTTTTTCACACACTCTCATACGTGCACGGTCACACACGCACTCTTTTTTCACATGCTCACATACGTGCACGCTCACACACTTTTTTTTCACATGCTCACATACGTCCTTTTACTTTTCTTTTGAATAATGAAGCACCTGAGTTTTTGGTCACGAGGGGAGATGTTATATGACAGATAGTTTGGGGAAAGGTAAGAGGGGAGCTTGGTAAAACACTTTTTGACCACGCTTTATGTTTCTCAATTTCATTATATGCAGTTGTTAAGATTTATGGATCATGGACTAATTCAACTAAACATTTCACTTGTACAATAAGTTTTTTTTATGGCCCACCTCCACCCCCCCATCTTTGGAGGACAACTTTGTTTTTATGTACAGTTCAAATTACATTTATAAAAATTATAACAATATGCAAAGTGATAATTATTGGGGTTAGGTGGATCAAGAAAAGAGGGGTAGAGAAAGAATAAAAAGGGAAAAGACAGAAGGGCAGGGAATATATACATATATAAAATAAAAGCAAAAAATAAAAAATACAACCAGCTCGAATGACCACAGCAAAGTAAAGCAGAGTGTGCATTGATCATGCCAGGATTCTCAGTGTTTCTCAGAAAGTGTGCACACACGCGTGTGTGAAAAAAAGAGTGCGTGTGTGAGCGTGCACACACGCACTTTTTTTGCACACGTTCACATACGTGCACGCTCACACACGCACTCTTTTTTCCCACACGCTCACATACGTGCACGCTCACACACGCACTCTTTTTTCACATGCTCACATACGTGCATGCTCACACACTTTTTTTTCACATGCTCACATATGTGCACGCTCACATGCACTCTTTTTTCCCACACGCACTCTTTTTTTTCCACACATGCTCACATACGTGCACACTCACACGCACTTTTTTCACACACTCACATACGTGCACGCTCACACACGCACTCTTTTTTCACATGCTCACATACGTGCACGCTCACACACACTTTTTTCACATGCTCACATACGTGCACGCTCACATGCACTCTTTTTTCCCACACGCACTCTTTTTTCACACTCTCATAAGTGCACGCTCACACACTCACACTTTTTTCACACGCTCACATACGTGCACGGTCACACACGCACTCTTTTTTCACATGCTCACATACGTGCACACTCACACTCTTTTTTCACACACTCTCATACGTGCACGCTCACACACTCACACTTTTTTCACATGCTCACATACGTGCACGCTCACACACACTTTTTTTCACATGCCCACATACGACCTTTTACTTTTCTTTTGAATAATGAAGCACCTATATATATATATATATATATATATATATATATATATATATATATATATATATATATATATATATAATAAAAGCAAAAAATAAAAAACACAACCAGCTCGAATGACCACAGCAAAGTAAAGCAGAGTGTGCATTGATCATGCCAGGATTCTCAGTGTTTCTCAGAAAGTGTGCACACACGCGTGTGTGAAAAAAAGAGTGCGTGTGTGAGCGTGCACACACGCACTTTTTTGCACACGTTCACATACGTGCACGCTCACACACGCACCCTTTTTTCACACACGCTCACATACGTTCACGCTCTCACACACTTTTTTCACACGCTCACATACGTGCACGCTCACACACGCACTTTTTTCACATGCTCACATATGTGCACGCTCACACACACTTTTTTTTCACACACTCTCATAAGTGCACGCTCACACACTCACACTTTTTTCACACGCTCACATACGTGCACGTTCACACACGTGCACGCTCACACACGCACTCTTTTTCACACACTCTCATACGTGCACGGTCACACACGCACTCTTTTTTCACATGCTCACATACGTGCACGCTCACACACTTTTTTTTCACATGCTCACATACGTCCTTTTACTTTTCTTTTGAATAATGAAGCACCTGAGTTTTTGGTCACGAGGGGAGATGTTATATGACAGATAGTTTGGGGAAAGGTAAGAGGGGAGCTTGGTAAAACACTTTTTGACCACGCTTTATGTTTCTCAATTTCATTATATGCAGTTGTTAAGAATTATGGATCATGGACTAATTCAACTAAACATTTCACTTGTACAATAAGTTTTTTTTATGGCCCACCTCCACCCCCCCATCTTTGGAGGACAACTTTGTTTTTATGTACAGTTCAAATTACATTTATAAAAATTATAACAATATGCAAAGTGATAATTATTGGGGTTAGGTGGATCAAGAAAAGAGGGGTAGAGAAAGAATAAAAAGGGAAAAGACAGAAGGGCAGGGAATATATACATATATAAAATAAAAGCAAAAAATAAAAAATACAACCAGCTCGAATGACCACAGCAAAGTAAAGCAGAGTGTGCATTGATCATGCCAGGATTCTCAGTGTTTCTCAGAAAGTGTGCACACACGCGTGTGTGAAAAAAAGAGTGCGTGTGTGAGCGTGCACACACGCACTTTTTTTGCACACGTTCACATACGTGCACGCTCACACACGCACTCTTTTTTCCCACACGCTCACATACGTGCACGCTCACACACGCACTCTTTTTTCACATGCTCACATACGTGCATGCTCACACACTTTTTTTTCACATGCTCACATATGTGCACGCTCACATGCACTCTTTTTTCCCACACGCACTCTTTTTTTTCCACACATGCTCACATACGTGCACACTCACACACGCACTTTTTTCACACACTCACATACGTGCACGCTCACACACGCACTCTTTTTTCACATGCTCACATACGTGCACGCTCACACACTTTTTTCACATGCTCACATACGTGCACGCTCACATGCACTCTTTTTTCCCACACGCACTCTTTTTTCACACTCTCATAAGTGCACGCTCACACACTCACACTTTTTTCACACGCTCACATACGTGCACGGTCACACACGCACTCTTTTTTCACATGCTCACATACGTGCACACTCACACTCTTTTTTCACACACTCTCATACGTGCACGCTCACACACTCACACTTTTTTCACATGCTCACATACGTGCACGCTCACACACACTTTTTTTCACATGCCCACATACGACCTTTTACTTTTCTTTTGAATAATGAAGCACCTATATATATATATATATATATATATATATATATATATATATATATATATATATATATATATATATATATAATAAAAGCAAAAAATAAAAAACACAACCAGCTCGAATGACCACAGCAAAGTAAAGCAGAGTGTGCATTGATTCTCAGTGTTTCTCAGAAAGTGTGCACACACGCGTGTGTGAAAAAAAGAGTGCGTGTGTGAGCGTGCACACACGCACTTTTTTGCACACGTTCACATACGTGCACGCTCACACACGCACCCTTTTTTCACACACGCTCACATACGTTCACGCTCTCACACACTTTTTTCACACGCTCACATACGTGCACGCTCACACACGCACTTTTTTCACATGCTCACATACGTGCACGCTCACACACACTTTTTTTTCACACACTCTCATACGTGCACGCTCACACACTCACACTTTTTTCACACGCTCACATACGTGCACGTTCACACACGTGCACGCTCACACACGCACTCTTTTTTTCACACACTCTCATACGTGCACGGTCACACACGCACTCACACACGCATGTGTGTGTTTTTTCCACACATGCTCACATACGTGCACACTCACACACGCACTTTTTTCACACACTCACATACGTGCACGCTCACACACGCACTCTTTTTTCACATGCTCACATACGTGCACGCTCACACACACTTTTTTCACATGCTCACATACGTGCACGCTCACATGCACTCTTTTTTCCCACACGCACTCTTTTTTCACACTCTCATAAGTGCACGCTCACACACTCACACTTTTTTCACACGCTCACATACGTGCACGGTCACACACGCACTCTTTTTTCACATGCTCACATACGTGCACACTCACACTCTTTTTTCACACACTCTCATACGTGCACGCTCACACACTCACACTTTTTTCACATGCTCACATACGTGCACGCTCACACACACTTTTTTTCACATGCCCACATACGACCTTTTACTTTTCTTTTGAATAATGAAGCACCTATATATATATATATATATATATATATATATATATATATATATATATATATATATATATAATAAAAGCAAAAAATAAAAAACACAACCAGCTCGAATGACCACAGCAAAGTAAAGCAGAGTGTGCATTGATCATGCCAGGATTCTCAGTGTTTCTCAGAAAGTGTGCACACACGCGTGTGTGAAAAAAAGAGTGCGTGTGTGAGCGTGCACACACGCACTTTTTTGCACACGTTCACATACGTGCACGCTCACACACGCACCCTTTTTTCGCACACGCTCACATACGTTCACGCTCTCACACACTTTTTTCACACGCTCACATACGTGCACGCTCACACACGCACTTTTTTCACATGCTCACATACGTGCACGCTCACACACACTTTTTTTTCACACACTCTCATACATGCACGCTCACACACTCACACTTTTTTCACACGCTCACATACGTGCACGTTCACACACGTGCACGCTCACACACGCACTCTTTTTTTCACACACTCTCATACGTGCACGGTCACACACGCACTCTTTTTTCACATGCTCACATACGTGCACGCTCACACACTTTTTTTTCACATGCTCACATACGTCCTTTTACTTTTCTTTTGAATAATGAAGCACCTGAGTTTTTGGTCACGAGGGGAGATGTTATATGACAGATAGTTTGGGGAAAGGTAAGAGGGGAGCTTGGTAAAACACTTTTTGACCACGCTTTATGTTTCTCAATTTCATTATATGCAGTTGTTAAGAATTATGGATCATGGACTAATTCAACTAAACATTTCACTTGTACAATAAGTTTTTTTTATGGCCCACCTCCACCCCCCCATCTTTGGAGGACAACTTTGTTTTTATGTACAGTTCAAATTACATTTATAAAAATTATAACAATATGCAAAGTGATAATTATTGGGGTTAGGTGGATCAAGAAAAGAGGGGTAGAGAAAGAATAAAAAGGGAAAAGACAGAAGGGCAGGGAATATATACATATATAAAATAAAAGCAAAAAATAAAAAATACAACCAGCTCGAATGACCACAGCAAAGTAAAGCAGAGTGTGCATTGATCATGCCAGGATTCTCAGTGTTTCTCAGAAAGTGTGCACACACGCGTGTGTGAAAAAAAGAGTGCGTGTGTGAGCGTGCACACACGCACTTTTTTGCACACGTTCACATACGTGCACGCTCACACACGCACCCTTTTTTCGCACACGCTCACATACGTTCACGCTCTCACACACTTTTTTCACACGCTCACATACGTGCACGCTCACACACGCACTTTTTTCACATGCTCACATACGTGCACGCTCACACACACTTTTTTTCACACACTCTCATACGTGCACGCTCACACACTCACACTTTTTTCACACGCTCACATACGTGCACGCTCACACACGTGCACGCTCACACACGCACTCTTTTTTTCACACACTCTCATACGTGCACGGTCACACACGCACTCTTTTTTCACATGCTCACATACGTGCACGCTCACACACTTTTTTTTCACATGCTCACATACGTCCTTTTACTTTTCTTTTGAATAATGAAGCACCTGAGTTTTTGGTCACGAGGGGAGATGTTATATGACAGATAGTTTGGGGAAAGGTAAGAGGGGAGCTTGGTAAAACACTTTTTGACCACACTTTATGTTTCTCAATTTCATTATATGCAGTTGTTAAGAATTATGGATCATGGACTAATTCAACTAAACATTTCACTTGTACAATAAGTTTTTTTTATGGCCCACCTCCACCCCCCCATCTTTGGAGGACAACTTTGTTTTTATGTACAGTTCAAATTACATTTATAAAAATTATAACAATATGCAAAGTGATAATTATTGGGGTTAGGTGGATCAAGAAAAGAGGGGTAGAGAAAGAATAAAAAGGGAAAAGACAGAAGGGCAGGGAATATATACATATATAAAATAAAAGCAAAAAATAAAAAATACAACCAGCTCGAATGACCACAGCAAAGTAAAGCAGAGTGTGCATTGATCATGCCAGGATTCTCAGTGTTTCTCAGAAAGTGTGCACACACGCGTGTGTGAAAAAAAGAGTGCGTGTGTGAGCGTGCACACACGCACTTTTTTTGCACACGTTCACATACGTGCACGCTCACACACGCACTCTTTTTTCCCACACGCTCACATACGTGCACGCTCACACACGCACTCTTTTTTCACATGCTCACATACGTGCATGCTCACACACTTTTTTTTCACATGCTCACATACGTGCACACTCACACACGCACTTTTTTCACACACTCACATACGTGCACGCTCACACACGCACTCTTTTTTCACATGCTCACATACGTGCACGCTCACACACACTTTTTTCACATGCTCACATACGTGCACGCTCACATGCACTCTTTTTTCCCACACGCACTCTTTTTTCACACTCTCATAAGTGCACGCTCACACACTCACACTTTTTTCACACGCTCACATACGTGCACGGTCACACACGCACTCTTTTTTCACATGCTCACATACGTGCACACTCACACTCTTTTTTCACACACTCTCATACGTGCACGCTCACACACTCACACTTTTTTCACATGCTCACATACGTGCACGCTCACACACACTTTTTTTCACATGCCCACATACGACCTTTTACTTTTCTTTTGAATAATGAAGCACCTATATATATATATATATATATATATATATATATATATATATATATATATATATATATATATATATATATATATATAATAAAAGCAAAAAATAAAAAACACAACCAGCTCGAATGACCACAGCAAAGTAAAGCAGAGTGTGCATTGATCATGCCAGGATTCTCAGTGTTTCTCAGAAAGTGTGCACACACGCGTGTGTGAAAAAAAGAGTGCGTGTGTGAGCGTGCACACACGCACTTTTTTGCACACGTTCACATACGTGCACGCTCACACACGCACCCTTTTTTTACACACGCTCACATACGTTCACGCTCTCACACACTTTTTTCACACGCTCACATACGTGCACGCTCACACACGCACTTTTTTCACATGCTCACATACGTGCACGCTCACACACACTTTTTTTTCACACACTCTCATACGTGCACGCTCACACACTCACACTTTTTTCACACGCTCACATACGTGCACGTTCACACACGTGCACGCTCACACACGCACTCTTTTTTTCACACACTCTCATACGTGCACGGTCACACACGCACTCTTTTTTCACATGCTCACATACGTGCACGCTCACACACTTTTTTTTCACATGCTCACATACGTCCTTTTACTTTTCTTTTGAATAATGAAGCACCTGAGTTTTTGGTCACGAGGGGAGATGTTATATGACAGATAGTTTGGGGAAAGGTAAGAGGGGAGCTTGGTAAAACACTTTTTGACCACGCTTTATGTTTCTCAATTTCATTATATGCAGTTGTTAAGATTTATGGATCATGGACTAATTCAACTAAACATTTCACTTGTACAATAAGTTTTTTTTATGGCCCACCTCCACCCCCCCATCTTTGGAGGACAACTTTGTTTTTATGTACAGTTCAAATTACATTTATAAAAATTATAACAATATGCAAAGTGATAATTATTGGGGTTAGGTGGATCAAGAAAAGAGGGGTAGAGAAAGAATAAAAAGGGAAAAGACAGAAGGGCAGGGAATATATACATATATAAAATAAAAGCAAAAAATAAAAAATACAACCAGCTCGAATGACCACAGCAAAGTAAAGCAGAGTGTGCATTGATCATGCCAGGATTCTCAGTGTTTCTCAGAAAGTGTGCACACACGCGT
The DNA here is from genome assembly GCF_052324685.1 of Brachyhypopomus gauderio. NCBI lineage: Eukaryota > Metazoa > Chordata > Actinopteri > Gymnotiformes > Hypopomidae > Brachyhypopomus > Brachyhypopomus gauderio. The sequence goes on along the minus strand of NC_135221.1, from coordinate 19,022,951 downwards.
GTGTGAAAAAAAGAGTGCGTGTGTGAGCGTGCACACACGCACTTTTTTTGCACACGTTCACATACGTGCACGCTCACACACGCACTCTTTTTTCCCACACGCTCACATACGTGCACGCTCACACACGCACTCTTTTTTCACATGCTCACATACGTGCATGCTCACACACTTTTTTTTCACATGCTCACATATGTGCACGCTCACATGCACTCTTTTTTCCCACACGCACTCTTTTTTTTCCACACATGCTCACATACGTGCACACTCACACACGCACTTTTTTCACACACTCACATACGTGCACGCTCACACACGCACTCTTTTTTCACATGCTCACATACGTGCACGCTCACACACACTTTTTTCACATGCTCACATACGTGCACGCTCACATGCACTCTTTTTTCCCACACGCACTCTTTTTTCACACTCTCATAAGTGCACGCTCACACACTCACACTTTTTTCACACGCTCACATACGTGCACGGTCACACACGCACTCTTTTTTCACATGCTCACATACGTGCACACTCACACTCTTTTTTCACACACTCTCATACGTGCACGCTCACACACTCACACTTTTTTCACATGCTCACATACGTGCACGCTCACACACACTTTTTTTCACATGCCCACATACGACCTTTTACTTTTCTTTTGAATAATGAAGCACCTATATATATATATATATATATATATATATATATATATATATATATATATATATATATATATATATATAATAAAAGCAAAAAATAAAAAACACAACCAGCTCGAATGACCACAGCAAAGTAAAGCAGAGTGTGCATTGATCATGCCAGGATTCTCAGTGTTTCTCAGAAAGTGTGCACACACGCGTGTGTGAAAAAAAGAGTGCGTGTGTGAGCGTGCACACACGCACTTTTTTGCACACGTTCACATACGTGCACGCTCACACACGCACCCTTTTTTCACACACGCTCACATACGTTCACGCTCTCACACACTTTTTTCACACGCTCACATACGTGCACGCTCACACACGCACTTTTTTCACATGCTCACATACGTGCACGCTCACACACACTTTTTTTTTCACACACTCTCATACGTGCACGCTCACACACTCACACTTTTTTCACACGCTCACATACGTGCACGTTCACACACGTGCACGCTCACACACGCACTCTTTTTCACACACTCTCATACGTGCACGGTCACACACGCACTCTTTTTTCACATGCTCACATACGTGCACGCTCACACACTTTTTTTTCACATGCTCACATACGTCCTTTTACTTTTCTTTTGAATAATGAAGCACCTGAGTTTTTGGTCACGAGGGGAGATGTTATATGACAGATAGTTTGGGGAAAGGTAAGAGGGGAGCTTGGTAAAACACTTTTTGACCACGCTTTATGTTTCTCAATTTCATTATATGCAGTTGTTAAGAATTATGGATCATGGACTAATTCAACTAAACATTTCACTTGTACAATAAGTTTTTTTTATGGCCCACCTCCACCCCCCCATCTTTGGAGGACAACTTTGTTTTTATGTACAGTTCAAATTACATTTATAAAAATTATAACAATATGCAAAGTGATAATTATTGGGGTTAGGTGGATCAAGAAAAGAGGGGTAGAGAAAGAATAAAAAGGGAAAAGACAGAAGGGCAGGGAATATATACATATATAAAATAAAAGCAAAAAATAAAAAATACAACCAGCTCGAATGACCACAGCAAAGTAAAGCAGAGTGTGCATTGATCATGCCAGGATTCTCAGTGTTTCTCAGAAAGTGTGCACACACGCGTGTGTGAAAAAAGGAGTGCGTGTGTGAGCGTGCACACACGCACTTTTTTTGCACACGTTCACATACGTGCACGCTCACACACGCACTCTTTTTTCCCACACGCTCACATACGTGCACGCTCACACACGCACTCTTTTTTCACATGCTCACATACGTGCATGCTCACACACTTTTTTTTCACATGCTCACATATGTGCACGCTCACATGCACTCTTTTTTCCCACACGCACTCTTTTTTTTCCACACATGCTCACATACGTGCACACTCACACACGCACTTTTTTCACACACTCACATACGTGCACGCTCACACACGCACTCTTTTTTCACATGCTCACATACGTGCACGCTCACACACGCACTTTTTTCACATGCTCACATACGTGCACGCTCACACACACTTTTTTTTCACACACTCTCATACGTGCACGCTCACACACTCACACTTTTTTCACACGCTCACATACGTGCACGTTCACACACATGCACGCTCACACACGCACTCTTTTTCACACACTCTCATACGTGCACGGTCACACACGCACTCTTTTTTCACATGCTCACATACGTGCACGCTCACACACTTTTTTTTCACATGCTCACATACGTCCTTTTACTTTTCTTTTGAATAATGAAGCACCTGAGTTTTTGGTCACGAGGGGAGATGTTATATGACAGATAGTTTGGGGAAAGGTAAGAGGGGAGCTTGGTAAAACACTTTTTGACCACGCTTTATGTTTCTCAATTTCATTATATGCAGTTGTTAAGAATTATGGATCATGGACTAATTCAACTAAACATTTCACTTGTACAATAAGTTTTTTTTATGGCCCACCTCCACCCCCCCATCTTTGGAGGACAACTTTGTTTTTATGTACAGTTCAAAATACATTTATAAAAATTATAACAATATGCAAAGTGATAATTATTGGGGTTAGGTGGATCAAGAAAAGAGGGGTAGAGAAAGAATAAAAAGGGAAAAGACAGAAGGGCAGGGAATATATACATATATAAAATAAAAGCAAAAAATAAAAAATACAACCAGCTCGAATGACCACAGCAAAGTAAAGCAGAGTGTGCATTGATCATGCCAGGATTCTCAGTGTTTCTCAGAAAGTGTGCACACACGCGTGTGTGAAAAAAAGAGTGCGTGTGTGAGCGTGCACACACGCACTTTTTTTGCACACGTTCACATACGTGCACGCTCACACACGCACTCTTTTTTCCCACACGCTCACATACGTGCACGCTCACACACGCACTCTTTTTTCACATGCTCACATACGTGCATGCTCACACACTTTTTTTTCACATGCTCACATATGTGCACGCTCACATGCACTCTTTTTTCCCACACGCACTCTTTTTTTTCCACACATGCTCACATACGTGCACACTCACACACGCACTTTTTTCACACACTCACATACGTGCACGCTCACACACGCACTCTTTTTTCACATGCTCACATACGTGCACGCTCACACACACTTTTTTCACATGCTCACATACGTGCACGCTCACATGCACTCTTTTTTCCCACACGCACTCTTTTTTCACACTCTCATAAGTGCACGCTCACACACTCACACTTTTTTCACACGCTCACATACGTGCACGGTCACACACGCACTCTTTTTTCACATGCTCACATACGTGCACACTCACACTCTTTTTTCACACACTCTCATACGTGCACGCTCACACACTCACACTTTTTTCACATGCTCACATACGTGCACGGTCACACACACTTTTTTTCACATGCCCACATACGACCTTTTACTTTTCTTTTGAATAATGAAGCACCTATATATATATATATATATATATATATATATATATATATATATAATAAAAGCAAAAAATAAAAAACACAACCAGCTCGAATGACCACAGCAAAGTAAAGCAGAGTGTGCATTGATCATGCCAGGATTCTCAGTGTTTCTCAGAAAGTGTGCACACACGCGTGTGTGAAAAAAAGAGTGCGTGTGTGAGCGTGCACACACGCACTTTTTTGCACACGTTCACATACGTGCACGCTCACACACGCACCCTTTTTTCACACACGCTCACATACGTTCACGCTCTCACACACTTTTTTCACACGCTCACATACGTGCACGCTCACACACGCACTTTTTTCACATGCTCACATACGTGCACGCTCACACACACTTTTTTTTCACACACTCTCATACGTGCACGCTCACACACTCACACTTTTTTCACACGCTCACATACGTGCACGTTCACACACGTGCACGCTCACACACGCACTCTTTTTTTCACACACTCTCATACGTGCACGGTCACACACGCACTCTTTTTTCACATGCTCACATACGTGCACGCTCACACACTTTTTTTTCACATGCTCACATACGTCCTTTTACTTTTCTTTTGAATAATGAAGCACCTGAGTTTTGAGTTTTTGGTCACGAGGGGAGATGTTATATGACAGATAGTTTGGGGAAAGGTAAGAGGGGAGCTTGGTAAAACACTTTTTGACCACGCTTTATGTTTCTCAATTTCATTATATGCAGTTGTTAAGATTTATGGATCATGGACTAATTCAACTAAACATTTCACTTGTACAATAAGTTTTTTTTATGGCCCACCTCCACCCCCCCATCTTTGGAGGACAACTTTGTTTTTATGTACAGTTCAAATTACATTTATAAAAATTATAACAATATGCAAAGTGATAATTATTGGGGTTAGGTGGATCAAGAAAAGAGGGGTAGAGAAAGAATAAAAAGGGAAAAGACAGAAGGGCAGGGAATATATACATATATAAAATAAAAGCAAAAAATAAAAAATACAACCAGCTCGAATGACCACAGCAAAGTAAAGCAGAGTGTGCATTGATCATGCCAGGATTCTCAGTGTTTCTCAGAAAGTGTGCACACACGCGTGTGTGAAAAAAAGAGTGCGTGTGTGAGCGTGCACACACGCACTTTTTTTGCACACGTTCACATACGTGCACGCTCACACACGCACTCTTTTTTCCCACACGCTCACATACGTGCACGCTCACACACGCACTCTTTTTTCACATGCTCACATACGTGCATGCTCACACACTTTTTTTTCACATGCTCACATATGTGCACGCTCACATGCACTCTTTTTTCCCACACGCACTCTTTTTTTTCCACACATGCTCACATACGTGCACACTCACACACGCACTTTTTTCACACACTCACATACGTGCACGCTCACACACGCACTCTTTTTTCACATGCTCACATACGTGCACGCTCACACACACTTTTTTCACATGCTCACATACGTGCACGCTCACATGCACTCTTTTTTCCCACACGCACTCTTTTTTCACACTCTCATAAGTGCACGCTCACACACACACTTTTTTCACACGCTCACATACGTGCACGGTCACACACGCACTCTTTTTTCACATGCTCACATACGTGCACACTCACACTCTTTTTTCACACACTCTCATACGTGCACGCTCACACACTCACACTTTTTTCACATGCTCACATACGTGCACGCTCACACACACTTTTTTTCACATGCCCACATACGACCTTTTACTTTTCTTTTGAATAATGAAGCACCTATATATATATATATATATATATATATATAATATATATATATATATATATATATATATAATAAAAGCAAAAAATAAAAAACACAACCAGCTCGAATGACCACAGCAAAGTAAAGCAGAGTGTGCATTGATCATGCCAGGATTCTCAGTGTTTCTCAGAAAGTGTGCACACACGCGTGTGTGAAAAAAAGAGTGCGTGTGTGAGCGTGCACACACGCACTTTTTTGCACACGTTCACATACGTGCACGCTCACACACGCACCCTTTTTTCACACACGCTCACATACGTTCACGCTCTCACACACTTTTTTCACACGCTCACATACGTGCACGCTCACACACGCACTTTTTTCACATGCTCACATACGTGCACGCTCACACACACTTTTTTTTCACACACTCTCATAAGTGCACGCTCACACACTCACACTTTTTTCACACGCTCACATACGTGCACGTTCACACACGTGCACGCTCACACACGCACTCTTTTTCACACACTCTCATACGTGCACGGTCACACACGCACTCTTTTTTCACATGCTCACATACGTGCACGCTCACACACTTTTTTTTCACATGCTCACATACGTCCTTTTACTTTTCTTTTGAATAATGAAGCACCTGAGTTTTTGGTCACGAGGGGAGATGTTATATGACAGATAGTTTGGGGAAAGGTAAGAGGGGAGCTTGGTAAAACACTTTTTGACCACGCTTTATGTTTCTCAATTTCATTATATGCAGTTGTTAAGAATTATGGATCATGGACTAATTCAACTAAACATTTCACTTGTACAATAAGTTTTTTTTATGGCCCACCTCCACCCCCCCATCTTTGGAGGACAACTTTGTTTTTATGTACAGTTCAAATTACATTTATAAAAATTATAACAATATGCAAAGTGATAATTATTGGGGTTAGGTGGATCAAGAAAAGAGGGGTAGAGAAAGAATAAAAAGGGAAAAGACAGAAGGGCAGGGAATATATACATATATAAAATAAAAGCAAAAAATAAAAAATACAACCAGCTCGAATGACCACAGCAAAGTAAAGCAGAGTGTGCATTGATCATGCCAGGATTCTCAGTGTTTCTCAGAAAGTGTGCACACACGCGTGTGTGAAAAAAAGAGTGCGTGTGTGAGCGTGCACACACGCACTTTTTTTGCACACGTTCACATACGTGCACGCTCACACACGCACTCTTTTTTCCCACACGCTCACATACGTGCACGCTCACACACGCACTCTTTTTTCACATGCTCACATACGTGCATGCTCACACACTTTTTTTTCACATGCTCACATATGTGCACGCTCACATGCACTCTTTTTTCCCACACGCACTCTTTTTTTTCCACACATGCTCACATACGTGCACACTCACACACGCACTTTTTTCACACACTCACATACGTGCACGCTCACACACGCACTCTTTTTTCACATGCTCACATACGTGCACGCTCACACACACTTTTTTCACATGCTCACATACGTGCACGCTCACATGCACTCTTTTTTCCCACACGCACTCTTTTTTCACACTCTCATAAGTGCACGCTCACACACTCACACTTTTTTCACACGCTCACATACGTGCACGGTCACACACGCACTCTTTTTTCACATGCTCACATACGTGCACACTCACACTCTTTTTTCACACACTCTCATACGTGCACGCTCACACACTCACACTTTTTTCACATGCTCACATACGTGCACGCTCACACACACTTTTTTTTCACATGCCCACATACGACCTTTTACTTTTCTTTTGAATAATGAAGCACCTATATATATATATATATATATATATATATATATATATATATATATATATATATATATATATATAATAAAAGCAAAAAATAAAAAACACAACCAGCTCGAATGACCACAGCAAAGTAAAGCAGAGTGTGCATTGATCATGCCAGGATTCTCAGTGTTTCTCAGAAAGTGTGCACACACGCGTGTGTGAAAAAAAGAGTGCGTGTGTGAGCGTGCACACACGCACTTTTTTGCACACGTTCACATACGTGCACGCTCACACACGCACCCTTTTTTCACACACGCTCACATACGTTCACGCTCTCACACACTTTTTTCACACGCTCACATACGTGCACGCTCACACACGCACTTTTTTCACATGCTCACATACGTGCACGCTCACACACACTTTTTTTTCACACACTCTCATACGTGCACGCTCACACACTCACACTTTTTTCACACGCTCACATACGTGCACGTTCACACACGTGCACGCTCACACACGCACTCTTTTTTTCACACACTCTCATACGTGCACGGTCACACACGCACTCTTTTTTCACATGCTCACATACGTGCACGCTCACACACTTTTTTTTCACATGCTCACATACGTCCTTTTACTTTTCTTTTGAATAATGAAGCACCTGAGTTTTTGGTCACGAGGGGAGATGTTATATGACAGATAGTTTGGGGAAAGGTAAGAGGGGAGCTTGGTAAAACACTTTTTGACCACGCTTTATGTTTCTCAATTTCATTATATGCAGTTGTTAAGAATTATGGATCATGGACTAATTCAACTAAACATTTCACTTGTACAATAAGTTTTTTTTATGGCCCACCTCCACCCCCCCATCTTTGGAGGACAACTTTGTTTTTATGTACAGTTCAAATTACATTTATAAAAATTATAACAATATGCAAAGTGATAATTATTGGGGTTAGGTGGATCAAGAAAAGAGGGGTAGAGAAAGAATAAAAAGGGAAAAGACAGAAGGGCAGGGAATATATACATATATAAAATAAAAGCAAAAAATAAAAAATACAACCAGCTCGAATGACCACAGCAAAGTAAAGCAGAGTGTGCATTGATCATGCCAGGATTCTCAGTGTTTCTCAGAAAGTGTGCACACACGCGTGTGTGAAAAAAAGAGTGCGTGTGTGAGCGTGCACACACGCACTTTTTTTGCACACGTTCACATACGTGCACGCTCACACACGCACTCTTTTTTCCCACACGCTCACATACGTGCACGCTCACACACGCACTCTTTTTTCACATGCTCACATACGTGCATGCTCACACACTTTTTTTTCACATGCTCACATATGTGCACGCTCACATGCACTCTTTTTTCCCACACGCACTCTTTTTTTTCCACACATGCTCACATACGTGCACACTCACACACGCACTCTTTTTTCACACACTCACATACGTGCACGCTCACACACGCACTCTTTTTTCACATGCTCACATACGTGCACGCTCACACACTTTTTTCACATGCTCACATACGTGCACGCTCACATGCACTCTTTTTTCCCACACGCACTCTTTTTTCACACTCTCATAAGTGCACGCTCACACACTCACACTTTTTTCACACGCTCACATACGTGCACGGTCACACACGCACTCTTTTTTCACATGCTCACATACGTGCACACTCACACTCTTTTTTCACACACTCTCATACGTGCACGCTCACACACTCACACTTTTTTCACATGCTCACATACGTGCACGCTCACACACACTTTTTTTCACATGCCCACATACGTCCTTTTACTTTTCTTTTGAATAATGAAGCACCTATATATATATATATATATATATATATATATATATATATATATATATATATATATATATATATATATATATATATAATAAAAGCAAAAAATAAAAAACACAACCAGCTCGAATGACCACAGCAAAGTAAAGCAGAGTGTGCATTGATCATGCCAGGATTCTCAGTGTTTCTCAGAAAGTGTGCACACACGCGTGTGTGAAAAAAAGAGTGCGTGTGTGAGCGTGCACACACGCACTTTTTTTGCACACGTTCACATACGTGCACGCTCACACACGCACTCTTTTTTCCCACACGCTCACATACGTGCACGCTCACACACGCACTCTTTTTTCACATGCTCACATACGTGCATGCTCACACACTTTTTTTTCACATGCTCACATATGTGCACGCTCATATGCACTCTTTTTTCCCACACGCACTCTTTTTTTTTCACACATGCTCACATACGTGCACACTCACACACGCACTCTTTTTTCACACACTCACATACGTGCACGCTCACACACGCACTCTTTTTTCACATGCTCACATACGTGCACGCTCACACACTTTTTTCACATGCTCACATACGTGCACGCTCACATGCACTCTTTTTTCCCACACGCACTCTTTTTTCACACTCTCATAAGTGCACGCTCACACACTCACACTTTTTTCACACGCTCACATACGTGCACGGTCACACACGCACTCTTTTTTCACACACTCTCATACGTGCACGCTCACACACTCACACTTTTTTCACATGCTCACATACGTGCACGCTCACACACACTTTTTTTTCACATGCCCACATACGACCTTTTACTTTTCTTTTGAATAATGAAGCACATATATATATATATATATATATATATATATATATATATATATATATATATATATATATATATAATAAAAGCAAAAAATAAAAAACACAACCAGCTCGAATGACCACAGCAAAGTAAAGCAGAGTGTGCATTGATCATGCCAGGATTCTCAGTGTTTCTCAGAAAGTGTGCACACACGCGTGTGTGAAAAAAAGAGTGCGTGTGTGAGCGTGCACACACGCACTTTTTTGCACACGTTCACATACGTGCACGCTCACACACGCACCCTTTTTTCGCACACGCTCACATACGTTCACGCTCTCACACACTTTTTTCACACGCTCACATACGTGCACGCTCACACACGCACTTTTTTCACATGCTCACATACGTGCACGCTCACACACACTTTTTTTTCACACACTCTCATACGTGCACGCTCACACACTCACACTTTTTTCACACGCTCACATACGTGCACGTTCACACACGTGCACGCTCACACACGCACTCTTTTTTTCACACACTCTCATACGTGCACGGTCACACACGCACTCTTTTTTCACATGCTCACATACGTGCACGCTCACACACACTTTTTTTTCACATGCCCACATACGACCTTTTACTTTTCTTTTGAATAATGAAGCACCTATATATATATATATATATAATAAAAGCAAAAAATAAAAAACACAACCAGCTCGAATGACCACAGCAAAGTAAAGCAGAGTGTGCATTGATCATGCCAGGATTCTCAGTGTTTCTCAGAAAGTGTGCACACACGCGTGTGTGAAAAAAAGAGTGCGTGTGTGAGCGTGCACACACGCACTTTTTTGCACACGTTCACATACGTGCACGCTCACACACGCACCCTTTTTTCGCACACGCTCACATACGTTCACGCTCTCACACACTTTTTTCACACGCTCACATACGTGCACGCTCACACACGCACTTTTTTCACATGCTCACATACGTGCACGCTCAGACACACTTTTTTTTCACACACTCATACGTGCACGCTCACACACACACTTTTTTCACACGCTCACATACGTGCACGCTCACACACGTGCACGCTCACACACGCACTCTTTTTTTCACACACTCTCATACGTGCACGGTCACACACGCACTCTTTTTTCACATGCTCACATACGTGCACGCTCACACACTTTTTTTTCACATGCTCACATACGTCCTTTTACTTTTCTTTTGAATAATGAAGCACCTGAGTTTTTGGTCACGAGGGGAGATGTTATATGACAGATAGTTTGGGGAAAGGTAAGAGGGGAGCTTGGTAAAACACTTTTTGACTACGCTTTATGTTTCTCAATTTCATTATATGCAGTTGTTAAGAATTATGGATCATGGACTAATTCAACTAAACATTTCACTTGTACAATAAGTTTTTTTTATGGCCCACCTCCACCCCCCCATCTTTGGAGGACAACTTTGTTTTTATGTACAGTTCAAATTACATTTATAAAAATTATAACAATATGCAAAGTGATAATTATTGGGGTTAGGTGGATCAAGAAAAGAGGGGTAGAGAAAGAATAAAAAGGGAAAAGACAGAAGGGCAGGGAATATATACATATATAAAATAAAAGCAAAAAATAAAAAATACAACCAGCTCGAATGACCACAGCAAAGTAAATCAGAGTGTGCATTGATCATGCCAGGATTCTCAGTGTTTCTCAGAAAGTGTGCACACACGCGTGTGTGAAAAAAAGAGTGCGTGTGTGAGCGTGCACACACGCACTTTTTTTGCACACGTTCACATACGTGCACGCTCACACACGCACTCTTTTTTCCCACACGCTCACATACGTGCACGCTCACACACGCACTCTTTTTTCACATGCTCACATACGTGCATGCTCACACACTTTTTTTTCACATGCTCACATATGTGCACGCTCACATGCACTCTTTTTTCCCACACGCACTCTTTTTTTTCCACACATGCTCACATACGTGCACACTCACACACGCACTCTTTTTTCACACACTCACATATGTGCACGCTCACACACGCACTCTTTTTTCACATGCTCACATACGTGCACGCTCACACACTTTTTTCACATGCTCACATACGTGCACGCTCACATGCACTCTTTTTTCCCACACGCACTCTTTTTTCACACTCTCATAAGTGCACGCTCACACACTCACACTTTTTTCACACGCTCACATACGTGCACGGTCACACACGCACTCTTTTTTCACATGCTCACATACGTGCACACTCACACTCTTTTTTCACACACTCTCATACGTGCACGCTCACACACTCACACTTTTTTCACATGCTCACATACGTGCACGCTCACACACACTTTTTTTTCACATGCCCACATACGTCCTTTTACTTTTCTTTTGAATAATGAAGCACCTATATATATATATATATATATATATATATATATATATATATATATATATATATATAATAAAAGCAAAAAATAAAAAACACAACCAGCTCGAATGACCACAGCAAAGTAAAGCAGAGTGTGCATTGATCATGCCAGGATTCTCAGTGTTTCTCAGAAAGTGTGCACACACGCGTGTGTGAAAAAAAGAGTGCGTGTGTGAGCGTGCACACACGCACTTTTTTGCACACGTTCACATACGTGCACGCTCACACACGCACCCTTTTTTCGCACACGCTCACATACGTTCACGCTCTCACACACTTTTTTCACACGCTCACATACGTGCACGCTCACACACGCACTTTTTTCACATGCTCACATACGTGCACGCTCACACACACTTTTTTTCACACACTCATACGTGCACGCTCACACACTCACACTTTTTTCACACGCTCACATACGTGCACGCTCACACACGTGCACGCTCACACACGCACTCTTTTTTTCACACACTCTCATACGTGCACGGTCACACACGCACTCTTTTTTCACATGCTCACATACGTGCACGCTCACACACTTTTTTTTCACATGCTCACATACGTCCTTTTACTTTTCTTTTGAATAATGAAGCACCTGAGTTTTTGGTCACGAGGGGAGATGTTATATGACAGATAGTTTGGGGAAAGGTAAGAGGGGAGCTTGGTAAAACACTTTTTGACCACGCTTTATGTTTCTCAATTTCATTATATGCAGTTGTTAAGAATTATGGATCATGGACTAATTCAACTAAACATTTCACTTGTACAATAAGTTTTTTTTATGGCCCACCTCCACCCCCCCATCTTTGGAGGACAACTTTGTTTTTATGTACAGTTCAAATTACATTTATAAAAATTATAACAATATGCAAAGTGATAATTATTGGGGTTAGGTGGATCAAGAAAAGAGGGGTAGAGAAAGAATAAAAAGGGAAAAGACAGAAGGGCAGGGAATATATACATATATAAAATAAAAGCAAAAAATAAAAAATACAACCAGCTCGAATGACCACAGCAAAGTAAAGCAGAGTGTGCATTGATCATGCCAGGATTCTCAGTGTTTCTCAGAAAGTGTGCACACACGCGTGTGTGAAAAAAAGAGTGCGTGTGTGAGCGTGCACACACGCACTTTTTTTGCACACGTTCACATACGTGCACGCTCACACACGCACTCTTTTTTTCCACACGCTCACATACGTGCACGCTCACACACGCACTCTTTTTTCACATGCTCACATACGTGCATGCTCACACACTTTTTTTTCACATGCTCACATATGTGCACGCTCACATGCACTCTTTTTTCCCACACGCACTCTTTTTTTTCCACACATGCTCACATACGTGCACACTCACACACGCACTCTTTTTTCACACACTCACATACGTGCACGCTCACACACGCACTCTTTTTTCACATGCTCACATACGTGCACGCTCACACACACTTTTTTCACATGCTCACATACGTGCACGCTCACATGCACTCTTTTTTCCCACACGCACTCTTTTTTCACACTCTCATAAGTGCACGCTCACACACTCACACTTTTTTCACACGCTCACATACGTGCACGGTCACACACGCACTCTTTTTTCACATGCTCACATACGTGCACACTCACACTCTTTTTTTACACACTCTCATACGTGCACGCTCACACACTCACACTTTTTTCACATGCTCACATACGTGCACGCTCACACACACTTTTTTTTCACATGCCCACATACGTCCTTTTACTTTTCTTTTGAATAATGAAGCACCTATATATATATATATATAATAAAAGCAAAAAATAAAAAACACAACCAGCTCGAATGACCACAGCAAAGTAAAGCAGAGTGTGCATTGATCATGCCAGGATTCTCAGTGTTTCTCAGAAAGTGTGCACACACGCGTGTGTGAAAAAAAGAGTGCGTGTGTGAGCGTGCACACACGCACTTTTTTGCACACGTTCACATACGTGCACGCTCACACACGCACCCTTTTTTCGCACACGCTCACATACGTTCACGCTCTCACACACTTTTTTCACACGCTCACATACGTGCACGCTCACACACGCACTTTTTTCACATGCTCACATACGTGCACGCTCACACACACTTTTTTTTCACACACTCATACGTGCACGCTCACACACTCACACTTTTTTCACACGCTCACATACGTGCACGCTCACACACGTGCACGCTCACACACGCACTCTTTTTTTCACACACTCTCATACGTGCACGGTCACACACGCACTCTTTTTTCACATGCTCACATACGTGCACGCTCACACACTTTTTTTTCACATGCTCACATACGTCCTTTTACTTTTCTTTTGAATAATGAAGCACCTGAGTTTTTGGTCACGAGGGGAGATGTTATATGACAGATAGTTTGGGGAAAGGTAAGAGGGGAGCTTGGTAAAACACTTTTTGACTACGCTTTATGTTTCTCAATTTCATTATATGCAGTTGTTAAGAATTATGGATCATGGACTAATTCAACTAAACATTTCACTTGTACAATAAGTTTTTTTTATGGCCCACCTCCACCCCCCCATCTTTGGAGGACAACTTTGTTTTTATGTACAGTTCAAATTACATTTATAAAAATTATAACAATATGCAAAGTGATAATTATTGGGGTTAGGTGGATCAAGAAAAGAGGGGTAGAGAAAGAATAAAAAGGGAAAAGACAGAAGGGCAGGGAATATATACATATATAAAATAAAAGCAAAAAATAAAAAATACAACCAGCTCGAATGACCACAGCAAAGTAAATCAGAGTGTGCATTGATCATGCCAGGATTCTCAGTGTTTCTCAGAAAGTGTGCACACACGCGTGTGTGAAAAAAAGAGTGCGTGTGTGAGCGTGCACACACGCACTTTTTTTGCACACGTTCACATACGTGCACGCTCACACACGCACTCTTTTTTCCCACACGCTCACATACGTGCACGCTCACACACGCACTCTTTTTTCACATGCTCACATACGTGCATGCTCACACACTTTTTTTTCACATGCTCACATATGTGCACGCTCACATGCACTCTTTTTTCCCCACACGCACTCTTTTTTTTCCACACATGCTCACATACGTGCACACTCACACACGCACTCTTTTTTCACACACTCACATACGTGCACGCTCACACACGCACTCTTTTTTCACATGCTCACATACGTGCACGCTCACACACTTTTTTCACATGCTCACATACGTGCACGCTCACATGCACTCTTTTTTCCCACACGCACTCTTTTTTCACACTCTCATAAGTGCACGCTCACACACTCACACTTTTTTCACACGCTCACATACGTGCACGCTCACACACGCACTCTTTTTTCACATGCTCACATACGTGCACACTCACACTCTTTTTTCACACACTCTCATACGTGCACGCTCACACACTCACACTTTTTTCACATGCTCACATACGTGCACGCTCACACACACTTTTTTTTCACATGCCCACATACGTCCTTTTACTTTTCTTTTGAATAATGAAGCACCTATATATATATATATATATATATATATATATATATATATATATATATATATATATATATATATATATATATATATATATATATAATAAAAGCAAAAAATAAAAAACACAACCAGCTCGAATGACCACAGCAAAGTAAAGCAGAGTGTGCATTGATCATGCCAGGATTCTGTGTTTCTCAGAAAGTGTGCACACACGCGTGTGTGAAAAAAAGAGTGCGTGTGTGAGCGTGCACACACGCACTTTTTTGCACACGTTCACATACGTGCACGCTCACACACGCACCCTTTTTTCGCACACGCTCACATACGTTCACGCTCTCACACACTTTTTTCACATGCTCACATACGTGCACGCTCACACACGCACTTTTTTCACATGCTCACATACGTGCACGCTCACACACACTTTTTTTCACACACTCTCATACGTGCACGCTCACACACTCACACTTTTTTCACACGCTCACATACGTGCACGCTCACACACGTGCACGCTCACACACGCACTCTTTTTTTCACACACTCTCATACGTGCACGGTCACACACGCACTCTTTTTTCACATGCTCACATACGTGCACGCTCACACACTTTTTTTTCACATGCTCACATACGTCCTTTTACTTTTCTTTTGAATAATGAAGCACCTGAGTTTTTGGTCACGAGGGGAGATGTTATATGACAGATAGTTTGGGGAAAGGTAAGAGGGGAGCTTGGTAAAACACTTTTTGACCACGCTTTATGTTTCTCAATTTCATTATATGCAGTTGTTAAGAATTATGGATCATGGACTAATTCAACTAAACATTTCACTTGTACAATAAGTTTTTTTTATGGCCCACCTCCACCCCCCCATCTTTGGAGGACAACTTTGTTTTTATGTACAGTTCAAATTACATTTATAAAAATTATAACAATATGCAAAGTGATAATTATTGGGGTTAGGTGGATCAAGAAAAGAGGGGTAGAGAAAGAATAAAAAGGGAAAAGACAGAAGGGCAGGGAATATATACATATATAAAATAAAAGCAAAAAATAAAAAATACAACCAGCTCGAATGACCACAGCAAAGTAAAGCAGAGTGTGCATTGATCATGCCAGGATTCTCAGTGTTTCTCAGAAAGTGTGCACACGCGTGTGTGAAAAAAAGAGTGCGTGTGTGAGCGTGCACACACGCACTTTTTTTGCACACGTTCACATACGTGCACGCTCACACACGCACTCTTTTTTCCCCACACGCTCACATACGTGCACGCTCACACACGCACTCTTTTTTCACATGCTCACATACGTGCATGCTCACACACTTTTTTTTCACATGCTCACATATGTGCACGCTCACATGCACTCTTTTTTCCCACACGCACTCTTTTTTTTCCACACATGCTCACATACGTGCACACTCACACACGCACTTTTTTCACACACTCACATACGTGCACGCTCACACACGCACTCTTTTTTCACATGCTCACATACGTGCACGCTCACACACACTTTTTTCACATGCTCACATACGTGCACGCTCACATGCACTCTTTTTTCCCACACGCACTCTTTTTTCACACTCTCATAAGTGCACGCTCACACACTCACACTTTTTTCACACGCTCACATACGTGCACGGTCACACACGCACTCTTTTTTCACACACTCTCATACGTGCACGCTCACACACTCACACTTTTTTCACATGCTCACATACGTGCATGCTCACACACACTTTTTTTTCACATGCCCACATACGACCTTTTACTTTTCTTTTGAATAATGAAGCACCTATATATATATATATATATATATATATATATATATATATAAAAGCAAAAAATAAAAAACACAACCAGCTCGAATGACCACAGCAAAGTAAAGCAGAGTGTGCATTGATCATGCCAGGATTCTCAGTGTTTCTCAGAAAGTGTGCACACACGCGTGTGTGAAAAAAAGAGTGCGTGTGTGAGCGTGCACACACGCACTTTTTTGCACACGTTCACATACGTGCACGCTCACACACGCACCCTTTTTTCGCACACGCTCACATACGTTCACGCTCTCACACACTTTTTTCACACGCTCACATACGTGCACGCTCACACACGCACTTTTTTCACATGCTCACATACGTGCACGCTCACACACACTTTTTTTTCACACACTCATACGTGCACGCTCACACACTCACACTTTTTTCACACGCTCACATACGTGCACGCTCACACACGTGCACGCTCACACACGCACTCTTTTTTTCACACACTCTCATACGTGCACGGTCACACACGCACTCTTTTTTCACATGCTCACACACGTGCACGCTCACACACGCACTCTTTTTTTCACACACTCTCATACGTGCACGGTCACACACGCACTCTTTTTTCACATGCTCACATACGTGCACGCTCACACACTTTTTTTTCACATGCTCACATACGTCCTTTTACTTTTCTTTTGAATAATGAAGCACCTGAGTTTTTGGTCACGAGGGGAGATGTTATATGACAGATAGTTTGGGGAAAGGTAAGAGGGGAGCTTGGTAAAACACTTTTTGACCACGCTTTATGTTTCTCAATTTCATTATATGCAGTTGTTAAGAATTATGGATCATGGACTAATTCAACTAAACATTTCACTTGTACAATAAGTTTTTTTTATGGCCCACCTCCACCCCCCCATCTTTGGAGGACAACTTTGTTTTTATGTACAGTTCAAATTACATTTATAAAAATTATAACAATATGCAAAGTGATAATTATTGGGGTTAGGTGGATCAAGAAAAGAGGGGTAGAGAAAGAATAAAAAGGGAAAAGACAGAAGGTCAGGGAATATATACATATATAAAATAAAAGCAAAAAATAAAAAATACAACCAGCTCGAATGACCACAGCAAAGTAAAGCAGAGTGTGCATTGATCATGCCAGGATTCTCAGTGTTTCTCAGAAAGTGTGCACACACGCGTGTGTGAAAAAAAGAGCGCGTGTGTGAGCGTGCACACACGCACTTTTTTTGCACACGTTCACATACGTGCACGCTCACACACGCACTCTTTTTTCCCACACGCTCACATACGTGCACGCTCACACACGCACTCTTTTTTCACATGCTCACATACGTGCATGCTCACACACTTTTTTTCACATGCTCACATATGTGCACGCTCACATGCACTCTTTTTTCCCACACGCACTCTTTTTTTTCCACACATGCTCACATACGTGCACACTCACACACGCACTCTTTTTTCACACACTCACATACGTGCACGCTCACACACGCACTCTTTTTTCACATGCTCACATACGTGCACGCTCACATGCACTCTTTTTTCCCACACGCACTCTTTTTTCACACTCTCATAAGTGCACGCTCACACACTCACACTTTTTTCACACGCTCACATACGTGCACGGTCACACACGCACTCTTTTCACATGCTCACATACGTGCACACTCACACTCTTTTTTCACACACTCTCATACGTGCACGCTCACACACTCACACTTTTTTCACATGCTCAAATACGTGCACGCTCACACACACTTTTTTTTCACATGCCCACATACGTCCTTTTACTTTTCTTTTGAATAATGAAGCACCTATATATATATATATATATATATATATATATTTATATATATATATATATATATATATATATATATATGTATATATATATAATAAAAGCAAAAAATAAAAAACACAACCAGCTCGAATGACCACAGCAAAGTAAAGCAGAGTGTGCATTGATCATGCCAGGATTCTCAGTGTTTCTCAGAAAGTGTGCACACACGCGTGTGTGAAAAAAAGAGTGCGTGTGTGAGCGTGCACACACGCACTTTTTTGCACACGTTCACATACGTGCACGCTCACACACGCACCCTTTTTTCGCACACGCTCACATACGTTCACGCTCTCACACACTTTTTTCACACGCTCACATACGTGCACGCTCACACACGCACTCTTTTTTCACATGCTCACATACGTGCACGCTCACACACACTTTTTTTCACACATGCTCACATACGTGCACGCTCACACACTTTTTCCACATGCTCACATATGTGCAAGCTCACATGCACTCTTTTTTCCCACACACATTTTTTTCACACATGCTCACATACGTGCACGCTCACACACGCACTCTTTTTTCACACACTCACATACGTGAACGCTCACACATGCACTCTTTTTTCACACGCTCACATATGTGCACGCTCACACACGCACTCTTTTTTCACACACTCTCAATTTTGCACGCTCACACACGCACTCTTTTTTCACATGCTCACATACGTGCACGCTCACACACACTTTTTTTCACATGCTCACATATGTGCACGCTCACATGCACTCTTTTTTCCCACATGCACTCTTTTTTTTCACACATGCTCACATACGTGCACGCTCACACACGCACTCTTTTTTCACACACTCACATACGTGCACGCTCACACACACTCTTTTTTCACATGCTCACATACGTGCACGCTCACACACGCACTCTTTTTTCACATGCTCACATACTTGCACGCTCACACACTTTTTTTTCACATGCTCACATATGTCCACGCTCACATGCACTCTTTTTTTCCACACGCACTCTTTTTTTCCACACGCACTCATACGTGCACGCTCACACACGCACTCTTTTTTCACATGCTCACATACGTGCACGCTCACACACACTTTTTTCACATGCTCACATATGTGCACGCTCACATGCACTCTTTTTTCCCACACGCACTCTTTTTTCACACACTCTCATACGTGCACGCTCACACACTTTTTTTCACATGCTCACATATGTGCACGCTCACATGCACTCTTTTTTCCCACATGCACTCTTTTTTTTCCACACATGCTCACATACGTGCACGCTCACACACGCACTCTTTTTTCACACACTCACATACGTGCACGCTCACACACACTCTTTTTTCACATGCTCACATACGTGCACGCTCACACACACTTTTTTCACATGCTCACATACGTGCACGCTCACACACGCACTCTTTTTTCACATGCTCACATACGTGCACGCTCACACACACTTTTTTCACATGCTCACATATGTGCACGCTCACATGCACTCTTTTTTCCCACACGCACTCTTTTTTCACACACTCTCATACGTGCACGCTCACACACTCACACTTTTTTCACATGCTGACATACGGGCACGCTCACACACACTTTTTTTTCACATGCTCACATACGTCCTTTTACTTTTCTTTTGAATAATGAAGCACCTGAGTTTTTGGTCACAAGGGGAGATGTTATATGACAGATAGTTTGGGGAAAGGTAAGAGGGGAGCTTGGTAAAACACTTTTTGACCACGCTTTATGTTTCTCAATGTCATTATATGCAGTTGTTAAGAATTATGGATCATGGACTAATTCAACTAAACATTTCACTTGTACAATAAGTTTTTTTATGGCCCACCTCCACCCCCCCATCTTTGGAGGGCAACTTTGTTTTTATGTACAGTTCAAATTACATTTATAAAAATTATAACAATATGCAAAGTGATAATTATTGGGGTTAGGTGGACCAAGAAAAGAGGGGGAGAGAAAGAATAAAAAGGGAAAAGACAGAAGGGCAGGGAATATATATATATATATATATATATATATATATATATATATATATATATATATATATATATATATATATATATAAAATAAAAGCAAAAAATAAAAAACACAACCAGCTCGAATGACCACAGCAAAGTAAAGCAGTGTGCATTGATCATGCCAGGATTCTCAGTGTTTCTCAGAAAGTGTGCACACACGCGTGTGTGAAAAAAAGAGTGCGTGTGTGAGCGTGCACACACGCACTTTTTTTGCACACGTTCACATACGTGCACGCTCACACACGCACCCTTTTTCGCACACGCTCACATACGTGCACGCTCTCACACACTTTTTTCACACGCTCACATACGTGCACGCTCACACACGCACTCTTTTTTCACATGCTCACATACGTGCACGCTCACACACACTTTTTTTCACACATGCTCACATACGTGCACGCTCACACACTTTTTTTCCACATGCTCACATATGTGCAAGCTCACATGCACTCTTTTTTCCCACACACACTTTTTTTTCACACATGCTCACATACGTGCACGCTCACACACGCACTCTTTTTTCACACACTCACATACGTGAACGCTCACACATGCACTCTTTTTTCACATGCTCACATACGTGCACGCTCACACACGCACTCTTTTTTTCACACACTCTCAATTGTGCACGGTCACACACGCACTCTTTTTTCACATGCTCACATACGTGCACGCTCACACACACTTTTTTCACATGCTCACATACGTGCACGCACACATGCACTCTTTTTTCCCACACACACTCTTTTTTCACACACTCTCATACGTGCACGCTCACACACTCACTTTTTTCACATGCTCACATACGTGCACGCTCACACACACTTTTTTTTCACATGCTCACATACGTCCTTTTACTTTTCTTTTGAATAATGAAGCACCTGAGTTTTTGGTCACGAGGGGAGATGTTATATGACGGATAGTTTGGGGAAAGGTAAGAGGGGAGCTTGGTAAAACACTTTTTGACCACGCTTTATGTTTCTCAATGTCATTATATGCAGTTGTTAAGAATTATGGATCATGGATTAAATCAACTAAACATTTCACTTGTACAATAAATAAGTTTTAAATGTAACAGAATCGGAGAGTGGGCATTGATCATGCCGGGCTTCTCAGCGTTGAACAAATGGACAGAACACGCACTTTTTTCCCACGCAAGATCACACGCGCACACTTTTTTCCACACATGCGCACTCTCACGCGCGCACTTTTTTAATTAATTTTTTTCAAAAACGCGTATGCTCACACAAACACACTTTTTTTTTCACACACACACACGCTCAAACACGCACTTTTTTTCACACGCACACACTTTTTTCACACGTGCACGATTACACACTTTTTTTTCACTCACATGCACTTTTTTCACACACGCTCACACACATGCACGCTCACACACGCACTTTTTTCCACACACACACACTTTTTTCCATACACAAACCTAAAGGTGAACAACACCAAACCCCTACCGGCAAGCGACTCCAACCACCCAGCTCACCTGGAAATACAGGAGCTCCAGCTTCACCACCCTGCTGCACAGAGGTCAGTTCTATTCTGCTATCAATTAACAGCAAACTATCTGCACTCGACGCCAGAATATACCTCGTTGAAATATTGCATAAAGAATTTCAAGCCCTATGTGAAAGCTTGGAATATAGCCAAGAGCAAATCATTACTCTTACCAAAGAAAAAAAAATGCTACAGCATTCCGTCAGCGATCTTACAAGCCAGCTATCAACAGTGACACTTGAAAACAAACAAATGAAAGAAACAATTCTGGACTTACAAGCACGCAGTATGAGAGACAATATTGTATTCTCTGGAATACCTGAACACACACAGGAAAACCCAGAAGACATATTAAAAAACTTTATGATCACCAAACTGAAACTCTCACCTGAAATAACCTCATCTATCACATTCCACCGCGCGCACCACTTAGGAAGAAAAAAACCCGAGAACAACCGACCCAGACCCATCGTCGCTAAGGTCGAGCATTACAAACATAAAGAACTCATCATGAGTAAAGGAAGGGAACTTAGAGGTACAGACCTGGGAATTAACGACCAGTTCCCCCGTGAAATCCTGGACAGACGCAGAAAACTGTTTGCCGTCAGAAAAGTCTTCATTAAAGAGGGGAAAAAAGCAGTTATCACAGTTGACAAACTTTTTGTCAATGGAACGCTATATCATGACAAAGACAACCCCTTGGTTGTTTTAGGTTCCTATATTATATAATTGAATGAGCGGTCTCTCTCTCTCTCTCTATCTATCTTTCCTGACCTCGCTCACTGTTGCGCTCTATCTCCCTCTCATACACGCTGAGCTCTACAGTCTGTATCTTGAATATATAGTGATATTCATTTGTATGTATGTATGTGTAGGTATATAGGTATGTGTGTATGTGTGTGTAGGTATGTGTATATGTATAAGTAGGTATGTGTATGTAGGTATGTATATGTGCATGGATGCATGTGTGTGTATGCATGTATATGTATATATATATATATATATATGAAGAGTTTGGTTCCAAAACGCGATAAACGCCATTTCCGCCGTGTAATACTGCCCTACTTTCTCTCTTTCTTTCCAAAATGCAACAAACGCCAATCCTGATTTCCCGCAGAACGCCACATCTCCACTCATCCAATCACAGCGCACCACCACATATGGAAACATCATAGAACGCGACCTGTTGAGCCGCCCGGCATTTTTTGTAGCCTACTTTGGTAAAATATATCTCGTTTTTCACTCTCAAAATACGCGAAAATGAACGGTTTTGATAGTATAGAGGAGCCTGTTCGTATAGCAGTTATACTATTTATGTTAATGGGTGCGAGGGAGTCGAGGATGCAAAGACTGTGCGTTCAAAGGCTACGTTTATTGAGCTTGACGCTGGACACACTCACGGCGTCTTGAAACAGCTGTCAATCACACTGAACAGTAAACGCTCACGGCGCATCATAACACCAGTAGAATACACTAAACAGTACACGCTCACGGCGTGCTGACACGGTATAACACACACAACGAATGCCACGTTAAAGACGAGCACCAAGCGATACAAACACACACACTATATACACGTAGCCTAACAAGCACCGCGTGAAACACATTAGTCTTAACGAGACAAGTGAACACACACACACACACACCAACGGACGTACACGTAAAGACACGGACAACATTAACACACGCTCGAAGGGAGGGGTTCGGGGCTGTAACGTGACAATTTCTTGTTCGTTAATGAAATGTTTTGAAATTTGTGTTTTTAGGCCCAATGGTCAAACTATTATATTAAGATGTACAATTTACAGTTATTTGTTATTGTATTTTGCACATTTTCAGTAAAAAAAATGTTCTATTGATGCCAAAGGATATACAAGACATTTTGAAAAAAACATGGCATGGATTTATTGCGTTTTGCGAAAAAATGAATTGTTTTTTTTTTAATAAATCTTTAAATATTAAAATCTTGATTTGATTTGTTTGTGTTTTTTTAACCTTAGTATGGTATTTGAAAGTTTGAAACAGAAAACAGTGGTTTTCAGCCTACCACGTTCTTGCTAAAGAAAACACATTTTTACTCAAATTGATCAAAATGGATTTATAGCGTTTTGGAACCAAACTCTTCATATATATATATATATATATATATATATATATATATATATATATATATATATATATATATATATATATATATATCATAAAATTTTTATTTTTTTTTCATAATGTATATATATTTTTCACTGAACTTTGCTCTCTCTATCTCTCTTCTCCCTCTAACTTTAGATTTTTCGCTACCCAGAAACATCCATTCACTGCACGCAAATGTACACACACTCGTAAACACACCGCATACATATTAATCCATCCATAAAATCCCATAAATAACACAAGGAATAGCTCAGGAATAATACAACGCACGTAACGTCTCAACATAACAACATGCATGTCACTCCAAACCCAACTCCTTTTATATTATATTCTATCTGTCTCTATGGAAGCACTTCTCTCTATCTTTCTGCACCAACTTCTGTTTTATTACTATTGTACATCCCAGACCAGGAAACAAATAACTCTGTTTACATTCCATCCCATACACAGCAGAAAATATTCAAGCATGTGCTCACTCGTATCATATCATTGATAAATACTATTAATCCATATCCCACTATATGTCCTCACTCAAATTTATAACCTGGAACATTCGTGGTACCGGCACACAAATTAAGCAAACCAAGGCACTAAATCATCTCACGTCACTAAAGGCAGACATTTGCTTACTACAAGAAACACATCTATCAGAAACAAATCATCACAAGTTCAGGTCATCACAATACACCTAAATATTCTCAGCCTACTATAACTCCAGACAAAGAGGAGTATCAGTATTAATAAGTAAAAATGTATCTTTTACACATAACACCTCCATATTAGACCGAGAAGGAAGATATATTATAATCAACATAAACATCAGCAATACCCCCTTAACAATAGCTAGCTTATATGCCCCTAATACTGATAACCCATCCTTCTTTCACGAATGTTTCGACCATATAAACAATATCTCAGGCGCTACAGTTATTATTGGAGGTGACTTTAATTTAACCCTCGACCCACATATAGACAGATTAACCAGTTCACGCAATACACGTAACTGGCAGTCCACAGATATCATAAAGCAATACATGTCAGACTTAGGGCTCAGTGATGGTTGGCGCCTCAAACACCCGAACGCTAAAGAATTTTCTTTTTATTCATCAGTATACCACTCGCACTCTCGCATTGACTATCTCTTAACCAGCAATTCTATTATATCTTGTCTATCTGAAATAAAATATCACCCGATAACAATTAGCGACCATGCTCCAGTATCACTTACATGGAACATAAATCCAATATATAAAACTTTCAACTGGCGACTAAATACCTCCTTACTCAGCGATCCAGAGTTTGACAGCTATATTAAAAAAGAGTGGGCATCTTTCCTAGAAACAAATGATTCTCCAGAAACCCCACCAACACTACTTTGGGAAAGGCAGTGTTAAGAGGCCAAATGATCTCTTACTCTTCTTATAAGAAGAAGAAAGATTTAGAAAATGAGACTAATCTACAACAGAAAATTGGGGAGCTATCGAATGAAATGATAAAAAACCCAACAGAAAAAATTAAAAAAGTTAAAAGAATGCAAATGAGAAGACTCTTTAATACAACGATTAAGACAGGAACAATTCGAATACAATAACAAATCGGGTAAATTCCTAACTAACAAATTAAAGTATAACAAAGAAAAAACTACAATTGCATTAATCAAAGATGAAAATGGCTCGAAAACACACTCACGGTTTTGAGCTCCGCCGCGTGCTCCAAGCGCAGCTCCAGTATGTTCCGAGTGAGCTCTCTCGCGCGTTTGCCCTTCTCCACGTAGAGCCGCCACAGCAAAGCCAGACGCTCAGAGCTGGAGGCGTCCAGACAGTCCTACCTGCACCAAGCGCTGCTCCATCTCACTCAACGACTCCATCACCTGAAGAAATACAGGCGCAGCTAAACACCTTCATCCCTGATTATGTAACTACCCATCAATAGAACTAACGTGTTAGGTTCCGTTTAAATGGGGTAAAAATGAGTGTAAGGTATAAATAACTCATTTAAAATAAGTTACCAAAGCTGCTAACGTACAGTTTTAAACAGGTACCAAAGTTCAGAGACGCTCTTACGAAGACAGCAAGTTAAACAAACGAAACACGAGCGAAAGGGACGGACGGCATGCCACGAGGATAACGCGGACAGCTGTTTTCAGCTTTAAACGATCTAACCTGCCAAATACGATTTTATAATCAATCCACTCTCACTTCAGAAGTGGACAAAGCCGCTAAACCGCATAGCGATCGTCAAACAAAAACAAGCTAGCATACAGGACTACAGATTAGCTTTGAAGTAAATAATTTAAATCCATCGTATCATATCGTTGATCGTCTTCATTAAGAAGTGACTATTAATGTGTAAAGAAATGTTTACCTCTGTAGTCTGTACCGTTTACCTCTGTAGACAGACAGCTGTACAACAGAATTTAACAGATGTTTCTGTATTGAACGCTTTTTAAACGCGAAACTTTCCGTCAGTTCAACCAACTCTGGTCTCGTTTCGAACACAAACTTTGGGATTTTGTTTAGATTCTAAAATGCCGCGTTGTGACGTCAGCGTCAGCACCGCGTCAAAATGCAGCTTCCATAGTAACGGCGCGCGGTGCGTAGCGGACATGCTTCCTTTTCAGCTAAAGCGCAGTTGTGATGGGACGGCTCACTCTCGCGAAGGAAAAACAGTCCCGTTACAGCTGTCTGTGGAAGACCTGGGGTGGGCTAGTAATCACTGGAGCTTAATGCTATTCCACATGCAAATTCAACAAAAATATTATAGTGCTTATTCCTCATACTTCTTATTATTATTATATTGCAGTGGTGTGCAAAATTATATAAATATATATATTTCATTAATAAAGTAAAATTATAAACCAGTTCATGCTATATTAACATGTTATATCAGTGTTTTTCTTTGCTGCTGTAGGACATATCTGACTTAGAGTCAGAGCCGGCCCTGACCAATGTGGTGCCCTAGGCGAGATTTTGGTTGGTGCCCCCTGCATCATCAATCATTGGGTTGATTGTGTCACTATTAAAGAAACAAATAAAAAGCAAATGACTTAAATATTACTTATAACAAGCAATAAATATAAAGGTGTTGCACAAAAAATATTTTAAAACCATTTTACATAACGATTCTAATTCGATAATATGATTGGTTGATAAAACTGCCAATCTATAATAAAAGCTCTCAATGTAAAAGGCAAGGGTATGCGACAGATACACAGAAGTTCCTGGTGGAGGGCCTTTCTCTCTTTTACCTAGAAACAACGGTGTGAAATACTGTGGTGTACAGAGAAACAGTAACAAGGTGCACAGAGCGCGGGGGAGGGCAGGTTGGCGTGCGAGTGATAGGTGTCGTGTGTTGTTATTATAAGAATTATTAATTTGACTAATATTATTAAACAATGAAATTATGATTATGTGGACTTTGCTTGTTTTCACATTTATTAATTGTTCATTTGTAAAAAAAAAAAAACGCATGCACGCGAGCGCCCCCCTGGACAGATGGCGCCCCTGGCATTTGCCTATGTCGCCTAATGGAAGGGCCGGCCCTGCTTAGAGTGGATCTAACCAATCAAAACCATTAAAAAAAATTAAAATGGCTTTATGGGCTTTCTCCTGCCTATGCCTGCGTGCCCCTTCTAATGATATTTTGAAGGGTCCGGTATGTGTCTATTAACAAAATCACAGAGCTCATAACAGAACACCCAATTACTCAATAACCTGCAGTTTGCTTTAAAGATTTTTATTTGCTTACATTGCGTACAAGACATGCTTCATGGGTTTTATGTATATATGTGGGGACATACAAGAATCTAACATTTAGTGCGCCAAGGTGGGTAAGGCATAACCTTTATGTCCACTTCATTGCAGTATTTGTCAGGAAGCCCAGCTGACCTGAGAGCGCAAAACATTTTCTGTTAACCATAATCAACATTTCATAGTAAATTCCCTTAAAAAAATACATACTTCCTGTACTTGCTGTATCATTTGGGAATCAATCACAGCTGTTTGTGTGCATGTTGTAAAGGACATGCATATTTTCATTTTTTATTATTATAGGTTTTAGTTTTTTGCACATTTGTAAAATGTGGAAACTCCCCAAGAATAAAAAAACCCCACATATTTTGGCATCTTTTCTCATGGGTAGTACAGTTTCACTCTGGAATCAAAATTTAAGGATGTGTCCGGATATGCAGTAAAAATAATCATGAGCAGACACACAGAAGTCTGCTGGTTTAGGGTGATAAGATGAAAGGTTGGGGAAACAGGCAGGCAGCACGGGCCACACAGAGAGATACTTAAGTGTGACAGAAAGGGAGCAACTGAGGTCAAAGATAGGACAGATTTTGAGGGTTGCTAAACAAACAAGGTTAGATGTTCTGATTGACACATGTAGCCTGGCACCTAACACAGTCCATTCACAAAGTGAACAAAGCCATCCGCAAACTTAAGGCAAAGAAGGTGACTCTTACGTTTCAACACTTGGGTAACAGTGATGATTTGACATTGGTTGTTTTCAGTGATGCTTCATTTGTTAATCTTCCTGATGAAGGTACACAGGGAGGGACACTGATTGCACTCATGGGAAAAGGAGGAAAGATCTCTCCTCTCCTTTGGCAATATGAAAAATTAATGTGGTCAAAAGCACACTGGCAGGAGAAACTCTAGTCATGTCAGATGGAATAAACAGTGAAGTCTTCCTGGCAACACTTTTCTAAAATCACCACTGGTGACCCTAGTCTGAACACTCTTCCATTGTTCTGTGTGACTGAGAATCATTCCCTGCTTGATGCACTTAAGCAGGTCACAGAAAAGAGACTCAGGTTAGAATTAAGCAACATTAAAGAGCTCATATAAGCTAGGAAAATCAAAGAACTTTGTTTACAAAGTTATTTTGTAACGCATTATTAGTTGTTTTTAACATGTGCAGTTATTATTATAATATGGAGTATATAGATAAACTCTATATAAACTTTTTTGTTAAAATTTTTTAAGAAAAGAAAAAGGGAGATTTTTAACTCGTAATCACAATGTGATCCCCTGTTATATCATGAGACTGAGAGTGTGACGTTCGGCGAGGGACGAAGGACGAGACAGGAATCCTCCTCTTTTACGTCACTTTTTATTTAAACAAAATTGCGCAATAGCGCACGAGCAACAAATACTTCACACGTAACGTGTAGACATTAGACAACGACGAGCACAGGACACTGCGCGAGCGCACATTAAATAGACAGACCACATTAGCCCCATGTGATTACGAGACGATTCACAGGTGAGACACATTATTCACACAACATAGCCTTCACCACAGAGTTCCGCAGACGCAGACAAAGCACGTGGACAACGTTTACACACGCCCAAAGGGGAGGGGCCGGGGTCCTCAACGTGACAGACGCCCCCTCCAAGGGCACTACCCGTCCCGGGGTGCCAACAGGACCGAGTGCCCCGAACCCACGACGATGGGCGGATCCGACGCGCTCAGTCCTGCGTCTGGGAGGTGACCGCCCTCGGGGAAGCGTCCGCCACGGACCGCCTAGAACACCCTCCCTGGGAACACAGGGGAAAAGACGTTAGACAACGGCACGGTTACAAAAACACAAACAGGCACGCTTACACACATAGACACAAACGGGAAGAGGGGGTTAGGTACACATACGGGTAGACTTACGAACACAGGCACACACACACATGAAACCGGCGCCAGGCTGCGCGCCAGAAGGAGAGCGATGAGGGGAGTGAGATCGGGAGCCACTGGTGCTGCAGGTGCTGCGGTGGGCGGTGCTCCTCCTGCCCTTGCTGCAAACCCTCCACCGGGCGCAGCGCGGTTGGCCGACGCGCCTGGTGCAGCGCGGTTGGCCGACGCGCCAGGTGCAGCGCGGTTGGCCGACGCGCCAGGTGCAGCGCGGTTGGTCCCACCCCTCGGTGGGCCGTACGGGAAACCCTCCTCGTCCGGGGATCTCCCTCCGGACCTGGCAGTGGGAGTGGCTTCCTCCGCTTCCATCTCCTCCTCACTGCCACGGCTCCAGCTCATGGGCTGCCCCGAGCTGCCACCCCGGGAACAGTCCATGTCGCTGGCTGGGGAGCGCTTGAGGGATGAACCCGCCTCTGGACTCCTCTTCCTCCTCACCGTCCCGGCGGACAGTTCCGAGGGGGGAGGGCTCTCCTCCTCCTCCGTGTAGGAGCCCTCGGACGGAGGGTAATCCCCGTTCTCCTCCCCACCGTCTTCCTCGGGGCATGCGGAGCACTCCGACGGGGGGTACTCCTCCTCGTCGCCCTCTTGCTCCTCCCCCTCTTCCTCGCCCTCCTCGACAGGGGGAGAGGGACCTACGGGCGGAGGGAGGTAGTCCTCTTCCTCCGACTCCTCCTCCTCCTCTTCTTTTTTTTTTTTTTTTTTTTTTTATTAAAATTATTGTGTCATACACCATATATATCACACATCATACAATTGAATATATATATACAATGTATATGATAAAAGGTCCATGGCCATTTATATTTTCCTTTTTTCAAATAAAAGTTTTGTCTCTGGTGAGTGTGTCCGTGTCATTTGTTTCCATAAACAGCATGATTGTCCACAATAAAAGAGCAAAATGCGACTCAGTCTTCCTTCCTGGTTTCCACAGGTCTGCTCCATGGAAGGCCTCAGCCATTCTCCTTCTCACCACCTGAGGGCGCCTTTGCACAGTGTACACAAAAAGCACAAACATTCCACTCCAAAAAATAAACTTTGCCTGCACACCAAGGACTATAGGGGTCTTTTCCCACATGCTGCTGCATCCCATCACAGACCAGTGTGTTGATTTCCATGGATAAGAGACTAAAAACAAGTACAATAGATAAATAAGTATATAAAGCAAGGTTACACTTTTCCTTCTGTCATTCACTTTAAAATGGAAGTTGCTCTCCCCAACATGCAAACCACTTTTGCCCCCTAAAATTTTCCTTCCCACCTCTTTACAACCCGTCCTAGTCTCTGTCTGTGTACCGGCATTCCTGTACCACCCCCAGCTCGCCTTTGTCTGGTTGTCACACCACTCTGAAAGAAAGACACATATTACCTGTCCCTCTGGTACCCAGAGGAGATCCTCTAAAACCTTGGCTCCACTGCTCCCCAGACTTCGGGGGGGTCTGTGTGCAGTCAGGTGCCGCCGCCGCCCAAGATCTTCCCTAGCCTGTGGCCCCGGCACCCCCATCCGACTGTCGCAGTGCGATGTACACATACAGCCTTTTGTGCACCAGCTCTTGTCGGCCCTGTATGGTCATCTCCACGCGCTTCCCCACGAGCAGGTTTCTGGAGGTCCATACGGCGTCTTTTATACTGTTTAAGGTGGGCCAGAGCCTCTTAAAAACAGCTGGTGTGACATGTGGGCCCCAGCCCACCCCGTTAACCGCTTTTCGGTAACACAGTTCTTGGACCTCCCCTGCTCGTAGATACGGGCACCATAGGGTGCCGGTTACTGACCACAGATCCTGGGCGGCGTCGCACTCCCAGAGCACGTGCCTCACAGTTTCGGGCGCGCCACACCCTGGCTGCGGGCATATGGGGTTTTTTGCCATGCCCCGGGAGTGCATAACGGCCCTGGCCGGGAGGATCTCGTGGGCCGCCATCCAGGACAGGTCTTTATGTCCGTTTGTGAGAGTTGGGTGGGCAGCGTTGTTCCATACCTGCCGGGATTCTTTCTCCCCCAGACCACGGACCAGGCACACTGGTTGTTGCTCCTGTACATACAAAATCATTTGTTTATGGTTTACAAGTGTGTTTAGAATGGCATCTTCCAAATTAAAATGTTTTAAAAACTTGGGAATAAAATTGTAACCTTCTGGCATCTCAAAGGCCACTGGTAACCTTAGGTCTATTTTAATCACCTTCAAACGTCTTAAGTATGACCCCATTAAAAATCTGACCATACACCCTGTCTTTGTCATTTTTTTGTCTGTGCCATATTTTATGTGTGTAGCCACGAAGAGGCTGCCCAAGAAGAGGTGGAGGTCAGGAACGCCTTTTCCTCCTTTTCCCGGTGGCCTCTTCAGCACCTCCCGTCGCACTCTCTCCCATCTGGTCCCCCAGAAGAAGTAAAAAAGGACTCTGTCAATCTCCAGCAGCACGGACCTCGGTGGCATAAAAACTGTAGAGACCAATAAAAACAGAGGTAAAATTATAGCCTTCATTATTAAAACTTTGCCTTCCAATGTCAGCGTCCTCGTCTTCCAATATCCTATTTTTTGCCTTGCTTTATTTAAGATTTCCTTCCAGTTTCCATTCCCTTTCCCTGTTACATCAAAACGCACTCCTAAAACCTTAATATCTGTTTCTTTTAAAACCAACTCCATTCCCCTTAATTTCTCTGTGCCCCATGGTCCAAATAATTTCGCTGTTGATTTTTCTTTGTTTAGTTTGGCTCCTGCTGCTTGCCCGTATCGTTCGGTGAGAGCGAAAGTTCTTCCTACTGCCTCTCTGTCTGTGCATATGACGTTTACATCATCCATATACAACACACATCTTACTTCCTGTCCTCCACTCCCAGGTATTTTAATTCCCTGTATTCCTACATCCCTTCTCAAGGCCTGTGCGAGTGCCTCTATGCCCACCACATATAAGAGCGGAGATAGCGGACATCCCTGACGGACACCGCGACGTACATCAATCGCTCTTGTTGTAAACCCGTTTACCATCACTTTACTTGTAATATCTTTGTACAATAAACCCACCCAAGCTAAAAACCGCCCAGGAAAGCCCACTTTTCGCAATACCTCAAAGAGGTATTGATGCGAGATACGGTCGAATGCTTTTTCAAAGTCTAAATTTAGCAAAATCATCCGAATATCTCTGCTTCTCGCGTAGCTGATGGTGTCTCTAATCAGAATGAGGCTGTCCGCTATCTTCCGCCCTGGCACCGCACAGGCTTGGTCCGGGTGTATTATTTCTTTTAAAACCTTGGACATACGTACCGATAAAAGCTTGCTAAATATTTTAAGGTCACAATTCAATAGGGTAATCGGCCTCCAGTTTTTCAGCTCCGTTCTATCCTGTTTTTTAAAAATCAAAGTAACTAAACCTTCTCTAAAACTCCTCGGCATTTTTTCTAAAAGCTCGAATTCATTAAAAACCATTAATAAGTCCCGTACTAAAATGTCCCAGAAGCATTTATAAAATTCTATAGGCAACCCGTCTGGACCGGGTGCCTTCCCATTTTTAAAACCCTTTAAGCAGTTCTCTAATTCTATTCTATTCAAATCCTTCGTTAAGATGTCCGTCTCACTTACCTTTTCTTGTAATAGCTCTAATGTTTCCTTTAAAGCTTGTTTATCAATTCTTGCCTCCTTATAAAGGTCAGAATAAAAGCTCTCTACCACCCTTAAAATGTCCTCTTTCCCCTCCACTATTCTTCCTTCTTTATCTTTTAATTTCGTTATACCTCCCCCTTTATCTATAATTTTTTTGAAGAAAAACCTCGTACAACGTTCCCCTTCCTCCACTTCCCTCTCCTTCGCTCTTAAAATCACCCCCTTGCTTTGTTCTGTAGCCACTGCTATCATTTCTCCTCCTCCTCTTCACCGTAGTCGACGGTAGAGACGTCATCTAGCGACGGAGGATAGCCGTCTTCCTCTGACTCCTCCTCCCTACCGTAGTTGACGGTGGAGGCGTCGCATAAAGACGGAGGGTAGCTGTCTTCCTCGTCTTCCAGCTCCTCCTCCTCGCCTGGAGAGTCCCCCTCCCCAAACTCGCTCTCGGGGGTCTTCTCCACCCCACAGAGCGCAAAGGAGCTCACCCGCAGGGGTGAGGGCTCCCTGGATGAAGTGGGGTGGTATGTTCCCCAAAGCCGCACCGCCTCCTGGCGGAGCTTCTCCGCCGCCTCGGGGTCGTGATGCACCCGCGCCTGTCGCAGCAGGGACGCACAGATCGGGTCCAGCTCGAGCTGCGCCAAAGTCGGCGGGGCTTCGCGGCGCGGGGGGGAGGAAGAAGAGCGGTGGTGCCGCTTGCTGGGCTTTTTTCCCTTCTTGGGCTTGCTCTTGTAGCCTGGCATCTTTGTCTCTTGATGGCTCGTCGTTCTGTGACGTTCGGCGAGGGACGAAGGACGAGACAGGAATCCTCCTCTTTTACGTCACTTTTTATTTAAACAAAATTGCGCAATAGCGCACGAGCAACAAATACTTCACACGTAACGTGTAGACATTAGACAACGACGAGCACAGGACACTGCGCGAGCGCACATTAAATAGACAGACCACATTAGCCCCATGTGATTACGAGACGATTCACAGGTGAGACACATTATTCACACAACATAGCCTTCACCACAGAGTTCCGCAGACGCAGACAAAGCACGTGGACAACGTTTACACACGCCCAAAGGGGAGGGGCCGGGGTCCTCAACGTGACAGAGAGAGGGTCAAGGGGGGAATGAAATGGGGAGGAGTGACATAAAAGTGGGTTTATCCTGTGAGGGAAAACGAAGAGGTTGTGTCATTGCTTATCTTGCATGATTCTGCTGATTCTGCTGACAATCTAGCAGTTCTGTCATTAAAGGAAATGATCTCATGATTGACACTGATGATATCATGCTACACTCTTCCTCAAACAGGAACTGGGTTAAAATGCTCATGTGCTTTTCATTAATGAAGACAACGTGCCAATTAAGAAACTCGTCTTCGATTGCTTTTGTGTGACTCACTTCAGCTTCTTGTCTCTCATGTCATCCAGACGAGCTCTGCATGTGCGAGTTTCTTCGTTCATTCTCTGCACCTCCCGGAAGCGCTCCCTCTGCAGGACGATGGCCTGCGTCTCTCGCTCCCGCAACTGCTGTTGGATTCCCTTGGCGTGGTGGAGAGCCTGCTGCCTCACGCGCCTTCTCCCGAGTGATCAATTCCTGCTGTGTCCTGCAGCATGGAGAGGGAGTAAGCGGAGTATCCAAACCCTGCAGAGACGGTAACCCAGGGAACCCAGAACGCTCTGACACCTTCATTTCAGTGTTGATCCAGGATGAGAAGGTTGCCTGAGATGAATATGCATAAATTGGGCCTAGAAGTCCTCTTCTGTAAAATCATAGAGCACTTCTGGGAAAGCAGATGGGTGTGAACCCAAATTAGAGCAGAAGTGTCTACTTGGCACTAAATTATTATTTCTGGTCTTCAGTCTAGCAAGGCCCAGACTGCCTCTGAAACACAGACTTGAAATGTAATATAATCATGATTTTTTCATCAGCCTCTAGTGGACCTCAAAAACATGGATTTATATAACCTTAAGCAATTTCCAGTTTCCTATAGCATGTAAATGTACTCTTTTTGATGCATATTCATATTAGATAAATATGGATCAATTGGACCTAAAAGATTCAGGACACAAGCTTGAAAGACAGATAGTTTCAAAATGTCATTTTACATGCAACACTAACTAAAGTGTAGCTGTGATACAGCAGGACCATGAAGACTGCAATTCCCAGAATCCCCTGCATCATATACCTTGTTCTTCCTCCCTTCAATATTAAGCTTCACACCTGTTCCCCATTCATACATAGTAGAGCTGCTATGGGAAAGCAGATAGGGTGTGAATGCTGTCTAGGAAAAGAGCATTTCTGTATACAACCCTGACGATCTGTGACTGGAGAAAAATGCAAAAGTGTCTACTAGACACTAAACTATAATCTATAGTGTTGAGGGCTTTAAACTTCTACCTACCACCTTAGCCCAGCGTGTTCGTTTGATGGGAAGGAGATAGCAGGAACCACCATACCAAAATTATAGCAATAACAAAAAGGCCTTTATTAAAACAGAGATATATCTCGGGAGAATCTCAGAGACACCAACACTACCTGTGCATCAGAGAATTCTCAAAGAGTATGATTAGACGCAGTCGTTATATACTGTTTTCTCCACCCCTCCATTCACTCTTCTATACCTTACATGGTAATGTCATCCACACGTACCACACTTCTTCTTTCTGCACCCCCAACACTTTTCCCTAATAGACTTATGGTCCCTGCCGATGGACTGATAGGCCGGAAAGAGGCCACCGTCCATGAAGATGCTGTAAATTCATATTTCCTCAATGTCGGCACAATCAGGCCTACGCCTTCTGCTTTTTAGGTCTCACTCTACAGTGTGGTTTGCTCAACATCCTCTCCCTAGGGTTCACAGCTCGGACACATCTTAGACAGTGGTTACATTTCACTTCTATATTAAACAGTGGTTACATTTTACTTCTGTATTATGTTAAAAGAATACTGTATTATGTTATAAGAATACTGTATTATGTTAAAAGAATAAACAAAGCATGTGTTAATTGCTAAGCAAAAAACCCAAAATCACAACAATAGTCTTCTGTCTAACAAGTTCCAGACTGCCACTGAAACAAAGAGCTGTAACGTTATCAGTTTTATAATCAGGAGTTCTTCCAGGTAAAAAATAAACATCTATGATATATATAGTATTTAAGTGAAAGTTTTATAGAGGAAAATAAGGTCTCAAAAATAAGGTCCCTTGTTTTGACCTTTACATCCGTACCACACCCATGTGCTGAATCCTGAGAAATGCCACAGCTTGTCTGAGATGGCTTCCATGGGTGTTTATGGCACACGTATACATTCCACAGCTGTGAAATGATGGTATTATTCCACATTCTCCAAATTCCTTACTTAATCAAGAACATGTTAGTAATGAGAATGAGTTTCTAAGCCTAAGACTGGCGTTGGTTAGCTGTGTGGTGCCAGTTCACCTGAGGACCCTGTTGAACTCCGCCCTCTGTCTGCCAACCTCGACTGACAGCATGTGCTCTTTGTGGGACATCTGATGTAGGCGGGAGACCTTCAGCTGTTCCTTTGCACTGCCTTCTTGGCCTGCTTTTTCTCCTTTCTTCTCCATTCTCTCTCGACTGGTTCCTGGGAGCCCTGAGTTCATCCTGGGAGGAAATGACATCACAAAGTTAACAAAAATTAGTTTTTCTCTGTGGACTGTGATTTATCACAGTCATGATGCATAAATAAATATGGCTATAGATATGATCCTCCTCTGTTTTAAATGTACCATGAAACGTATGATAAATATAAAACACTGGCAAAAGATTGTTCAATATTTACTTGGAAATATGATCCACCAAGTCTTTAACACAAGCATCTAACTGAAAGGAGTCTGTTGTTAAATGTTTAATCAGTGAGGTTGCTTCCACCTGTTCAGCTCTGTGGTCTCTGTCTCGTTTCTGGAGAGCTCTGAGTCTGGCCACATCCTTCTCCTTCTCTCTCTTTATTCTTTGCTGCTCAGCCTCATGCTCAGCCTCTCTGACCTGCAGCCAAGAAACAAACCTTATCAGAATCAAAAAGTCACAAGGTTCACCTCTCTGCCTATCCAAACACCTGGGATCATTATCAGAGTATTTCCATGACTCTTGCCTTGGTAGAAAAGATCTGCTTTGTATATGGAAGTTAGACTGCAATTCATGTCTGTGATACTCTAAAGAGACATCAACATCTCTACATTGCTAAGTATATTATCACTGCTGGGTGACATTGACAAATTAGAACCTTGTTGTCACACGTAACACCGCCCCCTCACCTTTCTCGTGTTGTCTGCTCTTTTCCTGCATCATTTTCGTTTCCATTGTTTCCCGTTGTCTGCGCTTTTGCTCCCTGTTTCTCTGTGTTAGTTTAGCATGTTTTCAGTTGGCCTTGGTTCTCTGGTTATTGTGTTTAGTTTCTTTGCGTTTATTCACCTATGTTCTCTGGCCATTTCTTGTTATGTTTAATGCCCTAGTTTATACATTTAGTTGGTTCGTCTGTTCCCCATTCGCATTATGTTTGCTGTATTTAATGTCTATCATAACCGGTTGTGTTGTCAGTTCAAATGAGTGATATTGTTCCCTGCCATGATTAGACTAGAATATATGTCTATATATTCTATATTGGTCAGATCACATTTGAAGTACAGTATTTTGCGGACAATTTGCCAATGTTTCTCATGAAGAAGGAGACACTGTGACCACCTACCAGTATGAGTAGTATTAACACAACAACAAACCTTTGACTTTTTCCATTCAGTTTTTAATAACTGAAACTACAGCTTCAAACATAAGGCAACAAAAAGTCATTAACAATTTTTTAAAAAAGTATTTTAAACCCAACACTTACAAGGTGCATATTTATTACTCAATTTGCTCAAAATGCTTATAGAATATTTTAGGTGTACATCGATAAATTAGAATACTGTACAAATTGAGAAGAATTTCAATCTTTTAGAAGAAATTATTTTAGTTGTTAACCATCAGCAATAATAATCAGAATTTTAAGAAAAAAATTGACTAACAATTACAATTTACTTGTGCACGATATTGAGATACACAAATGCAAATGTAACTGACCAACAAGGACATCTGTAACAATTCCCATGCATAATGCAACATTTATATTCGACAATGTAAATGTGAAACTGTAAGCATAAAGACATGTGGCTTCTCAACTACTTTGTCCAAACCTCAAAATGGCAAGTACTCTCAAAAATAGGATTCAAAATATAAGTTTTGACTAATTATCAAGTATTGAATTATTTCTAAATGTACCTACCTTAATTTATAGGCAATTCAAATATAATAAAGATTTACAAGGATTTCAAAAACCTACAGTCTGGAGTACTGTAAGAATGCAAAAAATGAACTCAAGAATATACACTATGTAAAAAAAAAATCTTCAATAGTACTTGTGGCTTCTGAGTTATTTGCCTTAAAATCAAAATCACAAGAAAACTGCCAAGTACTCATTTGAACTATTTCTTTTTTGGCTGATAACCAGAACAAATAGAAAATTAACTTGGTCATTGACCACTGATTCCTGGACAATCATGAATATAGTGACCTGTGAAGAACAAAACCCTCTACACCAGCTCATTTTTCAGTGATAGCAATTTTGGTTTGAGTTCAAGTTCAAGTTTCAAGTTTATTTGTCATTTGCACATCATGTTGGGACATAACATACATTGAAATGCTTGGGGTGAGGCTCAGATAGTAATAGTTCTACAGCAGGGCAGTATCACATATAGTGGCAAGACAGTACAAAACAGTACAAAAACGGTGCAAATTGCATTTAGCAGCAACAAAAAACACAAGAGAATATACTCACAACATACACACAATGTATAGCAGCGATATACCAGAATAAATAAAGTATTTAAGATTAAATTAAAATTAAAATTAAAAATTTAGATGTAAGTTGGGGGTTTACTAGCCTCACAGTTCGTTCAGAAGTCTGACAGCATGTGGATAGAAGCTGTTCAGTAGCCGGGTTGTTCTAGCCTGGATGCTGCGAAATCTTCTGCCAGAAGGCATAATAGTGAACAGGCCGTGTGCTGGGTGACCACTGTCTAGCCTGATCTTCTGGATTTTTCTGCGGCAGCGAGACTGGTAAATGTCGTGTAAGGCTGATAGTTTGTTCCCTATGATGTATTCTGCTGTCCTCACCACTCCTTTAAGGGCCTTGCGGTCACAAGCAGAGCAGCTGCCATACCAGGCAGTGATGCAGCCTGTTAGGATGCTCTCTATAGTGCATCTATAGAAGCTGGTGAGTATAACAGGAGGTATTCCAAACTTCTTGAGCCTGCGCAGGAAGAAGAGACGCTGACGGGCAGATCTCACAATCATGTTGGTGTGAAGGGACCAGGTGAGGTCATCAGAGAGGTGTACGCCGAGGAACTTAAAGCTGCTGACTTTCTCCACTTCATCCCCGTTGATACTAAGGGGAGAGTGACCGCCCTTCTGCTGCTTCCTGTAGTCCACAATCATCTCCTTCGTTTTGCTGGTGTTTACACAGAGATTATTGTTGTGCCACCACTGTGACAGAGCGCTTACCTCGTCTCTATAGGCAGTTTCATCTCCATCTGTGATGAGGCCTAGGATGGTAGTGTCATCAGCAAATTTGAGGATGAGGTTGGAGGTGTGTTTAGCTACACAGTCATGCGTGTACAGGGAGTACAGGAGGGGGCTGAGAACGCATCCCTGGGGGGCCCCCGTGCTCAGGGTCAGCGTGGCCGAAATACTGTCACCCACTCTCACCACCTGCGGTCTGCTCGTCAGGAAGTCCATTATCCAGTTGCAGAGATGAGAGTTCAAACCCAAATCTTT
This sequence comes from Brachyhypopomus gauderio, assembly GCF_052324685.1. Classification (NCBI taxonomy): domain Eukaryota; kingdom Metazoa; phylum Chordata; class Actinopteri; order Gymnotiformes; family Hypopomidae; genus Brachyhypopomus; species Brachyhypopomus gauderio. Next base: position 18,981,806 of record NC_135221.1, on the reverse strand, counting down.
GAGCTTCAGGATGAGTTTGGCTGGTATGATTGTGTTGAATGCCGAGCTGTAATCTATGAACAGCATTCTCACATATGTGTTCTTACTGTCCAAGTGTGTGAGAGCAGTGTGTACTGTTAATGCAATGGCGTCATCTGTGGATCTATTGGAACGGTATGCGAACTGGTGAGGGTCTGTATTGGCTGGAAGCGTAGAACAGATGTGAGTTTTGACCAGCCGCTCAAAGCACTTCATAACTGTTGATGTCAGTGCAACAGGGCGGTAGTCCTTCAGGCAAGTGGCAGTAGGTTTCTTGGGAACTGGAACAATTATGGTTTTCTTAAAGCATGTTGGAATCACTGACAGTCTTAGGGAGAGGTTAAAGATGTCTGTGAAAACCTCAGCCAGCTGGTTGGCACATGCTCTAAGTACACGATTGTGTACACCATCAGGACCTGGTGCCTTGCGTGGGTTAACTGCCCTGAAAGATTTCACCACCTCAGACAGAGAAATGGTCAGAGTGAAGCTCTCCTGATCTGTTGGGAGATTTTCAACGGGGGAGGTGTTATTTTCCTCAAAACGAGCATAATGTGCGTTAAGCTCGTCTGCAAGTGAGGAGGGTTACCCCCTGTCCCGGCTCATACCTCCTTTATAATCAGAGATGGTGCGCAGTCCGCTCCACTTACGTCTGAGATCAGAGCAGAGGAAGTTGGATTCAACTCTGTCCCTATAGTTCCGTTTTGCTAGCCTGATGGTCCACTGAAGGTCATATCTGGCCTTGCTTTCTCTCATCGTCTAGCTTGAGCAAAACTATTTGAATGAACTCAAAAAAGCTACTACATTTCACAGGATAGCTCAGATGTAGGGCATAGATTAGCCCAAACAAACACACTAGTGCATCAGTCCATGAATGATGAGTCATTACAACCTGATCCTCAAGCACAATGAACACTTGGTGTGGTGAGAAAGGAACTCCAGCAGGCACCTCTTCTTCATCCACATCAGCAACCAGAGCAACTGCACCTTCATAAAACTCCATTTCATTCTGAAATATTGTGACGGGCAGGTGTGAGCAACAAAAAGGAAGCGATCACGCCAAGTCTCAGGGAAAAAGGGTGGTTTAATATAAAGTGTGCAAACCTAAAATCCGAATTAAGGATATAATGACCAGCGGTCAACTGGTACAAAGACAAGACATATATAGACAGACAAACGACCATCAGGTGGGAACGGATCACGGGCTCCGCCCACCTGAGGGGCGTACACGACGTCACAAAACAACAACAACACAGCCGCTGTGGACGGAGGCGACCGGTAGGGGGCCGCCTCACCGTGACAGACCCCCCCACCAAGCCGCACTCCCCTCCACTGGGTGTGTGGCACACAGCGGCTGCACAACAACACGAAGGGGCAGGAAGGCAAGGACAGGCAGGGACACATCTCCTGCAGTCCACGAGCTGAAACACAAAACACATAACGTTAGTCAGCTCACCTCCCTGGGCGGGACCCTGGACCGACTGGGCCGTTAACAACACATAACCACGCCCCGGTCGGTCACAGGGCCCTCGCGCCCTAACCGGCCCTTGGCCGGTGAGCCCCACAGGTGTGAGGACGAGTAGCTATGGCTCCTGTGTCGTCCTTAGCGTATGTGTGTGTGTGCAGGTTACCTCCCCGAGGCGTGGCTCCTGGACCTACCTCCTCCCAGAGCTGACCCCTGCCTTTTGCTAGGGGTCACCCCAGCCTCCTGGGGGAGCCAACCCCTCCCGGGGTCCCTCATCACAAGGTGGACTCCTCCACCCAACCCAGGAGCGCCAGAGACCGAGGCCCAGAGCACCCCCGACGCGGGCTAGGGAGCAGCCCCAAGGGCCTCCTGGTCACCCTGGGCAGGAGGGAGGATCTCCTCCCTCAGCAGGAGCTTTTCAGACCGGAGCCCCATGGTCCCCAAACATCCGGGGGCCCCAGCCCTCTAGGGAGGGGCTCTTCACGACCGGGCTCCGGTCACCCCACAACACAAGGGGGCTCCTGCCAGGTGGAGACCCCCACAAGGTCCAGGAACACTGCCAAGGAGAAGCACCTGCACAAGGAACACAACCTCACACACACACACCACACACATACATATATACAAACACGAAACACAAACGCGCCCTACCCTATTCAGGGCCTCCCTCGGGAGAGACGCCCTCCGTGCCACACCCCATGGCACGGGACCACAGCCGGTCCCCCCCCAAACACACATTTAAGGGGAGGAGCATGCGTGGAATTACATGTAACAGTTAACACGCTAAGACAAAACACACACACAAATAATAGACAAACAAAAAACGGTGTACAAACAGACAGACGGAACCCATCACATGCGCGCTCTGCTTACACACACACACAGTGACGCGCGCCGCTCAGAGCCGCAGTCGCTCCCCACATTAAACACACGACACACGGGGAGCGAGGCGACAGTGACGAGCGGCAACCGCGTCACACATAAAACAGTCAACATAGAACATAACGAGCACGCACACTGGTCCACACGTCCGTCACCCGTACACACATACAAAACACACACGAGAGTCCACCAGGCAGACACCCTGGTGTTCGCCGTGCCACATACACACAAGCGCACGGCGAAACTCCCGCAACATACAACGGACACGAAGAGCTGTCTCAGGGCAGACTGCCCTGGTCCTCGCCGTGCTACACACACACACACACAAAACACAAAAGCACGGCGGAGCTCTTCAAACAAAACACCACGCAGACAAAAACTTACCACGAGACATGACCACGAACGAAGGAGAAAGAAAAAGAGACTCGGCGGCTTCCGAAGGGTGGCTGGTCATTCTGTGACGGGCAGGTGTGAGCAACAAAAAGGAAGCGATCACGCCAAGTCTCAGGGAAAAAGGGTGGTTTAATATAAAGTGTGCAAACCTAAAACCCGTGCAATAGATCCGAATTAAGGATATAATGACCAGCGGTCAACTGGTACAAAGACAAGACATATATAGACAGACAAACGACCATCAGGTGGGAACGGATCACGGGCTCCGCCCACCTGAGGGGCGTACACGACGTCACAAAACAACAACAACACAGCCGCTGTGGACGGAGGCGACCGGTAGGGGGCCGCCTCACCGTGACAAATATAACAGTGTGCAATATTATCAAACAAAAATATCCGTCAAAGACAAAAAGAGTGAATAAAACACAATCAGCTATGTTTTTTTAATTAATTCTGACATTTTTTTATTGCAATGGATTATTGAGGTTTATTGCCCAATTATACCATACCTTGCATGTTTTGAAGATACCTGAAGAATCGTCTTTGAGGTAAATGGGTGGGCCGGCCAGGGCTGCTGTTCTTCTTGCATGAATGTCATTTTTGTCCTTAAAGGATAAAAATAAATCATGACAATGGGAACTATCATGCTACTGTGAATGTAATTTGAAGTACCTGTTTCTCATATGCCAACAAAAGCTGGTTCATCTTTTCACCAACCCGTCCAGTTTCATTCTATTTGTAAAGTCCAATCAGCTGACCAGCATATTCATACAATGCAGCATAAAACACATGTGGCAGGTGCTGATTGGTAATCCGGTGAAATTCACAGTAGAGCTGAGAATTAGCAAAAAAACCTTGAGATTAAAAACAAACAAACAAAAACATTGCATACTTGATGAGCACTACATTTTAATCTGTACTTACCTGTGTCTCATTAAAGAGTGCTGGCCATCTTTCTTTAAGTTCTGACACAGGAGGAGAAGTTGTGATTATCTCTTCTCTCCTGAGGGCAAAGGTGCGCATCATGTGCTGATAAATAAGAGGGATGTCTCTTTCAGCAGGTCTTCTGGAACTCTTCTACCATCTCAATCCTCCTGGTCTCCAGATACTCTTTTGTTTCTCCAGAAGGATAACTGGGAAGGAAGTTGACCTCACCTCTCCTAGGTCTTTTAATATTAGCCCTTGGTGCAGCAACTTTTGGGTTTGTTCTGCTGCGTTTCCCAGAATTTACAGCTACATCTTTGATGCCAGCTTTAGCCAGCTTCTTTCGTTGGTTTCCTAATTTATGTCTCAGACTATTCTTCCACCCTTCCCACCCAGTGTCAGAGTTCTCCTTCAGGCAGGGATGTCTTCGAACTAAAGCTTCTGCAGCCTTGTCAATTTGTGTGCTGCTAGGATATGCTTTTAGTTTATAGATTTCGTCCCCCATTGTCTCAAGTATGTTGTGTTTTTTATCTCTAGGGAGTCTAATTACTTTCCCATCTTTTTCATATGCTGCATTACCTTCCCTTAGCACAGTGGTTCCCAAAGTGGGGGGCGCGCCCCCTAGGTGGGGCGCGGAGCTATTGCAGGGGGGGCGCGGAGCTTGAAAGTAAAACGTGCACATGTTTAGGGATGCACCGATTCCGATATTAATATCTGAAAAAATTCTAGATCGGGTATCGGGGACAATGTGACCGATCCATAAAAACAGATCTATTCACTCTAATTCTATGCTTGTATTGCTTGCTTTTCGGAGTTAGTTCAACCCTAATACTTGCGCTGGTGGTATTCCACTTAGTCCGTTTATTTGCTGGTTGACCAAAATAAACCTGGGCTCCAGCAATACTTCACTGTTCATACATGAACTGGTGAGTTGTCCAAAGCTCATTTAATGCGTTACTTACAGAAATAAATTAAAGAGTAGTGGTCTGACTCGGTCTACGGCGGAAAGCTAAAAAAACAATATTCCATACGCACGCTCAACTCGCTCCCTTAAAGAGACAGTACACATATTTCTGGCCGTTACATGCTTTGTGCTCTGCGTGATGTCTGCGCTTGCAAACTAGCCGCATATGTATTGCTGTTTCTCTTATTTCATCTCCTTATTTATTTTAAATTACATTTAGAATTCTTGAACCATTTAAAATGTTTCTTGCAGTTAATTTTTTTCATGTTTGACCAAAGTTGTGAACCTATTGTTTTTGTAAGTTTTCAACACATCCCTAGTCAATATGGGGGGGGGGGGGGGGGGGGGGGGGTGTAGGGGGGGCGCAAAAATATTCTCATCTACTAAAGGGGGGCACGGCAGAAAAAGTTTGGGAACCACTGCCTTAGCACATGTTCCACCTCATAAGAAAATGTTGGAACAATAAAAACCTCTGGCCACTGACTACTATGCTCAGGTGTGTCTGTGCTCTCAGTCAGAATGATTGTGTCATTGGTGCTAGTTGAAATCCATTCCAGCTCAACTAATCTGACCACTTTGACTGATGCTGTGCTTGGCAGGTGTTCTATTTCAACCAAATTACACAATGCATGATCAAAATCTGGGTCATGAAACTGGAGCCAAAAGTCAATTTTAGCCTAGTTTTGATCTCATCTATGAGTGCTTGTACACTGCTTAGGCGAGATGACAAAATAAGTCTTTCAGCATCATCTGTATCGAGGATGATCCTCAGCTTCAATCTCTCTATTGCCTCCATCCAAGGTTGCAGTTTCTGTAACATACAGGGTATCAAATATTATAGTGATATTACATGACAATGTGTGTTGAAATGTCATGTATGTATTTCCTTTACCTTGGCTAAAGAGCTGGGGACAAATACTGATGTTTCAGTTCTGCTCCTTTAGTCAGACACTGGAATGAAATGTTTTGTTGTTAGAATAAGTTCACTTGCAATCTTATAAGCAAAATGTGGCATGTGGTCAGACAGCTGGCACAGAGATTTTACACTATGACCATTCGGTTGATGCTCCACTAGTTCGTATGATCTCAAGTGCTCAACATACTAAGTGTCATAGTCTTTCAAGAGAAAATAAATGTTGTTTCTGATGAGTAGTATGTTTTGAATCTCTTTGAACTCTGGCAATGCAGCATAGGCACCAGTACATACAAACATGCCAGTAACAAATTTTGTGCCATCAATTGTTACTTGTTTTGTACCATATACGGTGTTACTGTCAGCAATACCTGAGATAAATAATTGTGTATCTGCAGGTAACGATGCAATGTACAAAGACTCCATTTTGGATGTCTGTACAGGTGGTTTGAAAAACTTTGATGATGACAAGTAAAAAGCCATCATGCTTTGATGTCGCTCTGCCAAAGTTTTTAAGACATTTTTGTAGTTGCAAGTGTCATGAACAATTTTTTTGAAAACCTTATGCTTTCTCTCAAAGCATAAGCTTCTTTTTGTCAAACACTAATATGGGGTCAGATAAAGAAATATGTATGTTAACATGAACAGGGTTCATACACTTTTTTGACAATTAATTTCCATGACTTTTCCATGACTTTTCCATGACTTTCAGGCAAATTTCAATGACTATACATTCTCTAAACATATGTGTAGACATGAAAAATAAGAAAAAATCCAGGCCAAAATTCCACAGTATATCATAAATTAATGAAAAGCCACGTGGTTTAATTGAAAAAATAAACATTTACCGTATTTTCAATATCAATACACGTCGCACCTACAAAGTTTTTTAAATGGAAAATGTTGTAGCTATAAGCCGTATCCGGGCTAAAAGTGAGTCCCCGCTTACCGACGGGTCTGGGTAACGACGGACTGGAGTTACGACCGACTTTTCGTAATTTTGCGCAGTGCGCGAAGGTGCAGTGGCAGCACAGTGGAGTGTAGTGGAGTGTAGTGGAGTGGTGTATAGTGTATGATAAGCTGAAGCAGCGCAGCCTCCACCGTAGCCCATCTCGACAACGCGATCGCTCTTTCTCGCGTTGTACGCACGCAGTTTTTTTCTATACTGTATTTATGATTAAAGCGTATCTAAATCTAGGGTCACGCTTAACGACGAAAACTGCTTTACGACAGACTTTTCAGTCTCTAACCCCATCGTTAACCGATTGGTTAACCGCACATTTTGCACGTGTCCTTGTCTTTCTCAAACCACAGCTTGTATTTGTCCAACTGAAGCAGCCATTGTTGAATCGGCATTTACCAGCATTACGCTGATTTACATGTCAAAGTACAATCTACAGCTCCGTTTGGAGTCCGTCGCTAACACAGCGAACTAACGTGTGAAGTTACGTTAGCGGTCCGTACAATGAAAAAAAAGGCTATATATATATTTCTTCCGGTTATCAGAACGACAAACATTTATTGTGTCAAGCAAATTTCCATGACTTTTCCAAAACATTTGAGTATTTTTATTTTTTCCAAAACTTATCCAGGCCTGGAAATTGCTATTTTCAAATTCCATAACTTTTCCAGGTTTTTCATGACCGTACGAACCCTGCATGAAAACAGAAAGCAAGCAGTACTGTTATGTATTTACACTCTTATTACATTCACAAATGTTAAAGTTGGAAAACTAGTGTCAAAACCATCACGAACAGATTTCCATGACACCCAATTTTCATCTATGACGAGACATTGATTTTTACATTATGTTTTGTGGCTTGTAAGTTTGACAATTTCAACAGTTTCATCTAAATAAGCCACTGACTGTTATGTTGTTTTTATAGGTGGGCTTCTTCACATAGATACTCCATTTTTGCACACATGCTTCTTGTACATTAAGAGTAGAAAAAGCATAGTTAAATTGTTTAAACTTTATTTTACCGCCAGGTTTTGTGTGACTTAGCTTTGAAAAATTAGCCTTAACTATTTCACTAAAATAATCCACCAACCGCTATATTTTAAATTCTTACAGGTGGACTTCCAAAAAAGGTGGGAGCTGTGTTAGCAAACTCTGTTAGTAAGCTCTGTCTGCTAGCAAACTCTCTGCTAGCAAACTCCGTCTCCTAGCAAACTCCGTCTGCTTGTAAGCTAAATTTTTCTGCACAAAATGGTAATAATAAATTTAGGTTCCTGAAGGTTCTATATAAGCATTTACAACAATTAAAGAAAAATGTTTACCTTGTGATTTTCACAGTGTGGCTAAAATTCTTCTCTGTGTTGAAAATTGCTTCTAATGGCGGACAAGTCTGGGCGAACCACCTTAGTGCCGTGTGCAAAGCTCAGTGATGACGTCAGAAATAGGAGGGGTTTATTTCCTTCGTCTGAATCAGTGATCACAACTTAAACAGTTCAAATCAACAATACTTAAAATCAGTGTTCTCAAGTCTCACGCATTGAGCGTGTGACACACGCATTTTACCGTCTTCACACGCTCTCACGCCACACTTCCGATTTCACACAAAAAAAGAAAATAAAAAATCTAGTTTATTTACCTCTGATCCATATATATGTCGCCCTCCACTGGCGATCAACAACAACGTTCGCCAGCCTCTGAAGGGTTTGAGTATGTTCTGCAAAAGGCAGCAGTAGTTCATGCAATGATTTTAATTTTTGCCACTCCCTAGGGAGCAAGCAGTCCCATCCCATGTTGTTTGCAATTTGGCACACAGAGTCTTTCACTTTGAGGAGTCGCGAAATCATGTTGAACGTGCTTGACCAGCGCGTGGGGCAGTCATTTACAACAATAAGGCCATACAGGCCATACTATACAACAATAAAGCATACAGCCTCAGACATATATTTATGCAATCATGTATAACGTAAAAATAAAAAAATTCTCACCGCAAGTCATCATCTGTTTCAGGGCCAGAGTCATTTATAATAATAATAATAATAATAATAATAATAATAATCTTTATTTGTATAGCACCTTTCATACATACATGCAACTCAAAGTGCTTTTTATTTTATTTTCCGTTGTAAAGCACTTTGTGGCTTGTGCCTGTGAGAAGTGCTATATAAATGAATTTTACTTTACTTACTTACTTTAAAGTATAAATAAAAAAAAAACATTAAAGGAGATAAGACAAAAAGACAAAAAGAAAATGTTAAAAAAAATTAAAGATAAAAATATTAAAATAACAAAAAGTAAAAAAGTAAAGTAAATAAGATAATTAAAAAGTAAAGTAAATAAGTTAAATAAGATAATAAAGTAAATAAGATAAAACTATTAAGATAATTAGATTTAGAAAATAATAGACAACCTAATGTAATAAAGTAAATAAGATTGAGAGTTTCTTAACTAAAAGCAGATCTAAACAGGAATGTTTTGAGACTGTTCTTAAAACTATGCAGGGATCAAATGCCTCTGAGCTCTTCTGGAAGAGAATTCCAGAGCTGTGGGCCATAGTGGCTAAAAGCACCCTCGCCAATCTTTAATCGGCTTTTAGGAATCACCAGTAGATTACTCTTTGAAGACCTGAGAGACCTGACTGGAACATATCTAACCATCATTTCACTGAGGTAAAGAGGGGCAAGACCATGAAGACATTTAAAAACCATGACTAGAACCTTAAAATCTATTCTAAAGCTGACAGGTAACCAGTGCACTGAGTGGAGTGCAGGTGTAATATGATCTCTCTTTCTCCTGTGGGTCAGTTCCCTTGCAGCAGCATTCTGAACACGCTGTAGGTGAGAAATAGAGCTCTTTGGAAGAGCAGATAGAACAGCGTTACAATAATCTAGTCTTGATTTAATAAATGCGTAGACAAGTTTTTCACTGTCAGCAGGAGAGAGTATATCTTGGACTTTAGCAATGTTTCGAAGGTGAAAATAAGCTGTCTTGCATGTAGTCATGATGTGTGATTTGAAGCTGAGCTCGTTATCAAAGGTGACACCCAGGTACTTAACACATAGTTTAGCATTCAGATTCATTTGATTTAAATAAGTCTGGACATCATTCCTTTGTGAATCACTACCAAGAACAAGAACCTCTGTCTTCTCTTTATTTAATTGCCGAAAATTGTCAAACATCCATGTCTGTATATCACCTATGCAGTCAAACAGTGAGCAAATTGATTTTAGGGCTTTAGGTTCTAAAGAAATGTAAAGTTGAGTGTCATCTGCATATTGATAACTGATACCATGTTTGTTAATGATATATGGTAACGGAAGCATATATAGGTTGAACAGTAAAGTCCCAAGAATTGATCCTTGGGGGACATCACAAGTAATTTTTTGATGTGTGGAGGAAGAGGTACCTAATGCAACATAGTAATCACGCCCAGTTAGATACGATCTAAACCAGTCTAAGACTAAGCCACTAAGGCCTACCCAGCTCTGTAGTCGATCAAGAAGTATTTCATGATCAACGGTGTCAAAAGCGGCACTTAAATCTAGCAGAAAAATGACAGTTTGCCTGTATCCTTATTCAATCTCAGGTCATTTACTACCTTAACTAGTGCTATTTCAGTGCTGTGGAGAGCTCTGAAACCAGATTGAAAAGTCATTTATTTGATTTACTTTGACATAGTCATTCAACTGGATTGACACTACTTTTTAAATTATTTTGCTAAGAAAGGAAAGGTTAGATATAGGTCGATAATTATTAAGAATTGTGGGATCAAGATTTCTGTTCTTTAATAGTGGTTTACCCATTGCAGTTTTAAAAATTTTAGAGAATTCACTAGGGGTGACCTGCAATAGTCGCTGATTCGACTATAGTCAACTATACCCCCTAGTCGACTATGAACGTCATAGTCAAATGTACCATTCTAACTGCATGGTGGTGCCCAAGGATGCTGCTAAGCATTAGTTGTTACATGAAATGTCTTGTTTTCATTATATATAACCTTTTGTGAAATAAAACCATCCTAATTTCTGTTAATAAATATTTTTAAATGATGTTTGCGTATTAACAATAGGCATCTTCCTTACTACACATTAATAAATCACACCCTGCAGTTGCACAATCCAAACGAGCGGAGCTGAACACGCAACACAATACGCAGCATCTGCCGAGATTATAACGGCTACTAAAAAACTTCAAAAGTATTTTGAAAAAGATAAAGATTAATCAAACAAAGTAATGTGCAAGTTATGTTATCAACGTCTTTCATTTCGCACGACAACAACCAACATTGCATACCATTTAAAACACGCAAGGTGTTTTAAATCACCTTGCTGTGTCGTCTCGTCGCGGTGCGTCTCGGCAAGTAGGCCTATAAACATTTTTTGATGCTGTTTGCTTTTAAACCCCGTTACTTGAACCTTTCCTTATACTTTCCTTTCCTTATACAATTTTTTTTATATTTTCAGGCAGGCATATTTTATTTAAAATATTTTTTGACATTTTGCACAGTGCCTGTCTGACAGTTTGATATGCGCAATGCGCACTGACGGTTAATGTTCTCTAACGTTTCATAAAAAAATAAACAAGTAAATTAAAAAAAGCTGAATAAAGCCAACCTAGCGTGTTTATTCATTTATCTGAGTGCTTTAGGTTTTTACTTTGAAGAGGAAAAAAGTGAATGAGAACGGGATCCCGTTTAAGGTGCTCTAAATAAAAAAAATTAAAATAAACCAGATTCGACTATTAGTCGACTAAAGGGAAAAGCTGACGAATCAGATTCGACTATGAAAATCCTTAGTTGAATATACCCCTAGAATTCACCCAATTGCAGAGACTGATTAACAATCGTTATTTGTTTCATTTGCTAATGAGCTCAGAACCTGCTTGAAAAAGCATGTTGGTAAAGGGTCCAGTTCACAAGTAGAGAATTTTAGTGATGAGATCACATCAAGTAGTGTTACCATGTCAACTTCTTGGAAATAAGACATATTAAAGTTAGGCTGAGTAACTGATGTAAGGGTTGATGGTCTATTAGTGCTTGTTGCTATGTTCTGCCTACTAGTAATCTTGTCCCTAAAAAATATAGCAAACTCCTCACATTTTTCAACTGAAACAGTCTCAGGGAAGCCACAGGAGGTGGGGTTTACTAGCTGATCTATGCTTCTGAACAAGACAGCTGAGTTATTATTGGATGAATTGATTAAGGTAGAGAAATAGTTTTTCCTTGCTGATTTCACTTCACTGTTGTAATTCTGCAATGTTGTTTTATAAATATCAAAATGTACTTGCAATTTTGACTTTCGCCAACGTCTCTCAGCCTGCCTACAATCTTGCCTAAATTTTACAATAGATGGAGTGTTTCTCCAGGGCATCTTAGTTTTACCAGAGATTATTTTAGTTACCTTTGGTGCCACAGCATCAATACAGTTCCTAACTCTGTGTGTGAATACTTCAACTAGCTCATTCCCATTTTCTGAGAGAGGAGGGAGGGACTGTATCATGTCTGTGAAGGCCACGGCACTGCCAGCACAGAGATAACGCTTGGTTATTGTGTGCTTTTCACTGAGTGTTCTAGTAGATAATGACATATTGAAAAATACACCAAAATGATCAGAGATTGCAACATCAGTAATTTCAGTATTATTAACCTCTATACGTTTAGAAATGATCAAATCTAAAATGTGGCCATGCTTATGAGTTGGGCCTGATACAGTACATGCTGTATGAGATTGAAGGAGTTAAGCATCCTCATGAATTCTGAAGTGATTGGATTTGTGGATTTATCCATGTGAATATTAAAATCCCCAGCAATTAAAACATAATCAAAATAAATTAAAATCCTTAAAAGCATTTCTTCAAAATCTTCAAGAAAATCTGCATGTAGTCTGGGAGGATGATAGATAATCAAAAGAACTGAATAAGTACTGTTGAGTTGTACTGCCAGATATTCAAACGTAGGATGTTCCCCTAATGAAATCTGCTTACAGCGGAATGCTTTATGGTAAAAACATGCAACACCACTACCTCTCTTATTTACTATGGAGACATTAAAATAGTTAAAGTCGGGAGGCGAAGCTTCATTTAGCACTATTGCTCCATTGCTATCAAGCCAAGTCTCTGTTAGAAAAAGATTTCCATCAGTGGGGAGTCTTCTGAATTCTCAAAGGTGGTTTCTTCTTCCTCTGGCAGGGAGTGTTTAAATGCTGCCACCATGTTGCTCCCATTGTCTGTTATTACTGTGAAGATTTTCTCATTTGGTATGCCCCATTCTTGCATACATTTATCCACACATGCTTTGATTGACTGTGCAGTGTGTGGGTGGGCTATTTGTTCAAGGGCCAACAATGTGTGTTCTGGTTTATTTTGTTCAACACAAAAGTAGCATGAACTTATAGCCAGGAATGACGCCGTGAGCCCTGTTTTTGTCCACAGGTCAATGCCAACAGAGACCTTCCGGACAGCAGCCAATCTTTTTCTAAATTTTTGTACAGTACTTCACCTTCATAATATTTGTCTATCAAATTGCTTACTTTAGTTTTCTTTGGAACAGTCAGCTTCCTATCTATTGTTTCCATCATAAGAACAAAGTCCTCATCTTCAACTGTAGTAACTGATAATGCAGTACACCCAATCCATTTGGCTATAGCCTCCTCTTTTGTCTGTTGTTCTTTAGAGTCACTTTTGTACTTTGAAGTACTTAGAAGAGCTGCTGAATTATTCTGCTGGGATGCTATCACTTTCTTTGCATTCTGTGGTCCACTTTAGTCATCTGAGGTCCTCCGTAACTGCAAAGTGAATACGAGAAAACTGTTCTTTTATCCTTGTACCACCTTTTTATATGATCTCTTATTTATTTAATAATTGTTACTAGTGCTGTCAAGTGCTGTTAATCTAATTAAATGACATGCTCTGTGATTAACTAATCTAACTCATCACTTTTTACACAGTATTTTTAATTGTGCAATTCCAATAAATTTTACCATAACAGTAAATTAATGAATAAATAACTGGCATAGACCTTCATTCCACATTTCAATTCCACATCTCTTTATTTTAGACACACAACATACCAGACATCTGTTGGTCACAGTGTTTACTAAAGCCACACACTGCACATTATGTGCACTAATAAAATACTAACTAATAAATAAAACTAACTATTTATTATAAACTAGTAAATAAAACTAACAAATCTGTTTTGTGCACTTTTTAGGGTGTATGGAGAGATTTGGGACATGATAACGCACATGGTTGGAGTTAGCTAGCTAGTTTCCAGACTCTGGCCTGGACACACTGTTCCCCACACACCTGATCCAACTAACCATTAACCATCTGACCATTACCACCTTACTGAGTTAATACAGCGTTTACAGCAGGACATGCTCTAAACTGATTTTATTTTCTCTAAACACAAACGTTAAACTTGGAAAAATATTTTACCCTGCATGATATTAAATGCTTACCTTTGCATGGAGATCTGGGTGACTTGCTTGCAGATGCCTTTTAAGATTTGTCATGTTTTTACCCGAGATAGTCACTCCACATTGTTTACATTGTTTTGTTTTTCACGACGTCAAATGAGAAATGTGTCCATACATCGTCTCTTCTCTTTCTGCCTGCTGACATTGTCTAGATAATTTGATAATCATGAATAACGAGAGTTTACAGGCTGATACAGTCTTCCCGGGCTCAGATCAAATGTGCGCAAGTGTTCGTTGCAAGTGTTCCTGCCTCTCCACAAACGCCGAAGTAGTTATGATTGGATGTTTTCCTTACTTGTCCTTTTTCAAAACTAAATCAGTTCTGATAGGATGTCGTCCCTGCCAAATATTTTCGTCTCGTTGTTATTCGTTGACGAAAGTGTCAATTAATTTCGTCATAGTTTTCGTCCTTTTATGTGGTTTTTATTTAGTTATCGTCTCGTTTTCATCATGAAAAAAAATTTCGTTGATGAAAATGAACACTGGTACAGACTGGTGCTTCTGCTTCTCCATCTGCATACGTTCCATGTTCTCCCTCAACTGTTGGTTCTCCTGATCTTTCAGCTTGTCCTGAAGCAGACACTCCTCCAGGCGTTCGTCAATCTGCTTTAAGATGTGGTTTCTTGACCTCATCTTCTTGCTCAATCCTCAGAGCATTAGCCCTTTCGAGCAGGTACTGAGCACGCTCCCTGGCCTCCTCCTTGGCACTAGGACCCTGGTTGCCGGGAGAGGTCTGCCTGACGCATCCGAGCCTTCCGCTCCTTCACTGCATCCTACCAGGCACGCAGAGAAATAGCAGCAACAGCACAGGAGGAGAGAAATAATGCTTTTGTTATTACAGCCATTATCAGCCTTCCTTCCTTACAATTTCAAAAACAGCCATTCTAACATAAGCAGTAACTCACATTCAGTCCTTTGTAGGAAATCTGCAATCATTCACCACCAGAAATTGTCAGTATAGCAAACTGGGCTCTTATTACATACTAAATACTTACCCACATCTTGCTCAAAGTCAAAGTCAAATTTATTTATAAAGCGCTTTTCACAACACGTTGTCACAAAGCAGCTTTACAATCGTATGGGTCCAGATCCCTAATGTGCAGGCCAAAGGCAACAGTGGCAAGGAAAAACTCCCTATGATGGTGGGGATTAGGAAGAAACCTCGGGAGGACCAAAACTCAAAAGGGAACCCATCCTCCATTGGGCGACCCAGGGCAGCCAAGTCTGTGGTGCACAGGGTGGTTCTACAGTTATAGTTAAGGTTCTTGTTCCCTGGCCAAGTAGTCACAGTCCCTTCTGTGCAGATGGTGAGCATCAGATAGGAGTTAGCATCAGCACGTCCTCTTGCGGAAATCCCAGTACATCCACCGGCAAGCCAGACCATCTCCCAGGTGCTTGTAGGTGCTTGCATGCAATCGTCTTGGTAGAAGCATGGAAAAAGATAGACAATACAGACTGAGTGTGTGGACATCCATTTAAACCACCATTGATTTAAACATACATAGCTCATGTGCCAGTGATTAGCATGTGGCTCTGGCAGGCTAATCTATAGCAGCATAACTAAAGGGAGGGGTTCAGAAGTGACCACAGTCATGAGGGCTCACTGAGACATTGCTTTCCAGTCAAGTCATTGCCACAACTAGAGTGATGCCATGACACAGCTGGATGACAGCATCAACATCTCAGATTACCAGAAATCTCAACGTCTGGGGGCCCCCGAGCCCCAAACATTACAAGGGGAATATTAACTTCTAACCGTGGTCATGAAAACCCCTGCCCACTGCTATATAACACCTTCTAATGCTGGGGGGTTATAATCAGCAATAGGAGTCTACCAATGTCACCGTGCAATGCAATATCGTGGTTTAATGGAACTCACATCAAACGCCAAAATCCATATAACAACATTCCAACACCCCCCTTTACGTTATCAGGGTGTGAGTGGCGTACTCACACTAGGCACGGTTTGCTCGTTCCGTGCTGGGGCCCGGTTATCCCCCCTCCCCACTCCCCCTCTGGCCTGCACTCACACTCGCTTCAGCAACCCGGCCCGAGCACGCTTACGTCATCACAACGCCGCTTTATTTGGAAAAAAAGCGCGCTCGCACAACACTATAGAGTTCACGATTCTCTTTTTATTGTATTTTTGGAGTGCAGAAACACGGTGCAAGCACAGATTTATCGATAATTTAACACAACGATTGTCTGCTAATCGCTTTGCCGCTATGACTGTTTAACGTGAGCGTCGCATCACTGATGTCATGTTTGAGTTCCAGCGAAATGAACCAATCAGACGAGGCACCAAGCGGGCCCGGGCACGGATAGCGCTCACACTAGAAGCGAACCGTGCCCGAGTCCACATGAATCGTGCCCTGGCCCACCTCTTCAAAGCGGGCCCGAGCACGGTTAACTGATCCGGGCCCGGGCACGGTTGGAGCGCTCACACTAGCCAAACGAACCGTGCTTCGGCAGGCAACCGTGCCCGGGCCCGGATCACAGAGCCTAGTGTGAGTACGCCCTTAATATGTACACACGCAAACTGTAATGAGAGAGAGAAAAAAAGAGTCTTTCCCAATGAACATTTGCAAATATCCAAGCAGGAGGGAGGGGAGAATCAGGTGGCGATATCTCCCGGGAGTACAATCTGAAAGAATCATGAGTCACGGCGGACTCCCGCATCCCGTAAGCTCACCAGTCCAGCATGGAAGGTAGAACGCGCAGGTAAACTGATCCGATATGAAAAATCCACAGTTCGGCGTATAACTCCCGTTGGGTGCATAAAAAGACCTAAAAGTCCTGGCGTGCACGCTAAAAACCCCTAATGAAACTGCGCTCTTCACGAATGAAAGTTTCCCCCACCAACGCTCAAACCATGCCTTCTACTCTCCTTCCTCTTCCTCTTAATTCCCTTGGAATAAACTGGGGTAGTCCCATGACGTCATGAGTGGGATATTCTGGTGGGCCTTTTGCTGAAAGCGGATTATCAAAATATAAAACACTTCCTCACAAACAAACAAAAACATAAATACAGAACTATAATGCGATCTCTATGCTGTGTTCGTCACAGATTGAAGGCTTGATTAAATAGGTGAGTCTTAAGTCTAGATTTAAATATTGGAACTGTATCAGAATCTCGGATTAGAGCTGGAAGGCTATTCCATAATTGAGGGGCTTTAAAGGAGAAAGCTCTGTCTCCAGCTGTAGTCTTACAAATTTTTTGAACTAGGAGAAATCCAGCATTTTGGGAGTGCAAAGGGCGAGATGGGTTTTAGTAAGCAATTAGTTCACTCAGATATTGTGGGGCAAGACCATTTAACGCCTAATAGATTAACAGAAGAATTTTTTATTCAATTCGATATTTTCTAGCCTTAGTTAGGACTCTAGCTGCAGCATTTTGTACAAGTTGTAGCTTCTTTATGGACTGTTTAGAGCATCCAATTAGAAGACCATTACAGTAGTCCAATCTTGACAAGACATGGACATGGACCAGCTTCTCTGCATCAGCTAACGAAAGTAAATGTCTCAGCTTGGAGATATTACGTAAATGGAAAAAGGCAGCCTTAGTGACGTTGCATATATGCGTGTCAAATGAAAGATCCGAATCAATAGTGACACCTAAGCTTTTTGCGGTAGATTTAGGAGTTACTGAAACATGCACTCAAGGTTCACAGGACCTTGTGTCTTAGAAGAGAGTTAAGAAATGCATTATCACAGCATGATGCAGAAAAATTGGTGCATGCCTTTCTTAGCTCCAGATTAGACTACTGTAACTCATTACTGTCAGGATGCTCAAATAAGAATCTAAATAAACTTCAAATAGTTCAAAATTCCGCAGCCAGAGTTCTGACTAGAACTAGAAAATGCAATCATATCAGACCAGTCCCATCAGCCCTGCATTGGCTCCCAGTTAAATTCTGTATTGATTTTGAAATTCTTCTATTGACTTATAAAGCACTGCAGGGGCTTGCTCCTGATTACCTCCAGGAACTTATTTCCTATTATGAACCCCCACGTCCACTAAGATCACAGGGTGCTGGCCTCTTATTAGTTCCAACAATTAATAATGTAACAGCAGGGGGAAGGCCCCCCAGCTTTGGAATAACCTCCCAGAATGCGTCCGGGACGCTGACACAGTCTCAATCTTTATGTCTAGGTTGAAAACCTACTTATTTAGTTTAGCATTTGATAACTAATGTGCCCCCTTAGATAAAGGTACAGTTCCAGGTGTTCATAGAAGAAGGGTTTTATGGTAAACTGGAGTGCTGGTACTTTTGTCCTGTCACTGCATGTGGTCACTCAAGTTTGTTGACAGTGCAGTGGATGGATGCCAATGTCTCAGAATGCTCCCAAGTCTATGTTACCTTCTGGTTCTGCATTTTCCGCTAGACTGTAATAATTTAATTTGATGCCGGAGTTGCTGCCACACTCTTCCACACTCGTCCTCCTCTTCTCCTCCGGGCTGCCACCCCGGGAGCAGTCCATTTTACTGTCGCCGGAGAGAGTGGAAGAGGGCGTCCGCTTCCCTCTCACGGTCTCCACAGACATCTCTGAGGGGGGAGGGCTCTCTTCTCCCTCCGTGGTATAGGAGCCCTCGGACGAAGGGTACTCCCCGTCTTCCTCACCTTTCTCTGCGGTGCGAGAGGGGCACACGGGCGGAGGGAGGTAATCCTCGTCCTCCGACTCCTCCTCCCCACCGTAGTCCACGGTGGAGGCATCACCCACAGACGGAGGGTAGTCGTCCTCCTCTTCTCCTCCACCGTAGTCCACAGTGGAGGCGATACCCACAGATGGAGGGTCGACCGTCGGTATGGCCTCTTGGCACGGGGAGGAGTCCTCTAGCTCGTGGATGCCCACCCGTATGGGCGAGGGATCCCTGGAAGGAGAGGGGTGCTTCTCCTGCCACACCCTTACTGCCGTCTGGCGGTATTCCTCCGCCAGCCAGGGAATAGCGGTCTCCCGAGCTGCGCACAGCATATAGGAGCACTCTGGGTCTTGCTGGAGCTGCTCCATAGTCGGCGTGGCCGGACGGCGCGGAGGGGAGGAAGACGTGCGGTGATGCCGCTTACTCTGCTTCTTGCCCTTCTTGGGCTTTGGCTTGTAGCCTGGCATGTCGGTGTCTCTTACGGCTCGTCGTTCTGTGACATTCGTGGGTCGGCGAAGGACGAGACACAGAATCCTTATTTTCGACTGACGTCACTTTAAATCTTTAACGTGTATTGCGCAATAGCGCACGAGTAACACTCCTCAGACACACACACAACGTGTAGACTTAGACAACGACGAGCACAGGACACTGCGCGAGCGCACATTAAATAGGCAAGACACATTAGCCCCACGTGATCACGAGACGATTCACAGGTGAGACTTATAAATCACACGACAAAACCCCAACCACGTATATCCACTGACGCAGACAAAGCACGTGGACAATGTTTACATACACCCAAAAGGGAGGGGCCGGGGTCCTCAACGTGACAGTATTGTACTGTGAAAATATCAGCACTTTTTATTTGAACATGGAGTTCTACTTATGACTTTTTCACAGAATATTTATTTCTGGAAAATTGTAGTTTAAAGTATGAATATTTTTGCAGCTAACTTTAACAAATTGAACTGTGCAATAAAGAGGTGTAATTAAAATTTTTTTTATACTTCGTGTTTTTTCAGTTGCACACGTTTTATCAAGATTTGAGGAGAATACAGATTTAAAAAAGAACACATGTCTATTATTTACATTTAAAATATACCTGTGTGAGGGGGATGGATATATATGTTTATTATTCAGAGTTAATTTCATAGTTAAAATTAATAGTTAAAATGTATGGGTAAAATGTGGTGATGTAATATGTTATACGTTATATTATACAAGTTCCGTAGCACTGTACTGCAGTTTGGTTCACTTTAGTTCCGATGGGCTGACTTCCCAGTGGGGGGACTAATTAAGGGACACCTGAGGGGATGACCTGGTGTTCGCACGAGAGGAGAGTGTGTGCGTAGTTGCGCTACGAGTTTTTCCCAGTACTGAGCTGTTCGGCTGGAAATAAAGAGAAATTCCTTTATTTGTAACCCGACTATTTTTCCTTCCCACACCTCAGAGAAGAGACTGGAATAAGTCAATTCACATTATAGGGTTACACCTGCAACATTGGTAAAAAAAAAAAAAAAAACAAAGACTCGAAAGGACTTGAAATTCCAAGTTTCAGACTTGGGACTTGACTTGACGGTTGCCTGTCTTGACTCGAGACTTGACTTGACTGTCTTTGCTTGAGACTTGACTCGGGTCTTGAGGATAAAGGGTAATGTGTAGTGTCTCCACCAAATTCCTCATAGATTTTCGTGATTGAATATGGTGACGGATTAAATTTGGTGGCTTGAAGAATCCCGTTCATCACTGTAAACGACACACTACTATAATTTGTCCAGCTATATTTGATGTATTATGCATTGATGCATATATAGCTCACTTGAAATATAGTAGTATAATTTACCCAGCTACATTTAAAACTTATATGTTATGTTGTGCATTTGTAGCACACTTGTACATATTTAAAACCTAGTTTTAAACTATTTCTACTTTTTTTTGTTTCCCCTCTCCTGAAGCTACATTTTATTTATTTGTAATAATTTAGGCTATGTGTTTCCAGTGTAATATTCCTCCCTCTATAGTTTGTGTAACGCTTTGCGCGCTGTGGAACTAGGAGGCGGACACAAACGCTGAGGAGAGCGAGATTTATTGAAGGGAATTCCATAGACGTGGTCGTAAGGGCAGGCATGGGCAGGGGGCTGTGACAACTAGGACAGAGGGCTGAACGCAGATGCGGACTGAACAAAGGTTTAATGATACATATACACAAAGCACACAAAACATACACCAAGAATCAAACACCTAACAGAGGAACCAAACACTAACATAACTGGGGGAACATGACTACAGAAAAGGAAAGACATTAACAAGCATATAACTAGAAAAACCACAATCTGAAGTACAACTGAAAGAGAACATCAAAGAACAGAGAGTACAAACAGGCTAAATATACAAACAGAGAACACCAAGAATCCAACAGGTATACGAGCAAGAAGTACTTACAATAACCGACCACACAAGAGACTAAACACAAGACTTAAATACACTAACCAACCAAGGGACTCAACAAGACACAGCAGAAAGCAATAACGAGGGGCAGAAAACAAGGCAGGGGAGTGAAGTCAGACACAATGAGGAATTTCAAAATAAAAGACAAACGGAAGACATGACCGACAGGAGGGAGGCAGGCCTGACAGGGGCGGACTGGGGAGAAAAAGTGGCCCGGGAGTTCCTGACAGACTATATATATCTGTATGCAGGCCCGGCCCTTCCATTAGGCGACATAGGCAAATGCTAGGGGCGCCGTCTGTCCAGGGGGGCGCTCGCGTGCATGCGTTTTTTTAACAAATGAACAATTAATAAATGTGAAAACAAGCAAAGTCCACATAATCATAATTTCATTGTTTAATAATATTAGTCAACTTAATATTTATTATAATAACACACGACACCTATCACCCGCGCGCAAACCCGCCCTCCCCCGCGCGCTCTGCGCACCTCGTTACTGTTTCTCTGTCGGGAAAAAGACATAGAGTGAGTGACATCTCCTCGTAAAGACATCACAGAGTGAGTGACATCTCCTCGAAAAGACGTCAAAAAGGCAGAAGTCCTCTGGTGCCCAGGGTAGAAAAAGGAGAAAAGTGGAGGAAGAAAGGCGGCAAAAAACAGGTAATATGATGGTAATATGTGGTGAATTAACACTATACCATTGGCGTCAGGGACTTCAACGCCTTCTCTGAAGGTTAATTGATTTTTAAAAGGATGCTTTATCTATTATATGTAATATATGTTAATAACGCTTCACCAATAATTTGTATTTTTCCTATAAATCGGCTTTTAAATCCACTTTTCGTACTTGTGCTGGAAAAAATCCTCAGCGGTGAAATAAAAAATCAACCAATCAGAATATTTCACACCGTTGTTTCTAGGTAAAAGAGAGAAAGGACCTTTTGCATTGAGAGTTTTTATTATAGATTGGCAGTTTTATCAACCAATCATATTATCGAATTAGAATCGTGGGACCATGCTCCAATGGTCTCTCATTTTTATTTGAAACAAATCCAAAATGTTGCCAATCTGTAGCTGTTGTGTTTTTCTTTGAAACCAGCTCGCTTGACTCACAACTAACACTCAATCGTCATTGTGGCTTTTTCCCCTCTGTATGATCTTAGTGAAAACCGCCACTGTCATCATACTGCCCAATCCTAGTAGGTGCTATTAGCTTAGATCAAGTTTTTAAAATAAATATATATTAACTGTTCATTGCGGATGCACTTTTGAAATAATGTTGCAGTAGGCAAATTGCCCTGATTTGCACTGGTGGTAGGTGTTGTTTTTTATTTTTTTAATTTATTATTAATATTTAAAAGTTGTTCTCTGCACTACGTTACGTCCCGGCAAAAAACCTAGGTTAGTTCAAACCACGATTCATACTGTTCCTGCACACTTTAAATCTGTTTTTTTTATCGCTGTGTCCATTTTAAACCCCTCCGGTAACATTTTACGTTCGCCACCCCCCCCCCCCACCCCACCCCCCCCCTTACGTTCGCCCCAAGTTGTTTTACGCAAAGTGCATCCAAAGAACAACCTACAACTCTAACGTGGGTATTTCTTCCTCTTACCTATATTTGGTGGTTAGTTTTAATCCAAGAATTTCAATAGCTTTAAAAAAAACTGTGTGCAGTGCTCTTGTAGTGAAGACTAAACTTGAAAGTTAGAGCTGGTCACTGGTCTACCCTCTTTTGCTATATTCAACCCCGGTGTGTCGGCCAGAACACCACTTGAGGCCAGAATGCATTCAACCCTTTATTCTTCAGTTCAAGGCAGGGATATAAATGTGAGGTGTGTGTTCCAGGATGGCTGTGTATAGTGCAAATCTGTTTATGTGTAGGTGTGTGTGTGGTTCTGAAAATACAAATACAGATATGAGATGTATAATCTCCAATTACAGATAACAAGCACAAATAGAATAAACAGTACAACTGGTGCCTTTGCACCCTCTGGTGGCGAATATATGCAATTGTCTTAATGACTTATTAACGCTGTACAACGAAATATGTAACTACTCATAACAGCGAAGTAGTATGCTATGCAAATAGTTATAAGGTAACAAACATACAAACGTAAGGGTCGGACATAACACACATTGTAAAGAAACAAGTCATCGTAACTGAACTAACTTAATAATCACGTGCTAACCGCTAACAAGTTAGCTAAACCCGTGCGGTGAACGCAAACGTGATCATATTACATTACAACTATTACATTACATCCTCCGCCATCCAGAACAACAATGAACTTACTTTAAGTCATGTACGCACGAACGATGCACTATATACAATCAAATTCCCTTGACGAACATCGCACGACGGGCTCCCCACAAAGACCAACTGAAACGAACTCGTCAACTGCCAGAGTGATGACATCACGTCCAGCCAGCTAAAACGGTTACGCTCCTGTAGGGCCTTTTGTACAGCTCTGGAACCTTTAAGACCGCCACTTATGTCCGTGTTAAGCCTCATTTATACTCCCTTTACGTACGTAAACGTATACGTGCATTTCAAGCGATATAAACGACACTGCCCACATACTTCCACGCGTCAACTCCGTTGAAATGGTTGTTAAGCAATACATCCAGCAGGTGGCAGTTCAGAGTATCAAGCATGGCGGCGGTGGAGGAGCTTTTAGTGTTGTACCTGCTTCGAAAACGAAAAAGAAGGCAAACAAGACGGCGGTGGTCTGTGAGGCCATTAAATACTATGCGACTTTTGGACGGAGAATTTTATTCACTTGCTTTACCGATGAGAGAGATTGATGACGAACGTCATTTCCAGTATTTTATTTTATAAAAAAAAAATACAGTATTTTACCGTGTCATTATTTGTGTAATTGGTCACAGTTTGTCTGTGATTAACAAATGCCTTGAGCCACGCTAGACGCCGAAGAATCGGTGGATCCACCCCATCGGCAGCATCTCCACTCCGCTTGCTCGTGGACTTGTTGTGGGCCCGAACAAATCGGTCTCACACAGACCTCCATTTCTCCTTCGCCACCTTCCAACTCACACCTAATTATTTTCCAATGTCCTCCCAGCTGTTTTGTAACAACTGTTTGTCCCTGTGCCCCGGTGAAGTTACGTCATACAAGTGATTAAGATTTCGAACAAGCTCGCACAACCGCTCTTCAAAAAGTTCCGCCATTTCTTCTTCGTTGTGTCCATATAGAAGCGTCCTATACTGCCCCCACGGCTGCCAGTGGTATTGCTCCGTACAGTACGCATTCATAAGCTTTCAGAAAACGTGCACAAATACGCACAAAATGAATGCAGAGAACGGACAAAAGGCCCCGTCAGCCCGCATACCGTCAGCCCGCATCAGCTGGCCCAGTCCGTGGCCCGGTCCAACTCGTTCATGTGTTTACAGGCTGAGTCCGCGGCCGCGCAGGTTAGTCTGACTGGAGTGGGGGAGGTAATAACACCGTTAAACAGCAGCGTGACTACGGGCCGGGGCCGCAGTGCGCGGCAGTGGCTCCTCCACGGGCCGAGTTAAACCACCGGCGGCCAGCGGCCCACCGGCCCACTAACCCATCGGCCCACCGGGGAAATCCTCGGTAGCAATGTATGTCAGTCCGCCCCTGGGCATGGGTCATATCGGGAGGGCAATGAGAACACGACAGGTAGACAGACATATTAACACAAAGAACAAAACAAGGCAGGGAACAACGACTAGGTAGGAACACACGCTGGAATACTAATACTCACGACACAGACACAACAACAGAGATCGGAACGGGAATAAGGCAAACTGAACAGACTGAGCTAAAGAACACGGAGTATGAATGAACAGTGAACCGATCACTGACTGCAAAAAAAAATAATTTTTTTAATTTACTTTTCAGTAAAAAAAGGTGCTCCTCGGCGGGAGGTGGGCCCTGCCGGGTGGTGGGTGGCTTTCCGGGCGCGTGGCGCCGTGGTTTTGCCGCTGGCCCCTGGGGGGGGGGGGGGGGGGGGGCATCCTGGGGGGGAGGCGCTCTGTTCCCTCTGGTTCCCCTGGACCTGCGCTCCTTGACTGGTGGGGCGCTGTCCGGGGTCTCTCTCTCCCGCCTGCGGGGGCGGGCGGGTGAGGGTTTCTGGGAAGTGCGGCTCTGGTACTCCACCGCTCTGTGGGGGGCCGTGGGCTGGTGGGATTCCCGGGTCTCTCTCCACCCGCCTCTGGCCTCTGGGGGAATGCTGTCGCAGCTACCCACCCTTGCTGGTAAGTACATTCCATATATCTATCCTATGTTGCACTTCTAGGTTGCACATAAACACACACTCACACACACCCATACATCGCACTCATCTGCACTATATGTATTTGGTTTACTTTCTGTACTTCTTTGCAGTGGTCATTTGAGCTGGTTGCGTGTTTTATTTTATTAATATTATTATTATTATTATTTTATTATTATTAATTTTTTTTTATTTTTTTATTATTATTATTTTTTTTTTTCTTCTTTTCTTTTTCTTCTCCTTTCTTCTCCTACCTCTGTCTTTTCCCTTTTTATTATTTCTCTCCCCCTCTTTTCTTGGTCCACCTAACCCCAATAATTATCACTTTGCATATTGTTATCACTATATATTGTTATCACTACACTATATATTATACAGAATTGTTATAATTGCCATTTAAATCTGTACATAAAAACAAAGTTGTCCTCCAAAGATGGGGGGGTGGAGGTGGGCCAAAAAAAAAAAAAAAAAAAAAAAATTTACTTTTCAGATGTTCCCTTTAAATAATGACTGCATGCGTGAATGAAAGAAATAAAAAGTTGCAAAGCTGGCTTGTAAGAAAATATAAACATAACAATAAAAACGTCTGAGCAAATTAGCCTTAAATAAAATGACAATTTTATGTCATTTATGTATTATGGATCATTTTAGTCCAATACTCTGCAACAGGTCATTATTTTGCTAGCATTTGCTTTTCCTTACGTTGCTAAGTATTTCTGCATGTCATGGATAAAAACATGTTTTGATATGAAGGTAGATCGCCAAGGTAAAACTCCAAACAAAATATCTAAAATCCCTCAGTCGTTTACCGACCCCCAAAGAGACAAGAGACTTTTGCATTTGCTCTGGAAAGAAATCAACAAACTAATATATCCAATTAATATCTTCTACAAATTAATATTTTAAATATATATATATCTCCATATTTTCAACGTATTATTATCTCGAATTAATATATTTAACAAATTAATTAACGAGTTAATATCTGGAATTAACATATTTAATCTGTTTAAAATGAGGTTTTCCCTGCCTTTCACTGGGCTGCGACCAGTGGTCCTTTGTGCCACTGGAGTTTCGGCCGTTGCCGTTTGGTCTTTTCTCGTTTACAGGCGGCGGGTCCGAGATCAACAGACGGAAGTCGAAGCTGCAGCTCATACCGACACCTGCGACGGTAAATTAAGGAGCTAGCGACGAACACACCTATATTCGCAAGCTAGTTTGCTACATTAAAATAGCTAATTATCACTCTGTTACTTAGCGCTAACTAAATGAGCTACCATTTAACGGCAAATGTAAGCTAGGTTGTATCAAAGTCTTTAATACTTCAGTGTTTTTCCTTAGGACATGATCGGGAGCCTTTTCCGATGGACGAGGGCATCTTTGAAACGCTCCATACCCCGATCCGAGAGGTAGTTGGCTATTATTCGTGAAATCTTTCTTAGCCAGCAGCTTCATTCTGTTTAGGGACGTTTCTGTGCACAGCTGTAGCATGCATTATTCGCAAAGTAACATGTTTTTGGTTTTCTCCACAGTTGAGGCTTATACAGACTCACCAAGGGTTGCACAGAGCACATCGGATGTTTGCCTTCACCTTCTCAAAAATGATTTCTTCAGCTACACAGGTATGGAGTCAAATCAGGGTCTTTAATGGTGACGAAAAAATTATATCGCAAATATAAGATTAGCATTTTGCATTTTACGTTCCTAATTTGTTTCTGCAATACTTTCCCTCTTTTGCGTTTCTTTCTTTTCTTTGCATTTCACATTTTATGTTGCTGCTTTTTTTTTGCAATACTTTCTCCCTTTTGCGTTTCTTTTGTTTGCGTGTCACTGCTTTTCTTTGCGTCTCGCATTTTACGTTCATAATTTTTTTTGCGCTTCTCTCTTTTCTTTGCTCCGGTTTTACCCTCTGTGTGGGGGCCGGGAAAGAGGCGTGGCCAAGAGCGAAAGGCGTGCTGTGAACGTTCAGCGTCATCAGTTGAACCGTCACACAACGCGGCAATTTGGTTACTGGTATCATGGCAGACGGTCGCCCAGCTGGACCACAGGTATATGCGTGCAGACATAGACATCAGGTGCTAAAGCACCACCAACTCTGCCCTTTATCAACGAAAGTGCCCTTTTAAAACTTCGTTTAAAAAATATACATTATTATTATTATTATTAACATTTTACTGAGGTCGGTTTGAAATGATCTTTTGAAAACCTGAGCGAATAAAAACAATGCCCTGAAATGCGCCACCACCTCGCACACACCCGACCTCTCTCTTCCTTTAACACCAGATACGCTGCAGCAGTAGTTCAGTTCAGCGAGTGGAAGGAAGCTGAACTGACGCTGAACGTTCACAGCACGCCTTTCGCTCTTGGCCACACCTCTTTCCCGCCCCCCACACAGAGGGTAAAACCGGAGCAAAGAAAAGAGAGAAGCGCAAAAAAAAATTATGAACGTAAAATGCGAGACGCAAAGAAAAGCAGTGACGCGCAAACAAAAGAAAGAAACGCAAAAGGGAGAAAGTATTGCAAAAAAAAAGCAGCAACATAAATGTGAAACGCAAAGAAAAGAAAGAAACGCAAAAGAGGGAAAGTATTGCAGAAACAAATTAGGAACGTAAAAGGCAAAATGCTAATCTTATATTTGCGATATTATTTTTTTTTCGTCACCATTAAAGACCCTAATTTGACTCCATACACAGGTACCCTTGAGATTTTAATGTGTATCACAGGCACAAATAAATATTTTGTTCCCTGAGGGTTTTTAAGGGCTTTGTCCATTTCAGTGGTAAAGTTATTTTTCTGCTTGACTGCAGGTGGTGGAGGTGAAGCTCCAGCACAAGTCCATCTACTGTGGGCTGGAGAGTGAGCACTGGTGGGTGCTCAACAATGAGTTCTACTGGATAGATGCAGAGGTGAGTCATGGAAACAGGTTCAAAATTTCAGTAAGAATGGACATGCTACTTTCAACGTCCCTTCAACCTAATCTTTTCTTTGTATTTGTAGCTTACCCTCCACCACTTTGCTAGTGCTAGTGCCGTGGCCTGCATCAAGGTAACGAAGAGTCTTGACTATAAGCATCTTTATCTAGCTTGTCCCATTCTGAATTACACTCATCAGCATGTCCTCTGTTAATTCAGCGGAGGGGAACCAGCATCACGGAGGCAAACATTTACCTGCGCACCTGTTCAACAACGACATCGGTGCAGAATATTTTTCTGGTCAGTGTTTCCTCCTTTCTGATTGCATTTAGACTTATTTGTGGTGAGGTTTTTAGAAAATGATATCTAAAGGCATTTTTACTGTGTGTGTGTTGTAGCAAACACAGGTGTCCACTTGGTTTAAGGGTGTCTCCATCGGTTCGGATGACATTTTCAGATCATCCGAATCTAGTCACACCCAGACCCTGGAGACACCGAACCCAGCTGTTTTTTCCACCAAGACCACCACCACCTCAACATCCACCTCCAGGCTTTTAAACACCTACACATTCATTGATTCTTATATAAATTCATGATTTGACTGTGTGGCATGCATTTTATTTTTCCATGTAATTTAATATTTCTGTTTGCATGTGTGTTTTTCAGATGCTGAAGTTATTCCCATAACCACATGAGGACTAGATGTTGTTCTATTGGGACACAGAGGCAGAACATCACATGGACTGATCACCCACCTGGAGCATTTAACATCTGCCCCTTCTTCTCTTTCCCCTAACACTCTTTCATCTTTTGAGGTTTGTGTAACCCTAACTCATCTTCCAGATTTCTCATGAAAACATAAAGCTGTGTTTCTTTATTCTGCTTTTCTGTCTCTTTCGTACTGTCCATCATGTAGGTCTCCTGTGCTTCTTCCTGGATTAGAGACTACCGACTTACACGCAGGCTCCCAGGACAAGAGGACTACTGCAGTTTGTGGACCAGGACAGAATAGTAAGCCTTTATTCTTTTATAAATTCATGATTTGACTGTGTGGCCTGCGTTTTATTTTTCCACGTAATTTAATATTTCTGTTTGCATGTGTGTTTTTCAGATGCTGAAGGTATTCCCATAACCACATGAGGACTAGATGTTGTTCTATTGGGACACAGAGGCAGAACATCACATGGACTGATCACCCACCTGGAGCATTTAACATCTGCCCCTTCTTCTCTTTCCCCTAACTCTCTGACCAGGACAGAATAATAAGCCTTAACGAGATGTGCATCAAGATAATGAGAGACTTTATGATCCACGCCAGAGAACAGAGACAAGACCAGAGGACTGAACGGCATCAAGAACCAATAGTCGGGATTATTATCACCATCGTCAGCATTCAAAGAACTGAGAAAAGCCAGAAAGAATCACCATCCGTGGACTATTCATCATCACCGTGGACAACCATCAGCATTACAGACTCGACCGTTATGGGATATTTGGTTATCAGCAGCTGATTAT
Source organism: Brachyhypopomus gauderio (assembly GCF_052324685.1). Taxonomy (NCBI): domain Eukaryota; kingdom Metazoa; phylum Chordata; class Actinopteri; order Gymnotiformes; family Hypopomidae; genus Brachyhypopomus; species Brachyhypopomus gauderio. Next base: position 18,952,036 of record NC_135221.1, on the reverse strand, counting down.
CAGTGCTCCTGTCATCCTCATCATGTTTTGTAAATTGTTAGTAAAATATTTATTATTGTTCAGTAATGTCATTTTGTGTTTTAATTACAAAGGAGTCATACTGTCTTGTATTTTACTTTCGGTGTTACTCATGTAATCATCATTAGTGAATTATAGGCTAATCTATGTTTTAGGTTGAATGTATCCAGTTATGTTATCTGAGTGATTCACTATTTTCCCAGCTAACCATGCGGTACCTGAATTTAGCAAACTATATTGAGGGAGGAATATTACACTGGCAACACATAGCCTAAATTATTACAAATAAATAAAATGTAGCTTCAAGAGAGGGGAAACAAAAGAAAGTAGAAATAGTTTCTTATAGACAGTTTGGATTGGTGCTTACTATAATTTCCCTGGTGGAATTATTATTTTTTTTTAATAAACATTTTTAAATAACTAGTTTTTAAATAAGTACAAATGTCCTACACATGTGCAACATAAAATAAAATGTAGCTGGGCTAATTATATTACTATATTACAAGTGTGTTATATATGCACATCAATGCATAATACACAAAATGTAGCTGGGCAAATTATAGTGTGTGTTGTTTACAGTGGTGAACAGGATTCTTCAAGCCACTAAATTTAATCCGTCACCATATTCGATCACGGAAATGAATGAGGAATTTGGTGGAGATTAAAATACCTGTCTAGTTTACTAAAATACCTGTCTAGCTTGTCAAAGTGTGTATTGTGAACACCTGCAGCTCCCCTTCCCGCCTCCAGAGGTCCCCCTCCCCTCAATTTTAGGGTTGCAAAGGTTTCTCCACAACTGTTTCCATTTTTTTACTAAATGCCCTGTCTGTATATACTCTTCCTTGATCATCTTCACCTTGCAAAGTATTGCCATTTCTCTGTGTTTGTATACTGAGCGTTATTCTCTAGCCTGTTTTCCTGTGTATTTATTTCTGCCGGTGATTTTCTGATGTTGCCCTTTTTGTTCCTTTTCTGTTTTTGGATCTCTGGATTTTTTTAAAAACCTTTTTTGCCTGTTTTTTTTTTTTTTTTTTACTCCATCTTTGCTCTGCCCCATTATAATAAACCTGCACATGGATCCCAATATGTCTCGTGATTCTGACTCATGATTGCCACGTTCAGTGGGTGTAAGCAGGAAAATGCAGAGTACGAAAACTCTTTTAAGGTAAAAAGAAAGTAACATCAACTGACATAGCACAAAAACACACTTGCCTATACCCTTTATTCGTTATGTTAAAGATGCTTCGTTCAAACTCCCTCTGCTTATGGTGTCTGCATTTGGGTCGCCACTTTGAAAACCTGACGTGTGTGACAAAATGACAAATATGTTGAAAATACTAAATAAATGTTTGGCTCCACTCACTACTAAAGTAACTACTTAAAGCTAGTTATTATAGTATTATGTTACTTTATACTTTATAACACACTTGGATGAAGGGGTCTTTTTGACCCATGTGTGTAATTTCCATGTACTAATATAAAAACTTTATCTTTGGGGTTTTCATAAAGTATTAAAGTAAAAATGAATATAATGATGAGCAGATGGGCAGCATGGTGGTGTGGTGGTTAGCACTGTCGCCTCACAGCAGGGCAGCCTAGGTTTGATTCTCAGTCTGGGCCGCTCTGTGTGGAGTTTGCATGTTCTCCCTGTGCCTGTGTGGGTTTACTTGGGGTACTCCCCCCGTTGCCCCCAACTAGTGTATTAAGTGGTTTGGATAATAAATGGATGGATAATGGTCAGCAGTAATCAAAAACAAGATATCTAATGAATGCTTTGAATATTCAGTCATAAAATGGATAGATTTCAAAAGACAGAACATAGAAAAGCCCTGCCAGCATTAAATAACTGGAAATGAAGATGTGTCATTTTAGATACATTAGGGTCATGTTGTGCATTAGTTGGGGTGCACATATGTTGTGCATTGAGTGGGTGTTCTGGCGAACAGAGTTCGGTAACCTAGTAACTTGTATAACTAACGTTAGTATCTTGCTCACATTAGATATCTGGCTGTGTGCATTAAGTCAAAGTGAAATTTATTTGTACAGTGCTTTTTACAACAATCAGTGTCACACACCAGCTGTCACATACATCTGAGTTTAAGTGGTCGCTTTGGAGAACTGAGATAAGATAAGATTGCTTTACAATTGCAAAGTTTAGACCAGGGTGCCCAAACATTTTGCAGTGAGGGCCGGATTTGGTGAGGTGAACATGTGTGGGGGCCAAACATTCAACCTGGCATTCCGGGGACAGGGAGGGATGTCCAACCATTCAGCCTGGCATTTTGCTATCTGCCTCTACAGTATAGTATAGTATAGTATAGTATAGTATAGTATAGTATAGTATACATTGCCATCTTCCGGTGAAATATAAAATGCTGCTAAGCTCACGTTCTGCACGTTGTGAAATCCTGCACTTTTTCCGGGCATATTAATTCTGACTTTCATGAAGCACTGTTTTATCAAATCACCGTCTAAGAACGGTTTGCCGTGCTGGGCTAAGTTTAGCGACTTCATAACTTGCTGTTGTGGCGTTTTCCTGTATTTTGTTAGTACGTAAAAAACTGTTGCTGATCTTGCAGGCTAGCTGACATTTGCTACATTCTGTGTTCGTTTGGGACTAGTGTAGACGTGTAGAACTGATATTTGGTCTCATAATGCCGACGGACATTTATACTCTTTCATCACAGCGACAGCTTCATTGCAATTTTCCGTTTATTTCTTTTCCACCGTGTTTGAAAACTTCTACATTCATATTTAGATATTTTTCAGATTTCTGAGGACTCGCGAAATATTTTCTTTCTTTGCTTAATTTTGTTTAGTGGAGAAGCACCTTTTCCATGACTAGCTCCATCTAGTGTTGAAACTGAGAAGAGATGGATGCTGAACCTGACTGAGTACAACTTTGGTTTGGAGTACATCTTGATGAATTGTGATCAATAGCTGTAATTATCCTTATCTGTGTTCTGAAAATCTGTACTACCTATCGAATGTCCTACCTAGGACTACTACTACTTTAACATACAGAGCACTACACAACACAGCTCCTGTGTATGTCGCTGACCTGCTCCACCCCTACACTTCATCGCGATCACTCAGGTCAAACAACCTGAATTTACTGTCTGTGCCACGCTCATGTCTAAAGATTCGTGGAGACCGAGCATTTAAGGTGGTTGCTCCAAAACTGTGGAACACACTTCCTCCACATTTAAGATCAGCTGACTCTGTGGATACTTTTAAAAAGCAGCTAAAGACTTTCCTTTTTACGCAGGCGTTTAGTTAGTGGTGGAGGTTGCAGCCGTTGACCTCGTGCACTGTATTTTATTTCTGTTTTATAGTGTGTGTTTTTGTGTTTTTTATTTATTTTATTTTCCGTTGTAAAGCACTTTGTGGCTTGTGCCTGTGAAAAGTGCTATATAAATGAATTTTACTTACTTTTACTTACTACGCATGCGCGAGTCTTTTCACTTACTACGAGTCTTTCACGTCAGTGTTTAGCGTAGCCCATAATCTTCCGCAGCCAGCTGTTTTTTCTCTTGTATTAACGGTGAGATTTGCCCATTTACCGTATTTAATCATATTGCAACGTAAATCAGATTTTCAGAACACCGTCATGTGACCTAAACATTTAATCCAGAATGACTTCATAGATTTGCAGGATTTTCTTGCAGTTCTGTCTTTGGAATTATCTGTTTTTAACAATACCTGCCTTAACCACCAGATTCCACATAGAAGATGGCTTTGCCTTTTTAGTGGTTTACTGCAAGATTTTATCCTAATGCCTACATATCAAAGATCTTTTAACTTTACCTTCAATGTGCAACTGTCATTACGGTCTGATCCTCTGATTTCTGCAAAACTGCCGACAATGTCTAATGTAGAAAGATTCTAGATACAAACAAAACGAATAATGAAGCAAAATTAAACCTTCACTCTATCACACACCTGTTCTAAATCAAATGGAATCTAAGAGTACCAATTCACCAATGGCCAAAGACTCTACCAATCCTCAAATATCAAGGTTAAGACTACTGTAATTGACCCCAAAACGAAAGTAACCACATGGACTGTGTCACTCTACAGCCCTTGACCCCTCCCCTTTGGGCGTGTGTTTATGTCGTCTACGTCTAGTCGTCTGCGCCTGTGGATCTTCGTGGGTGTGGGTGTGTCCGAGCGTGTTCATTGGTCTCACCTGTGGTTCGGCCCGTGATCACGTGGGGTTTATGTGATTTGTCTATTTAATGTGCGCTCGCGCAGTGTCCCGTGCTCGTCTTTGTTAGAGTCCTACACGTGCTGTTATGTGTTACTGTTCTAGGTGCGCTGTCTGCGCTTATTTGTATAAAATAAAAGTAACGTTATTGTGTTTGAGACTGGACTCGTGCCTCGTCCTTCTCCCAGTGCCTCAGCGTTAGACTGGTTATAGCAATAGAAGTTTGATAAGATTTAAAAATCTGCAAATCTCTTCTTAATGTTTATTTGCAACTGAAGAGGGAATATGGACATTATGGGTATTATTAGGATTAATGTACTTTGGAAAGCAAGTACACACGATGCCAGATTCAACAGTAAATAAATGCAGTGTGACCAATATCCAAGGCTATACATTACAAGGTTTAAGGTCTAAGTAAATGTACTCTGTACAATCCCAAGCCACTGCACAAGTTAACACCTTGTTCATTTCGCCAGCAAAACATGATCATATAATAATTACATTTTGTATAGGATGTATGAAAAAGGCAGCTGGTATTTATACAGTAAATATATACTGATGGCCCTTACATAGTTTGTATTATTATTTGATTTAAAACACAATGACAGAAAGGCAAAATCTTCAAATGATGTACAAAATAATGGAAAGAACACATGACAAAGTATTATAAAGTAAATAAAATATAGTTACAAATGCAAGCATATGGGTGATAGTTTTGAACACGAACCCATTATGTTTCAGCTATGAAACAGAATCAGTACTTTTATATGAGAATTTTCAAAACAATTTAAGGTTACATGACAACATCTGAGTTGAAAAATGACCAAATAGTTTGTGCTCACATTGTTGATGCAATAATGGCCAAATTAATTAGTGAAGTAAGAGGATAAGTGTCAGAAATCATGGCATCAGATGGAAAGTGTAGACAAACCACAAAAGTTGAAGCTACCTGGGATAGACAACGACTTAAGGGGATGAAAGTACATTGCAGAAGTATAGACTTGGATAGTACAGATCTGGTGCAGCACCCCTTTGATCCAATTAGATCCTATCCAATTCAAATTAATGCATAAATAAATAAAAATATTTTTGAGCTTTGAAACATCATGACAACCAACCTGTTCTTGTCCTTATGTCAGATGATTGCCGTATGTGGCTGTGTAATGGCCAAGGAATATAAAGTTATTTTGTAAGATCAGATCAAACACCACACCTTCAAAATGTATAGATATTTAATCCAGAAACACAGCAGGAAGAAATTCAAAAGTGATTTAATGATCATCAGAATGAAGTAAAGTGCCTTCCATTGCCTTGCTAATCATGAGTTCTAAACATTAATGTAAACCAACTGATCAACATGACTAAATGGTCCTCATTGGTCCAATCTCAGCACAACTGGGCACAGAGGAGAATTCTAAGAAGGACTGAAGCTATTCTGAAGGCAGAGGCTAGGGTTAGCATGCATGGAACAAACAGAAATATGACACAGCACACTGTCACTTGTTAAAGGCCTCACAAATAATTTTTAATGAATTCCAGTGCTGAAGCTTGTGATATTGAACTGTTCAAATCCCAACAAAAAAATACACCATCACATTGTCACAACCTGTCAGTGGCATTTCTCAGTGGTGGAGGCGGTTTATTCTGTTGGAATGGCAAACTTACTTCTTACATCTAATTTATTGAAAGATACAATGAGAACCACAAGCTAAAGTGCATTTGACAAAATGCAAAGGATGGGAGAAGGACTACTTTAACATAATTGCATTATGTAAGTACAAAGATAAATGGTGCTCGTCATTCTGCAGTTAACATCAGGAAAAAACAAATACTACTAAGATCTATAACTCCTCACTCTCATACAGAGGGGCGGTGTGATGAGGGATACTCTCAGAGCCCAGGGAGGAGAGCTGGCTAATGGTGGAGAGCATCTTCAGCGGCTTGGCTGGAGGTGCTGTCTTGTTCAGCCGAGCTGAAATAGAAAAACATTGCCAGATAGGGTGGTTGGGAAGAAATGTGCCAGTGGGTATATAACATGTGGCTACAACATGTGAGTTTATCATTTATGAAACATAACATTTATGTTTTGTAATACAACTAGTCAAATGCATGTTATTAGATGATACAATCAAAATATATGTAATGCAATAAATTGAGCTTCAACGAAATTTATTTTTCCAAAATTATGTACCTTTGTACATAATATACATATATTATCAAAAACTATCAAACAAACAAACAAGCCCCAAAGAGGCAGCAAATAACTACAACTTGATTAGCATTGAACAGGAATCATAATTACTAGCAAAAAATAGCTCAAGAAAACTTTCAAGAGCTTTAAATGAATGTATTATTTGTTGGAGATTTTGAGGTTAAAACCAGTTGAATGCAATTGAATGGTAAGAAATACACTTTATACTTGAACAAATCCACGTCTATGAATAAGGATTATTAAAAATGTCTTATATATAACAGTTTTACTTACTTGCCACATCCAACCTAGCATTGCAGGTTGACATACCAGCTTCATTAATGGCAGACACAGTGTACCAGCCTGCGTCAGATTTCACCACTCGGTCAATGAGTAGACTCTGTCGTCCGGAAATGTCCTGGGACAAACTAAAACACAACACAATTACTATAGTACATAAAGCTACTTTTACAAGTATTCATTCTCCATAGCTGGATTATTGTGTATCCTGGATCTGAAATGTGTGAAGAAATACATTCCTCTATTTTGTGTACACATTTTACTTTTTATCCATACATTTTAATCTTTAATCTTTAAACTAAAATGAGTTTACACATATAACCTAAAATCAATTTCAATTTAACCTCTTATAGACAAATTCTGAACCTCATTGGTGTGCTAGACCTCAGGTTGTCAGTTTCTTCAAATCATCATCATATTTTCTGCTCATCAGATGTTTCCTCAAAATCCTAAAAAAGCCAGCCGGGCTCTATCTTGGTGGAACTGACCTCATTCTGGTGGGGTCAATGCGCAGCATTTCCTTGTCTTTCTTCCAGTAGATCTGGGGAGAAGGTGAAGCAGACACCTTGCACTCTAACCTCACGTTGTCTCCTTCAAGAACACGTAAATTCTGCATCTTAACCACAAAGGTGGGAGGATGCTGCATTTCTTGAGCTAAGAACGAGAAGAGAAGAGAATCAGTTTTAGTTTTTCACAAGGCTATGTGAAAGACCTTGGAGTGATAAGGACTGCTTAAAGGTGCCCACCAATGACATCCAAATGCAGAGAGAAGCGACTCTCTCCTGCACGATTCCTGGCCACGCATTCATATACGCCTGCATGGTGAACCGTCACAATCTCAATAATGAAGGAATGCACGCCCTTTTCACACACAAGCATCTTGTGGTAGTCATCAGGTCGAATAGCTTTCCCATCCAAGTACCAAGTGACATCTGGAGTTGGTAATCCTCCAACCTGAGGGCCAAAACCATGCTTAAATGAATAATGTTTAATTGTTTTATTAGACTAATGGTTGTTTTAATAGTTATTTCAGTAGTCAGAAGTGTGTTATATGCATCAGCACGTGCATGCCTTAAATAATTTACAATGAATCCTATCACATTTCAGATGTTTATTTGACAGTTTTTTTTTTCTTTACCTTAAAATCAATCCTGCAGAAACGGCCCTCTTCTACAGTAAGGTCCTGGGGCACCTGGAGGAATCGGGGAGCATAACACTTCTCCTGGATTGAAGCGTCCTCAGTTGCATATCCAGAAAGAAGCTTACTGCTGCTGATAAAGAGGAAGTAGAGTTGTACCTGTGGTTTAGAAGTCTTTTTAAAATTTGGTTATGTACATTATATACAGTGATTCAGGCAGTACTTTGGATACAAAATGGGTACAGAAAATACAAGATGTACATATTCATCTTCCACTGGGGTAAACTGGTGCCATTGGTGCTAAAACCTGTCCCCTTTCACAGGGAACTGGGCAACATGATGTAGAAAAAAGCACACTCTCAGCCAGGAAGCACACCATGGGACACACAACTGATCCAGTTCTCAGATGCTCAATTTGTGGACTGTTTGGCTAAGGGAAGGCGGTCTTGAACATTGAATTGTTCAATTAATTTATAAATAATAAACAATTGTTGTTTTAGTTTAACTGAAAACAATAAGTTTATAAAAAACAATGGGCCAGGCTTGAGTCCTAATCTGGATGGATCCCATGGTTTACTCATGCACATATTCTGGCCAGTGGTCACACACCGTGACCTTTAGGAGGTGTAAGGGATTTGGTGCAACCTGACAGCAACAAAACAATACAGTGCGCAAACATGAACACAGTGTATGTGCAAAGATTTACCATAATCCTCCAGTCTGCTGGCCTTCTTGAGAACACGTCTGTCAAAATATAGGATAAAGTGTTCAGGTATTAACAACCAATATAAACAATATCAAATCAAATCAAATATATTTGTATAGTCAATACAGATTGTTTTTATTTAGCTACAGTTTAGCTAATATTTATCATGACAACTCCACCTTAATCTATACGACTTTCAAAAAAAAATCTGCTTGTAGAAATAGAAACACTCACATTTCATTAAAAGCTTGGAAAATCAACTTTTTTGATCAATGAGACGTTACAAAATTTAGTTTGCTGCATTCATCAGTAACAGATATAGTGAAGATGTATCTGTATGAAGATGTGAAGTGAAGATGTATCTGATGACAGAATGATCCAAAACCCTTTACAGCACAATGTGAGACTGTTACAGTTCGGTCATGTTTTCATTCTTTACCAAATTCTAGTCTTCTTTTCTGTTATTTTTATCATGTGGCTTAATAGCCACTTATATTGGGCCTTGAGCACTCAATGTAAACAAAGGAACAAATTAGCATAATCTCTAAATGCAACAACATCTTAACAACAATGAACTAATGCAGAATTGTTTACCTTGCCTGGGTTAGCAAATGTGTAAGTAATTTAACATATGGTATTACCAAAAACTATTTAAAACTCTTCAATAAAATGATGACCTGCTTAGACAGAAATTCAGCAGAATCCTCAAGCTCAAAGACGGAGGCAGCGTTGTCTGGACCCAGCAGTCTCCGGGCCATGCGCTCTTCGTAGGACAGCTTCTGCTGGAGGACGGGGAGCCACGAGCAGTGACATCACACATCATGTGCACATACAACGTACAAGCAGTGACATGTGACATCATGGACACGTACTTTCATATACATCTTCAATTATATTTTCTTCTTGCCCTCTGATCACCTTTTGTCCCTTTGCATAATCTTATACCTCCCAGGAATGCTGAACAGGTGTGTCTGTGCAAAGCTGCTACTGAAACAATAGACTGACGATGTCATACGCTGATGTATGTAATGCTACTATGAAAGGCTCGCTCAGAGTTTAAATATAGGTTCTGATTATTGAATTGTGCAAGGATACCTGATTGTTCTTTTGGCGAGGAGCTTTGCTACGTAGCTTCTTTTCTAAGTCTTGTATGAGAGCATCTTTTGAACCCTGGATTTCTTCATCTGTAGAAAGTAGTGCTGGCTGGGACACAGTTTTCTTCAGTATCGGTTTAGGTTGGCTAGAAAGTAAGACATAGGCTTCAGCATGCTGTATTAAATGGACAAGCAAAGGTTAAAATAAAGTCACGCATCCCACACTGACCTTTTGGGCATTTCCTTGTAATTTACTGCCTGAGAGACTGAAGAACAGTGCTGAGGGGCAGGTGTTGTATTTATGGGATTTGGGGGCATTTGAGGTGAAGTAGGGGATGAAGAAATATTATTTACTGGTTGGCTTGGGGAAATGAGGGTTTGCTGTGAGTTCTTTGGAGATCTGGGGGATGTAGGGGTGAAACTTGAGGAGAGGTTCTGGGGCAAAGACGCAGAGGTGGACCTAGCCGGCGAAGTCGGCTCCGTAGGTAGGATAGAAGTGAGAAAAGCCGCAGGTGACATTTCGTTATCACAATGAGATCTTGACAGTGTGGGGATCAAAGTCACGCTGGTGCGCTTGGGGGTATGAGGAGGTGTCGGAGGAGGGGGGCTAAACGACGAGGCGGTGGCTGCAGTGGGTGAGCTGAGGGTAGAGGAGAACGGCGATGGGTTACTGCTGCCATTTGACTGCAGGCTGTCATAGCTTGGTGCCTGGAAAGAGGGCTGAGACTGGATGAAATGGCGAGGTCGCTCATAGTTGAAGGCGCACGGCGGGTATAGCGTAGGGGAGAAGGTGGGCAGGTCAGCCATAGTCTTGCTGGGACCGCTTGGCTCTGACTGGTGACTCTGTTTGCTTGTGGGAGAGAAAGGCTTTGGAACGGTGTTATGGAACTCCTTCAGGGGAGATATGAGAGAGGAGGAGGCACCAGGAGCCTCCGTGGAGGTCTGAGATGCTGACTTGTTCTTCTTGGCAAATATTTGGGACTTCTCAGATGTTTCACTCACTTGTGGAAACTTGGGCATCCTGCAGAAAAAAAGACTACATTTAGTTATATTGAATTTTTGTCAAGCAAAATGTTTAATGTTGAAAGGGAATTGTTGTAATAAACGGATTAGATTCATCAGGTTCATCACTATACTAACACACACACACACACACACACACACACACACACACACACACACACACACACACACACACATTATATAAATAATAATAATAATAATAATAATAAGAAGAACATAAATACTTTTATGTATTAACTTTATAACTATATAAGAACATTATGACATACCAGTACATGGCACCACACGTCACTGGACTACACTGAAGTAGCACTGTGTTGTTAAGAAGTCATGCAGCCAAAATTAGTAGCTGAAGTAGCTGCTGACTGACGCAGGCTGGCAGGTGCAGTTCATTTAAAACTAGTCTGCCAGCAACAAAATGGGTGGAGAGGATTATGGGTAAAGCCCGAGCTTATAACCCATCCTTCAGTATTATGTGGAAAAAAAACTTGAGTAGCAATACTCTTACATTCAGTAAGTGACATGGTCTCAAGTGACATGGTCTCATGGTCTTTTTGTATCAGAAGCAACATACTTAGACACCATAAAAATATTATGTGAAATTCTCTTTGAGTCAGAGTATTGTTATGGTTGTCATGTTGTGGTACACTTTAGCAGGTGTCAATAGAGCAGCTGTTCAAGACCTCATGTCTAGTACTTCCCATGACAGATGGAAATGTTTTAGACACACGTCCACAAAGAATATTTATTGGTGAACGTTTTTTTATTTTAAAACAAATGTAGACAGACATGGCTTGTGAAACTATTTTTCTGCTATACACGAGAGGGGGAGTTTACTGGTTTTGGAAAATTTCTACCAAAATGTCAGTTCTACAGTGTTTGATGTGATAGTTTTTAAAATGAATTGCAGTGTTCATATTCCCAAAGTGAAGTCATAAGTGGAAATCAACAAGCAAATCTGAGTCCTAATCGAAGTATGTGTATACACATACAAATACAAATATCATGTGGCTAAAACGGCATCTGAATTATAATTTTACAAACAATCTTTTGGATGTCAGCCAGGGTTGTACACCGCCTTGTTGTCTCCTTGCCAGACTTTGCAATTTGTCTTTACTTTTCACAAAGTTGTTCCTTGCACTTCAAATGCTTTGGCCAAGTGCTTTATTGATTTGTTGTGTAATGTCAGTTGTGTACATGTAGTTAATTCCCTTGTGATTGAACTAGTGCAGTGAAAAATAAATGATAAATGGCAAAAAACATTTACTGTATGTTTGACAACATCAGAAAAATTTAGCCTTGCTGCATGTTTTAAAATATGTCTGCAAATGTTATAAGAATTGAGATGGACCTTCTATTGGAACCTGCTTTAAATCTGTAGGAAACTATTTGTGTAAATTTGTTGATCTGTGTTTCTGTTGCAAAATAAAAAGCATTTTATCAAAATCACCTTACTTCACCTTAAAATTCTGAGTGCAAGATCATAACATGAACAACATGATCATAACTCTGAAGGTATACATGCTGGTATGTAAATGTAATGTATGTATGTTATGAAAAGTGCTAGAAAACATCTGTATAATCAATTCCTGTAGAATGTTTGAGCACTGAATGTGTTCTTTAAGGTTGTATGTCCTCCATTTATTTAAAGCAGAAATAACAGTTCACCAGGTGACGGAGCCAATCACCCATCTGAGCAGCTGTTGTTGGGAGCAGGATTATTATTTTAAATGTAATACAATTAGTATTACAAAAAGAAATACAAAAGGAAAGGCTTTAATCTCAAATTAAAATTATTCTCTGACTGAAATAACTCCCCATCGTTCACACAATTATCCATTTAATCAACATCCAGTCGATCATATAGACACTTGTCAGTATGAATTAACTATGAAAGTCAGTGTGGTTCACATGTTTATTAAATACTATGGAAATGAAAATACTCTTTTAATAGACAAAAAGAAATATAAGCCGAGAAAAAAACAAACAAACAAAAAAACCCAAACAAACAAACTTTGTGGTATGGACAATAGGACCACAGCTACATAAGCTATCAAAAGCTCATGCTTAAGACATGACAAATGATGGGCTGCACTCTAAAGAGAGATGTGCCACCCAACACTACCTGCCTGGTTCGGCTCACTGTCCATGTGACCTAACAGACAACCAGAATCACAGGGGAGCCCAGAGATGCAGTTACTCACACTGCTGCAAGCATGCACTGTGCAGAAATGCCAGTGTTTATTAAGATCTCAAGTGCTGCTCAATGGTGGTGTTTCTAGGGAGCCTGGCTCATGAATTAATCCTAATTGATTTCCTAACCAAACAGACAGATTACTTAACCAAACAGTTCCGCCCAATTAACCAAATGCCAATGACCCCTAATATTCTAGGAATTAACAAATGAATGAATGACAAGGGTGAAAATCATCAGGAAAACATGTTATAATCATGTTTACATTAAGGATAATAGGATAATTAAGGGCATTTGATGCTAAAACTCTACAGCTATGATAATCATTTAAGCTCACTGCACAATCAGTGCACAGGACTGTTGCCTATTCGATATGTCTGTGTCTAGGAGTGTATGCCTATTCGATATCTTTGTGAAATAAGATAAAGATTTCATTCTTTTTAAAGATACCACTTCAAGGAGATTAAGGGCTAGAGTTCTTAAAGGAACAGTACATCCGCTCCTAGAGTCAGAGTCTAAAATAAGATTCTGACAGCACTGCTGCAACTGCTATGACTAGAGGCATGTTTACGTTTCTTGACATTTAAAAATGTCAATCATTTCAACAAATCACATGAGAAGGACAAGGATTGTTGGCTAGGGCTTTTTGTATTTAACTTTCCCAGTAAATGTCCTGTGCTTCAAGAATATGGAATAAGTGCAAATAAGAAACGGAGGGGGGTTTGGAGAGGAGGGGTGTTTAGAAGTTCCCAGTACACAAAATCAGCCTTGCAAAGCCTAAATCACATTGCACAGACTGAGGTTACCAAGGTTACAGTAGGTGACTTATTTTTTTCTCTCTATGGTATTACATCTAAGACTGTTCAAATTTGTACAAATGTCCTCAAATGTGTCACACTAACATCAGACAGCATTCACAAGCTCATAGCTCTCTATCTTGGTGAGCATGAATCTAATCCACTGGCAAATCACTGATTCATCATTTTCATTACTTTATTTCATGATATTAATAGGCTAACAATGCAGGGTAGCTTATTCACCCGCCAGCTGTAAGACCTGTTCTGCATTTTAAAGAAAGACTGCATGAAACGAGACAGATGACAACAGATTTGTACTCAAACTCACAACGGGACTGAGATCTGGTCTCCGTCTGCCTGCTCTAAAGTGCTTCAACACATTGTAAAAACCTCAACAAAAAGCCAATAACCCACACGTCACTTCAGCCTCAGCTATTTTGAATTAGAAGCTAACTTACCTGCACTTAAAGGTTAGGTGCCGATCCCCTGCGCCTAGCTGGGCTGTACAGTTGTCTAATGAGCAACACCTCTGGCCAGCCTGAGAAATGCCTGTCACATCACAGGAGCGCGAGGAGGGTGTGTGGCCTGCCCTTTATTACTCTTCACCAAGGCTACGTGACGCATTAGCTGTTGCGACCACTCAAGAGTTTTGAAGAGTTAATTTTGGCGCTGTAATTTGAGCTGCCTTTCTCTTTCCTCACGTCTACCCACCTTGGCTACTGACTTCTAATGGTGTCTCTGGGCGCCCACACATTAAACGTGCCGGTCAATGTTGCTAAAGGTCTGCTAATTATACGCTTGTCTCCCACAAGTTACCAGCACACACTAATTCAGCAAGGCTTCTTTTACTTTTTCATTCTTGCAAAACATCATCAGACCAGAGAGGCCTGATGGGAGGGGGATGACTTGCATTGATTTAAAAAGGTGTGAAGTGTTCTAGGAAAGAAAAGCAAATGGAAAGAAAAAAGCTTTTTAAAAAAATCTGCCACTCATTCTCTACAGGCACCTCAATGATTTCAAATTAATACATGTTTTTTTAATACATATACACTCTTACACAGACTCATACTTTTATTTACAACAGTAAAACACAAGGCAGTAACCTAAAACTACAAGGAGTCAACCAAGGAGTCCAGCAGAGACAACCCCTCCAAAAAACAACACAAGTGCAAAGGACAACTTCTAAACCATCTGCCTGCATGGTTTACTCACTGAGCAACCAGGCTAGTTGTGCGGTTCATATGTTCATATGTTCTGAATATGTTCTGCCACACAGCAGTACTATGTCTTCCTGAACTACATAATACGGAGACACTGTCTTCCTAAGTGAATGTGTAAAGTGATGAAAAAGAAACGACATGGTAAAAGTTGAAATGTGGATGAGCTCAAATGTGACTATGAAAAAACTGTGAAAGCTTAAAAACGTCAGTTTTTAACACTGAGAAATTTAAAGGAAAGGTTACAAAAAGTAAAACACTTTCTAGCTCGCTCCCTTATTTTTATTGCCCCAAAGATGCTTATGTGCTTTTTAAAAACATCTACAAAGATTAAGGTTAATGTCACCAGCAGGGATTTAAATGTTTTAAAATGTAAGATTTCTTACGTGGACAGATCTGGAGCTGTTTCTTCCTCAGGACTGTCAGGCCATTCTGGAGGGGGAATACCTGCCACATCCTTTAATAACAAGGGGAAACTGTCCTGCTCTCTGAGGGTTTCAGGACCGTCTGCCAGAACTTCATCTAGGTCTGGAAATCGACAAAAATATGTCAGGACATTAGTGCCTCTTAGTGGTACCCCTAAGCACCATAAAACATGATTCATGGGTTTAGTTGTACTGGCTTTGAAAATATTACCTGCATACACCTCCAGTAGGGCACTGCAGGATACTGATCCAAACTGATTTGTGGTTACACATTTAAAAATCCCAGAATCCTCGGGGTAGGCTTCTGTGATCACCAAGGTGCACAACTCCTCTACAGCACAAGAGAAAGAACCTGTAACAACTGAGTCACTGGATCACAGAACAAATGAGTCACTTGATCGTGCCGTTATAATTCATTAGAAACAAAGAAGAGAAACAATAAGACTCGATAGTAAGTGATAATAAGGGAACCATTATCCTCTGAATATTAAAAATCACTGATACCTAAAATTGTACATGTGCTGTTGATCAAATGTGCATGGAGACAAGGTTCACAATCTTAGTTTCATTGTTATTTACTCACCTGGAACAGATGTAGAACTTGCTTCTGAAAAGTAAAGAAAGGGCACTTATAGCTCAAACAAATGTAAATGAATGTTAATATCTGCATACGTCATGTTAGTAACTCAGACATCTTAAATGTCCTGAAAATAAAGACTGAATCACATCTCCCCTAAATAGACAAGCAATAACTTGAGTAATTTTTTCACAGTTATCCTTCAAAGCCTAAAAACATGTATGTCCCCAAAGGACCAACTTCTGTATGTTTGTATGATCACCCTGTAAAAATGTGGGAAATTTGAAGTCAGCTGAAATGGTGTAGAGGTGTACTATTGTACTAATGTACATCTAGTACAGTAGTACTATTTACTATTGACCGAATCTGATCAGTACATGTGCTCCATTCCTAATTATTTTTAACAAAGCTTTTTCACTGTTAATTTCCTGGTTTCTAAGCACTTAGAATTGTTAGGTTATAGTGATGAAGCAAACTGTATCATCCATAACAGGCAGATGTTTTTAGGTTGCACATTTTGTCAGGGTTACTCATACTTTAATTAAATTTCGATATAGAGCAAAAATGTTTTTTTTTATCATTTTGAAGCAGAAATATTTTGGCAGTCACTTTTTGCACTGATTGATGATGAAAATGAAAACGACCAGTCCATAGTCTGTAATGCACACGACCACATGACCACTTTCAAACCCTTCATACTTTTTGTTGCCAGCAGTGCAATGATCTGATTTGGGCAGAAATCCACTTCATTTAAAATTAGGACTTAGTCTAGTCCAGCTACAAATGATTATGTTTAAGTTTAAATTGAAATTATTGCATACTTGTAAGTTCATATACGCATATATGGGCATAGAAATGAATCTTCTAAGAAGCACATACTGAAAAGAAGAAAGTCTGATTGTAAATTGGGATGGCTTGCATAACTGAGCTGAATTGCTTTTTTGTGTGTAATAATTTTTTTAATAATATTTTATTATAATTATTTTTCTTTGGGACACATTTTTATGAACACCATAATTGTTTTTGGTAACTTCGGCATAAGCAAAGTCATAGGTCAGCTCAATTGACATTAAGTGACATCATACCTCAAGCCAAGTCTTTTTAGCAAAGTGTCCTCATATCATGTCAAAACAAACATATACAGAGGTGGGCATTCCATGTTCAGAAAGTAAAACTCCTTCCTAGGATTTTATTTAAGCTTACTGGATTTTCTAATTAGTGCAGGCCAGTTAAAATTAATGGAATCAACACAATCCAAGAAGCCTGAGCAAAATCTTGGTGAGGACTTTTACTTTCTGAACCAGGAATCCCACCTCTGAGTATATATTATATGGGCTCTGGTCTTGGTTACTATTATTCAAGACAAAATGCAAACTCTTGTTAAAATGTCTTGCAGGGTTGCCAACTTTTCAAGATCACTTGGAGTGAGATTTGAACCTGGTGGAGGTGGAGAGTGTAAATTGTTGATGGGGGGGTGGGGGGTGGCGAACGTAAGTTGTTGCGTGAGAGTTGGCAACCCTGGTCTTGTATCTAGTAATTGCAGTACACCAAATAACACATGTTTTGATGTCATTGTGTATGACATCCTGACTAATAATAAATAATAATAGACAATGATAAATATGCTAATTCTAGTTACCTGAACTAGAACACCTGTTCCTAGCACAATGATTTATACGATCACTTACTCTTTCTCAGAATGCGGAAGTCTGCGGAGTCAGGGACCTGCTCGCCCTCTCTGTACCAGGACACTTGGAGTGGGGGGGTCCCTCTAACTCTGCACTCCAGAACTACTAGTTGTCCCTTTACAGTGCTCACATCATGAAGACACTATGGAGACAGGACCATGTCCAAGTCTTACACCTGTAGACTGAAATGTAGGTTACTACTGAAAATCATCCCCAATTGTACTGCATTACCTTGACAAATGTGGGTGGGACGCCTCCATTTCCTGAGTGTTGACATGTGGTCTGTGTCTACAGAATAAAAACACAAAACCTTTTACAAGATGGCGGTTTTGACCACATTGCTGAAATTATAATGTTCCCTAGTCTTTGAAAGAAGAAAATCAGGACTTTTGAAAATCATAATTTTGTTAATGGATATTAGAAAAAAATGAATGTGTGTGTGTGTGTGTGTGTGTGTGTGTGTGTGTGTGTGTGTGTGTGTGCAGGTATGTCTGTGTGTGTGTGTGCAGGTATGTCTGTGTGTGTGTGTGTGTGTGTGTGTCTGTGCAGGTATGTGTGTGTGTGTGTGTGTGCGCGCAGGTATGTCTGTGTGTGTGTGTCTGTGTCTGTGAGTGTGCAGGTATGTGTGTGTGTGTGTGTGTGCAGGTATGTCTGTGTGTGTGTGTGTGTGTGTGTGTGTGTGTGTCCTTGGATCCTGTCCGTACTGGATGGGGGCTGATGCAGAGGGGTTGCACCAGGCTGGAGTGCCTCTGCTGGTGCACTGCACTAGAGGAAGAGGAGGAGGAAGAGGAGTAGGATGTGCTCTCTCGTGAACACGAAGAGATGGTCAGGGACATGGTGGAGGTCTTCTTCTGGATCCTGCAGACATGCAGGACATTTCCGATTGCATGAGACAATACGTGAATATCTGTTGATTATTGTTTTGATTAGTGTTTTGTGTATGTTGCACATGAGGGAACACAAAGTGAAGAAATGTCAGACAGCAGAGTGCATAATCTCTGCTTTACTGGCTCTATGCCAAATATCCAAACAATCTTAAAGCTGAAGCTCCCCATTTGCTTTTCCTGGATTAACTGTAGTAGACCACCAAGGTATATGAAGAGAGCTGGAAGGTTGAACTGAACACACATAGTATGTTAACCCATAGTTAATCTTATGGGATTGAGAATTAGCCATGTATAACCAGCATGCCTGCATCTATAATCTACAATAATTACTAACTTTTATTACCCAGTCTACACAGAAGGTGGAGCCCACCCTATCCTCTAAAATATTAATATAAACTGATTCCACTGTAGGTAAGGTAGTTAATCACTGTATGTATAGTGACATAGAACATTTGTAGAATTACGGTAAATTGCAAATAAATAAATAAACTTCAAGCCTGGTTTATACTTGACGTGGCGCGAGGGTCCGCATATCGTCTCCCACAACACTGCAAAAAATCTGACGCGGAAAGTATAAACGCCTCCACCGTTCGCGGAGGGTCGCGCGAGGTGGGTGGAGTCGAGCGCTATGGTCACTCACAAAAGTATAAACCTAGCTCTGACGCTATGAGTGCGGGATATTTTTGAACAGGCATCTCAACACAAGACTTAAGAAAGCTAAAGACCCAGAGAGCACCTGACAAGTTGCTAACAACAAACACAGCGCGTGAATTGCGAACGCTGCCAAACCGCGCTTTTAGAAAAAAAGTTTTTAAACAGTTTCTGTGGTAAAATTTTTGTGGGACAAATCTACCTGTTTCCGATATAATCCCCCCTGGTTCCTACGCCAATGGGCGTGGTAGTGGGGGAAAAGGTGGACCTGTCTACCCAGGGCCCAAGTAGGGAGAGGGGCCCATTTTGCTCATATGAGGCATATGAAAAAAAAAGGGGGTCTTAAAAAGGGGTCCACTGACATTGAGAGTTTACAGGACCCAGAATTTGCTGCTATGCCCCTGACAACAACAAAAAACAGGTACAGTCAAATAGAAAGGTTCTGGTAATGTTAGAGCTCAGTAGAACGCCTGGGGCTGCACACTGAGCAAGTAAGAATCATGTTATGTTCCACTGCCATAACAAGCAGACAATAACACAGAACTACCTCTGGTAAACATGGTATTTTTGAGCAGAAAGATGATACTGCCAAACAGAACAAACTTCATTCAAGGAAACAGGTTTGTGCTCCGATGTTCAATAGGTTTCCCCATTACTGGGCAACAGCAGTCACATTACATACCAGTAACATGTTACACATTTACCAGTGAATGTTTTCAGACACTAAACTGCCAAAATAGGATATAGCCATGGAACTCTTTCTGATCACATCCAGTCATTTCTGATTGATTTAACAATCCCTCAAAGACCCTGTCTAATACTTGAAGGTTTTTGTGTAGTCCTCTCAACATCTGTTTATGTCCCAAGAGGTAAGTGTTTTGATGTCATGTCTATTTATTGTTTCTTGTGAGGTGTGGCTCTGTTTTCTGTGTGATTATGTGTCGCCCCTAATCTTTTAGGTCATCTGGGATGACATTATGCTATAATGTCATGCTATGATTTTATTGTGTCTTTGGGTTTGGTTATATGATGCCAGATGGTTATATTGATTGTTTTTGTCTGTTGTTGCTGTAAATATAGGACCTTCAGGAAGAATAGGTATGTGTGCCAGTTTTTTTTTCTTATGTACCGATCTGCATTATATAGGGATATAGGGAAGGACCTAGTATTTTGTTATCTATTGGTTTTGGTTAATGTGAAATAGGCAGGCTCTGGTTTATTATTTTGGAGTGATGCCCACCCTGAAGCATTTTTTTACTTCCTGTTATATTTCCTGTCCTTTCAAAGAATATTGTTAAAGACCAATTTTGTGTTTAGCGTCAATATGGTTTTGATCTTTTATATTACCACCTTATGCAAAGACTTACTGTCACCGACAGCACTATCGACTACGACGTCACACAAGCTTGTGTAAACTTAGAACATAAGCCATAAGACCACTGCAGTACAATGTATTTTCATATATAAAAGTAAAAAAGTTATAATAATCAACTGAGAATAACATTATTAAAAATACCGAAGATTACACTAAAATAATAACTGAATTGAATCAAATTCACAAATCAGTTTGTGAATGTTTTTTTCTTCATAATTATTTTTGTAATCATGTGTAACCAATACAAATTATTATTATAATTAATTAATTAATTAATTATTATCATCATTATAAAGACTTCTTTATATATGCATTTTTTCAGGTATTGTATGCCTAACATAATTATGCGATTTTGAAATTTATGTAATCTCCAACATGGAGTTCACTAAAATAACAATAAAAATAAGTGTACTAAAATAACAATAAAAATGGAACTGAACATAGAAATACAATATAGAATGCAAATGATTGCCCTAAATAAATAAACAAACAAAAAAACAAATAATTGAATGTAGAAATAAATGTTACTTTACATCTACTCTAAAGAACAAAGTCAAATGTTCTTAAATATTAAGATGTCAGTTTGATGTTTCATATTATGTTTATACATGTTGTGTAATGCTGGCCTAACAATATAAATATTTTTTTTTATTCTGTTATTTTCACATTTATCTTGCATTTAATTGATGCCATTAAGAGCTGATAAAAATACTTTAAAACATACTTTAACTTGCAATAATTACCACCTCCATTCACAGAGATTATTGGTTTTAATTCCACATTTTGTTAAATTTAGTAAACTTCCTCTTTATGCTCAGTCCTTTGGGTGAATGCGTGCATGTGTGTGTGTGTGTGTGTGTGTAAAGAGAGCTATTGCTTACTGTGCCATACTCCAGTTGTCTCCAGGGGGTGCTGAATAGCCCTCTTGGTGTTACCTACAAACACAGTGTTCTTAGCATTGTGGAACAATGAGATAAAAACACAATTAACAGCACTGTCCTCCAGGTGTTTCTCTCTAAATCCTTTATGACTGTCACTTCGAACCATACTGGATGTCTTATGCTTCTCCTCTGATGCATTTTCCAGGAAGTGTTGAGACTCAAGTCCCACGTCCACAAGAAGTAAGATAGAACACTGAATTATGCAACATGGTGAGATCTTTGCTCATATACTGAATGAGTGCTAGAAGCTCCTGCTGCAGAGGACCATCAATCCACCACCCTGCACACAGCACACACTTTAGCTTCCCAAATCTGAGAGTGAGCAACATGACACCTCAATACGCAAACCATGAAGGCAAACTATCTCATGTGCTACTGTCCCTGAGGGAAACAGAACGTGTTTGTCTCTCTAAGTGCTAAAAAACAAAGAGCCAAAGTAAAAGCAAACTAGAGCATAACCACATTGACCTAATAGTCTTTCACAAATATATTGATAACATATTATATATTCCTGA
Organism: Brachyhypopomus gauderio; assembly: GCF_052324685.1. Classification (NCBI taxonomy): domain Eukaryota; kingdom Metazoa; phylum Chordata; class Actinopteri; order Gymnotiformes; family Hypopomidae; genus Brachyhypopomus; species Brachyhypopomus gauderio. Next base: position 18,930,092 of record NC_135221.1, on the reverse strand, counting down.
TATAAATCCATGATGCTTTTTATATACTCATAAACCAGTGAAAGACTTCTAAAACAGCACGGCTTCTTATGCCGTTTTGTTATATGAAACCATTTGCTGAGCTCTCTCTGAGGATGTAACAAAGAGGCACTCAACAGTTCCACCAAACCAGCATTAAACAAACACCTACTGACCTGTATAGTAACACCAAGACACTTACATCATATTGACTTGAACTCTAAATGAGTTAGCTCAACATTTCATGATTTTTCTGTGACTCACAGCAATATTCTCAGTGTAACGCTCGTCATCGGATCCGGCTTGGCAGTGCTGGTAAAAGGCCGTTCTCACCGTGAGGTAAGGCAGAGTGTCCTGGGAGGAAATCTGAGCAGAGAGCAGGGCTAATTTTGTTGCCCTTCTGCGTGTTCGATTTAGAAACACGTGGTGTAGGGTAAATCTTTCCCTCTGTCCTGGAATGTCACTGACTGTGACAACATGGCTCACAAGTTCTTTAGTGCTTTTATCCTAGTGACCCCACATGTATGTCCTTGCATGTATTTTATTCAGGTAGGTAGACAAAATAATAAACTCCAATGGTTTTATTTTTGGCCTTAAAATGTAGTTTTCTTGTGAGCTATTTCAATGAACAATTTTAAGTAACAATTTTAGTGTAATAAATAGAAGATAGCAAAATAATAAAGAAGCTAGCACATAAAGACAATAAGGAAGCTAGCAAAAGATATCTAAAACCTGAAGAAATAACAAAGTGTCCATAAAAAGTAAATGCGACACAATCTCAGATGCATCATGAGCTTCATTAATATGACTATTTGAAACTGGTTGAAAACTAAAGTCAGTATTTAACAATAATACAATACAATGCCATCATAACCTGATATTGTCACAATCACAAACACGCTTCCAAAACTTTTTCGGATGAAAAAGGAACCCCAGCGGAAAGCACTGAAGCTATCCCCATTACTCTGAAATATACAACACAGAAAATGACTGCAGATACATCTCTATGGAGTGAGTTTCTATTATTTTGTCTACTTAATATGTATGTGTTTAACTGAAGGGTCTCCGGTGATGATGATATAATTCACGTGGGAGGATCAGAGGCCATGTCTATAATCTTACTAGGATGCAGCAAGATATTTGACACTTAACAGGAAGTCAAGTGCTGTGCTACTAACAGAACATGTGAAACTTAATTCACCATTTAGCAAAATTTACAAATGAAATAAATATATAATCATCGCTATTACAGACTACTATGATCAAACATAGACTGGTTGTTGAGATAATTACTGTTGCAATTTTCACTGATAGGATTTCAATACAGAAATATGTCAGTTAGTTATGTGGGAATATGTGTACAAACAGCTTCAGTCAGCCAATCCATGCACTAGCACAAGTGGCATGCAGCCAAGCCCATCTGATTTCCCAAGCCCAACATGACTTTGAATTTTCGACTACATCCAACCCTACTGTTACTGTTGAAACCTCTTATACAAAATTGCCAATATTTACTAATCCCAGTTAGTGCTGTGGCAATGAACTGAAAACTATCATTTCAGTTATGAATAACTGAATAAATAAAAGTTGAAAAAAGCATGAAACTATTTTGTACTCGGTTATACACTACAAATATGTATCAACAACAACAATAGCAATAAAGGCTTGGAAGGGAAGGGGCTCAATACACCTGCACACAGGCTCATTTTAAGCAATTTAGTAAGGTCTAAGGCTTTATACTAAAAACATGGAAAGAATATTGGAAGAAATAAAGATTTATCAGTTCACCAAAAGCAAAGGTTTTTAAAGAATAGCTGTGATTTTGTGTTTAGTTGGGTTAGTTAGTGTGCCTCCCCTTAATGACCACAAGCAGTAACAGTTCTTTGTGAAGACGGATGGTTTATGGTGTAACAAACTCATTTCCCATCCGTCTTCACAAAGAACTGTTACTGCTTGTGGTCATTAAGGGGAGGCACAGTGAGAACTCGTTAACTGCTTTCGCTAAAGGAGAGGAAATATAACATCTCGTAGTCTGACGAAAGTCAGATGAACTTCTCTTCAGTAGTAGTTACTTTATCTTAGACAATGAACTTGAGAATATAAAGAATAACACCAACACGACGACAACTTAAAGTAAACACATGTGCTTTTCAAATCAAAAAAGAAAGAAAGAAAAACAGCGAAGTGGAGTGTAAAATCAGCAGTTGTCTACAAGCAACCCGGACCCCCAGAAAAACCGTTCGTCTCTATAGCAACACTAAACACAACCGCACAAAAGTAAACAACTCGTCTGTCAGCTACACTCCCACCAAATCACTTATGATTTTCAATCAAGAGCTGACAAATGTTCTCTACTAACAAACTAGATGTGGTAGAGAATAACCACTATCTAAATCCTATCAGTAGCTTCTAGCAAGATCACTGTTTTATGAATGGGTCTCTCTAAGAAGATAGGCTTGGCAGTGCGTTTGCCATATTTATCCAGATTTGAGTCACCAACAAGTAGTTTCACCTTCCTCACTTTCCCGTCACGTCCTAGGTATACTTCCAGTACTCTTGCTAACTTCCACTGATTCCGTGGAGCAGAGTCATCTTGCAGAATAACGATGTCGTTGACCTCTGCATTCCTCCGATCCTTGTTCCATTTCTGCCTAGCTTGAAGATTAAGAAGGTATTCCTTCTTCCAACGAAACCAGAAGTCATTGGCCAAGTATTGCACCCTGCGCCACCTCTTGTGAAGGTAAAGATCTTCTTTAATGAACCTTCCCGGTGGGGGTAAAATGATCTTGGACTTCATTGTCAAGATATGGTTCGGTGTGAGAGGCTCTGGACCGTGTGGGTTGTTCAGATGTTCAGTAGTGAGTGGTCTACTGTTTATGATAGCCATTACTTCATATAGGAAGGTGCGTAAAGAGGCACTATCAAGTCGCCCTGCTGAATGATCGAGAACAGACATCAGTATACTTCTTACTGTGCGTATTTGCCTTTCCCAAATACCTCCCATATGGCTTGAAGATGGTGTGTTCATGAGAAACTCACAACCTAGTGCTTTCACTTGCTCTTGGTTCATTCCCTTTGCAGCTTCAATGAACTCATTTCTTGCACCCATAAAATTGGTACCTTGATCACACCGAATTTGACGAACAGCACCTCTTATAGCAATGAATGAGCGTAAGGCATTAATGAAAGAATCGGTGGATAGATCCTCGAGCATCTCAATGTGTACTGCTCTAGAACACATGCAGGTAAACAGCAGGCCATAGCGCTTTAACTCTCTTCTCCCATCTTTCACATGAAATGGTCCAAAGCAGTCCATCCCACAATATACAAAGGGAGGAGTTGCCTCTGTACGCTCTTCTGGAAGGTCAGCCATTCTTTGTTCCTCAGCACATCTTCTAAATTTCCTGCATTTAGTACACTTGTAGATGTAAGAAGAAACTGCACCACTGCATGCCAGGATCCACACGCCATTAGACCTCAGCTCATTCATGGTCATTCCCCGTCCTTGGTGATGTACTTTCTCGTGATAATGCTTGATGAGCAACATTGAAGTATGGCTATCCTTTGGAAGGATTGCTGGATGTCGTACATGTGGATGAAGAGTAGCATGTGATAAGCGACCTCCCACTCTGAGAATGCCTTGCTCATCAAGAAATGGGTTCAGTCTGTGCAACTTAGTCATATCCCGAACATTCGGCATGCTCTGATTCTTGATATGCTGAATTTCCTTGAAAAGGGCCTTCTCTTGAGACATCTTAATAATAGTGAGCTCTGCTTCACTTCTCTCAGCCAAGCTGGTGGCTTCTCCAGACCTAGATTGTAAGTGTTTAATTTCCTTGATCCATCGCTTAAGCCTGGCAACTGCTTTCACTGCTCTTGTCCAGTCAGAGAATTTACAGAGCCGATCTTGTAAGGATCTTTCTTCTGTCGCTTGAGTGTCGTGAATAGTTACCTTCCGTAGTTCTGGGTCACTGTCCACAGACTCTCCCACCATAACTTCTTCTCTAGGAAGTTCTCTGTTCCAAAGAAATTCCGGTCCTGTGAACCAGTTGGAATTTAGAAGCTGTTCTCCTGTAAGCCCCCTGGAGGCATGATCTGCCGGATTCTGTTCTGAGGACACATACCTCCACTGTTCAGGCTTTGTGCTTTGTCTGATGCGTTGGATTCGATTTGCCACAAAAAGATGGAATCTCTTGGCATCATTGTTTATGTAACCAAGTACAACCTTCGAATCTGTCCAGAAATATTCTTGTAGTGCATTTATCTCCAACTCCTTCTTAAGCATATCGCTTATTCGCACAGCGACAACCGCAGCTGAAAGTTCAAGTCTTGGGATGGTCATAAATTTCATGGGGGCAACTCTAGACTTCCCCATAACTAGGGAGCAGTAAATCTCCCCTGTTGCATTGATTCCTCTCAGATATGAACATGCTCCATAGCCAGAAAGACTGGCGTCAGCAAAATGATGTAGCTCATAGCGCTGAACATCCTTGAAGTCTGATGGCATGTAACATCTTTGGATTTTCACCTCTGACAGATTTTGAAGATCGTGGAGCCAGGCCTCCAATTTAGGCTGGAGATCAACAGGGAGTGGATCATCCCAACTAACTTTTCCAACACACATATGCTGTAAGACTTGCTTTCCTGTCAGGATTAAAGGTGCTATAAACCCAAGTGGATCATATATTGAAGCTACTGTTGACAAGACTCCCCTTCTTGTCAGTGGGTTCTGCTTCAGTGTCACTCTAAACTGAAATTCATCCGATGTAACACACCATGACACACCAAGCACTCCTTCTACATGTGTTTTATCTAACATCATATATGGATCCTCAACCCTTTCAGCATGCTCTTCCTTGGGAATCGTTGCCAAGACTTCATTGCTATTAGAGATGAACTTGTGCAGTCGAAGTCCGCCTGTCTTACAAATTTCTCTGACTTCTTTCACAATTTGAATGGCGGCTTCTGAGGATGACACACTCAATAATCCATCATCTACATAGAAGTTCCTTTCAATGAATCTGACTGAGAGATCACTGAAACATCCTCGTCCCACAGCAGCAATATGCTTGAGACCGTAGTTGGCACAGCCGGGTGAAGAGGCAGCACCAAATAAATGAACTCTCATCCTGTAAACTAAAGGTTGAGAATCTAACTCTCCATTCTCCCACCATAGAAATCGCAGGTAATCCTTATCCTTTGCCTTCACATGGAATTGGTGGAACATGCGCTCTATGTCACATATCACTGCTATCTGACCCTTTCTAAAACGGCAGAGTACGCCCACCAAGGTGTTCGTTAGCTCAGGACCAGTCAGGAGATGCTCGTTCAGACACGTACCCTGAAACTTCGCAGAACAGTCAAAGACGACGCGTATCTTCCCAGGTTTTCTTGGGTGGTAAACCCCGTGATGTGGGATGTACCACACTGGTTGCTTATTAATGTCGTCTTCTGGAACCTGTTCTGCATCACCATTGGCTATGATGTCATTCATAAAATTTGTATAGTCCAGGTAGTATTGCTTGCTTCTTCTAAGTTTCTTCTCCAAGCATTTTAAACGGTGTACAGCGCATATCCTATTGTTAGGTAGACTGGGCCTTGCTTCCTTAAACGGTAGAGGCATCTCATAGTGTCCATCATCCTTAATACATATCTCTTCTTTCAGTTGTGTTAGAAACTGTAGGTCTTCTTGGGAGATCTGTTTATCTTCTGCAACTGTTTCACAAAAGTCAGACTCAAGTGCCTTAATTATGTCTGGTGGAGCAACCATCTCTCTAACCTGTGTTCTGCAGACAAAGTGAATCTCGCCCTTCAACTCTGAAGAGGACTGAAGGCTTGGGATCACTGGCATCACCATAACTTGATGACTTACTCCAATTGCGTCTCCATAGTCAATGTGAAGGTTGCTACATCCAATGATGCTCCATCCCAAGTCTGTTCTCTGCGCAAAGGGTTGGTTCTCTTCACCATACACAACTTCACGCGGGAGGAGAGCTTGAGAACAATTGTAACCAATCAAGAGCCCGATCTCACAGCTCTGTTGTGGAGCAATTTCTCCGGCAATATGCTCAAGATGAGGCCATGCTCGTGCAGTCTCTGGTGTCGGAATATGCTCTCTACTCGCAGGGATGAATTCTCGTGAGTAAGTCACTGGCAGCAGAATACTTTTATCTGAATAGAAACCTCTAACTTGTAGACCCATCAACTTGTGGCAAGCTACAACCATACTCTTTGAAGTCATCGTGGAGAGCCTTAACTGGACTGGTTCTTTCCTAACACTGAGAGCTTCTGCTGTCTCTTCCAGAATGAATGTTGAATCGCTCTGAGTGTCCAAAAGTGCGTACACTAGAATTTCTTGATGTGGTTCACTTGTGGCTGATACCCATACAGGAATTATTGTGGAAGTATTTGTAAGGCCGTTGTCTACTATGACTCTATTGGACAAAGCATGTGGAGATGTGCTTGGTGTCCTCTCTTGTGATAGTTGTGCTCCTTCAAGTTCTCCATTGCTTGGCCTTGTGTACTTCCTATCATCTCTAGCACGGTCTTTGTGCAAGCAAGTTGGGTGTCCCTTCTGGCATACCTCACAGATGCTCCTATGATTGCAGTTCTTGGAACGATGACCTAACCTTAAACACCCAAAACACAATTTGTTCTCCAAGACAAATTTATGCCGCTCTGCTACAGGTCTTGCACTGAAATTACGACACTTATGGATACTGTGACCTAACATCTCACAGAATGTGCATGTGACAGCTGAACTCTCAACAGTGTGAGCAGCTAATGCTCTTCTCCCTTGGCTCCGTGGTCTCGATGCTCTAAACATCTCAGTCTCACTGAAATTTGAAGTGTGCTTCAATGCGTTAAGGGAAGTAACTGGGTTGCAGGAGATGTTGGCTTCTCTCGTGAGGAATTTAACAAATTGACTAAAACTAGGAAACATGTTTGTTTCTTCTTCAATTTCTATCACTTTCCTATTCCACATTGATGCTAACCAATCAGGAAGCTTAGAAAGCATGTTCTGGTTTTCACTGCAATCATTGAGAATTTCAAGACTCTTGATGTCCTGCATGGCAGCTTCACAACCACGAAGGAAGTCTGCAAAATCCCTGAGTGCCACACTGTCCGTTAGGCCTATCTTGGGCCATGCTTTGAGAATGTCTCTGAAGGATTTGGCTATGATGAATGGATTTCCGAACCTCTCTTCTAGGACAGACCAGGCAGCACTATAGGCAGCTTCGGTCCCTACTAGGAAATAACACTCAATAGCCCTTTTTGCTGCTCCACTCACATACTTACGAAGATAATAAAGTTTCTCAGTGGCGGGAATATTTTTTCGATCTATTAGTGTCTGAAAGGATACTTTCCAGTCATTGTAACAGAGTGGGTCACCAGTAAAAATGGCTGGCTCTGGAATTGGCAGACGACTCATGCTGATCGATTCGGCCAGCATCCTTGCGAGGGATGTAATGCTGTCATGCTGTGGGCTTACTACGACTTGTTGTGGAGGATGATATTGGAAAGGGTGGTTACCGTGTCCAGGTACCTCTTTCCAATCCTTTGATTCACATTTACATCGTACATCTTCAAATTCCCTTTCACAAGCATAATTCTGTGAGTATACTTGCATTCGTGCCTTAGCAGCATTTAACTGTTTGACTGTTTCTAGACGCTCCAGCTCTTTACGCTTTTCATCTAACATTTTCTGTCTTGCTGCATTTTCAATCTCTAACTGGGCTTGTAGTTTAGTTTCTTCCTGTTCTCTCTCTAAGCGTCGTCTTAAACTATCTGCTGTTTGTTGAGCTATTATCCTTTTATTTTCAGCTTCAAGGGTTTGAATTTCTCCTAATTGGCGTTCTTGATCTTGCAAGACTTGTAAGGTGGCCTGATTAGCAGCAACCTCAGCAGCTGCCTCTTGCCGCTTTAAAAATGAAGATATGGAAGTAACATTTGAACTGCTCTGAGAACAAGTAGAATTTGACCGTCTGGAAATAGAACTTGACCCAATTGAAGAAATGGATGAGATGACTGACTTAATGTCATTCAAATCCAGTGGCTCCCCTTCTGCCTCTTCTTTTCTTTCCATCCAATCCAATATTTTTGATGCAACCTTTCTTGTAACAGTTTCACATTTATCCATTCTACGGCGCATGTCATTATTTGGAACCTTAATTCTGCGCAGATCTTCATACACATGGTTCAACTCTGTTGCAGCATTGCTTACCTGGGAAATTAAGTCTTGCAGCACATTGTCTGTGCAAGGACCGCTCACCGTTTGCATGGCATCCTTTACAAGAACTCCCCACTTCTCGTACTGTACCTTAAAACGACGTTCAAGTTCCATGAATCTTTTATGATGCAGTTCTTGCCCTTTTGCAGTTAAGGTTCGGATTCTTTGACTTCTACGAGGCTCACTTTGCTCGTCAATATGCGACGCATCATCGGTCTTTGGGTGCATTTCTGCCTCTACTTGGGGATTTTCTTGTTGCGCTGTCTGCTGAGATGAAGGTTTGAGAGCAGCTACCACCATCTCATTCTGACCGTCACTTCTGAGGGATTCTGCCATTAGTCTAAATTTAATCCTTTGTCTTAATTATACTGCTACTGTAGAATATACTACCTTGAACACAGAATAATCTGAATAAAACACTGCAACGAACAGTTTCCTGAATAAAATATGATAAATCGAAATGCTTACGACCGAACAACAAACAACACTTAACTGTGACAATTAGTTATCTTAATTTTTACAATCACTCTAACAGACGAGCATGAATGTACACCAGCATTCGATTTTAACGATAAAATGAATGAAGTCCTTATTCACAATATTAACGTCTTTTAACAGCAGTTTGACAAACTTATAGCACTTAATTTCTTGTACTCCGTAGTACGCGCCGCTCTTGCATGACGTGGATGAAGCCTAGAGATGGCATACGGAGGATACGACTTTCGCTGGGTGTTCACTGCCTGCACCGCGCAGTCGAGTTCTCACTGTGCCTCCCCTTAATGACCACAAGCAGTAACAGTTCTTTGTGAAGACGGATTCCCATCCGTCTTCACAAAGAACTGTTACTGCTTGTGGTCATTAAGGGGAGGCACAGTGAGAACTCGTTAACTGCTTTCGCTAAAGGAGAGGAAATATAACATCTCGTAGTCTGACGAAAGTCAGATGAACTTCTCTTCAGTAGTAGTTACTTTATCTTAGACAATGAACTTGAGAATATAAAGAATAACACCAACACGACGACAACTTAAAGTAAACACATGTGCTTTTCAAATCAAAAAAGAAAGAAAGAAAAACAGCGAAGTGGAGTGTAAAATCAGCAGTTGTCTACAAGCAACCCGGACCCCCAGAAAAACCGTTCGTCTCTATAGCAACACTAAACACAACCGCACAAAAGTAAACAACTCGTCTGTCAGCTACAGTTAGAACATATCAGGCATTTATTAAGACAGAAAGGGACAGACCAGGAAGACATTGAGAAACTAATAGAACCTTAAAATCGTCTTAAAATCAGTTTCTAAAAGATATGTGGAGCGAATGAAGGCATGTAATGTGATCCTTTGTTTTGGTGTGTATGAGAATTTTGGCGCCGTCATTCTGAACATGATGCAAGAGAGGCTAGATAAAAGAACTACTATAATTCTAGTATAATTCTACTCTAATTCTAGAAACAAAGGCATTTCTTGTTAGAACCTAGAAAAAATTCTGTAATGATATTATAGATGTTACAGTATTCTGTTTTGTGGACATTGATTCGGATTTGAATTCACTATTAAAGAGCAAATTCACTACCAAACCTGACACATATTCTTGCTGTAATTTTTGACAATAACAGACAAAGACCACAAACAAATATATATTTATCTATATATTTATATATGCATCTCTGTTTAGCTTTTTTAATCTTTGGGAAAGTCAGGAAGCCATACAACAGTAAATGTCTACACATTCAACAAAGAACCAACAAAATTATAGTATTAAATATTATAATACATAGATAAGTATTTATGGGTGTAAATGATGAAAATAAATGTTTTTGTATGAGATTTGTATGATACTAGCCTTAAAGAAAACATATAAACGGCTTTCAATTGAGACTTAGTGAGCAAAATACTGTAGGATTCTTTGATATATTACTATGCAGTGCATAGAATTCACAGTATTTTAAGTAAGACCTGAACAAGTCTGTGTCACAAAGGCCACAGAATCTCATGGTGAACTGTACCAAAGGCGGCAATAAGTTATAGGAGAACCAAGATACACACGCTACCTGAGTCCCTGCTAAGTCAAATCATTTATAACTTTGAGAAGTGCTGTTTCAGTGCTATTGGAGGACTAAAGACCATGATATTTCATTACGTGTACTCATCCTCTCTATTTTATATCTTACAATCTCATATCTTATCATATAGTGTATTTATATATGATTTATAGAATATATACTGAACCAAAGTTTCAGAATCTATCTACATAAGATGATGAGAAGACTAAACAATATAACAAAAAAAGAATATGTTCTTAGCAGTTATTAGCAGCTAGGAATAAGTATTCCCTGCAACATATATGATATTAAATAAAAATGTTTAGAATATTTTTGGCTAAATTAAATGTAAATCTGTCTAAACACTTACTGCAGCTGTACAGAAAACAGAGCCAGCCAATGACTTTGCCTAATTTTACTCTGCCATGTTTGTCTTTGCAGAAGGGACGAAAATCCCCCAGAATGCCTCTCTGTCCCAGTTCTTCTGGAGATCATTGTTTGCACTTCTAATATGGTCCCATCTGCAGTCTGTACATTTTGCAAGTCATTCTAAATATGTGCGACATATAAAATCTTGTAAATCATGCTAATTATTGGCATAAATAATTACTTAAATAATCACCTAAAGCAAATATTTGCAATGCTGTCCCTTTCATAGTCACATTTCCTCCAGAACCAAAAACTTGCAAATACAACAAGGAGCATTTTTTCCCTTTGCAAGAAACTTAAGCAAGGCAAATGCCAGCTCCTAATATACAATCCTACATACATTCTCTACAAGCATCCATATATGCTTTCTTCAAAAGAAACATTCCAGACCACCCCATGCAAAATCAGTGTCCTTACTGCTGTGTCTCCTTGCGGTATAGGAGCCAGTAACAACCCCACTGGGATGAGTGAATAAGGTGAGAGCACACTGACAGTTGGCCCACCTTGGTGCACTCCTTTCTCTCACTAGCAGACTGTATGGAGTGAGACAGTTTAAGGCCAGGGGGTAGGGGCGGTAAAGTTGAGGGGTAGACACACACACACACACACACACACACACACACTACCTTTCTGCCCGAGTGGGCTGAGATGGTGGGAGAAAATAAGGGAGTTACTGCGAGCGCTGGTCTCATGTTACTCCTGTCCTACCCAGCACAGCTGACTCCACAGTTAGGGAGGAAAGAAATCACTTGGCTCTCAAATATAGCACATGTCCATACACTTCATGCTACACAGACCGAAATAACTTGTCGATCACACAGCAGCACAGGAGCGCCTCTTTCTGGCAAAGTTTACTCCTGCTGTTACTGATGTTTCATGGTCATTATTACAATTGTCATTGCCATGCCATATTTTAAAAACATAAAATTAAACAGACAGACAAACATGTAAATCGATAGTTGATGTATAGGATAGGTAAACACTAGGGGTGGGAATCTCCAAGCACTCTACGATTCGATTCAATTACGATTCAGAGGTCTGCGATTCGATTATAAAACGATTATTGATGCATCTTGGTAGTAGCAATCCATGATGAATTAACTTCAATTTTATTTCCATTTTAAAACTCCCATTTTATTTTATTTAATCAAACGAAAGCAATATGGCAAACTGAAAAAGTGCACCTGTAGCAGCATGTTTGCAGTAAATTAACAGATTTCAGCAAATGCCAACTCTTAACCAACATTATGTGCAAACAACAAACAAATATGTGGTACCAAAATCACAGCTTCCACACAAGAGTAGAATTATGTGCTAGCAGCTGACTTAAAACAATAATGTGATTTTAAAAAAGTGAATTATTTCGAATCATTTCGAGTACATGTATAAATATTTAACTTAAGTTTAACGTGCTGGGAAATATAGAAATGGACCTTAAAAGTGACGTACAAGTGCTTGAATTCCACCTTGTAAAGGTGTATGAACCCTGCAAACATGACTTTGTTCATTGCGCTGAGGCGCGGCTTGCGCAAAGTTACAAAACTCGAGCACGGGCACGGGCGAAGTCACCGCATTTACGTCATTTTCGCTGTGCGGACCCTCGCAAGTATAAAACCAGGCTTTATTAAGTTAGTGTCGGCTGGATTTGCCGCTCTTCTTGCGTCTTTGTTATGTGCGCAGCTAACGTCTAGACAATCGATTGTTGTCATTTGTGAATCGATTCTGAATCGTCCACGCTGCGCATCGAGATGCATCTAACAATCGAAAATTTCCCGCACCCCTAGTAAACACTAACTGAAAAAAATAGCAACTTTTCAAAACTGCTTCATTTACACACATTAAAAAAGCAATTACTTTTTAAAGATTATTTTTTAAGAAACTAAGAAACAATAGATAAAGGGTAAAAAATCATTCAGAGTAATGACTCCATAAGTCAGCATTGAATCTATTAAACTATCAACCTGCCAACTTCACTAAATGTATCTAGAAATAATAAATTGATGTGGGGAAAATAATTTCATGGTAATGGGGGATTCCTTCAGAATGTCTTCATCATATCCTTTCAGGACCATCTGATTTAATTGCTGTGTGGAGGGCGGACACTGAGTACGCTATGTCTGCCTTGGACAGATGATTTCAGGTCCATCAAAGCAGCACTGAAAAAGAATGACTGATGACTACCAGAAGAGCTGGAACATCCCCAACTGTGTTGTTCCTGAAGATGGAAAACACGTGGTATTCCAGGTTCTATCTAACTCTGGATCACTGAATCGCAATTACCAATGGATATGGGATAAAGGGATATGGGCTTTCATTTTCCTGAGTATTATGATCAATACAGTTGATTATATTTGCTTCTGTTTAAATTTCCTCTTACAAATAGGGTTGCCACCTAGGTCTGACAAAAGACAAGGACTCTGTCATACTGACACAGGGTGGGGGAGGCGGTGAGTGAAAATTGTTGATGGGGGGGGTTGGCGAACGTGAATTGTTGACGGGGGTGTGGGGTGGGTGTCGAACGAAAAAAAAGACAGATTTAAAGTGTGCAGAAACAGTCTAAATAGTCGTTTGAACTAACCTAGTGAAAACCGGGACATTAAAGGAATTTTTTGCCGGGACCAAATATTAAATGGAAGGAAAACCGGGACAGCCCGGGAAAACCGGGACAGGTGGCAACCCTACTTACAAAGCGCACACTTTAGCTTTCTAGTCTTGCTTATTATCTAGGCCACCCAATGGAGGATGGGTTCCCTTTTGAATCGTGCTGCTCCCAAGGATGTTTCCTAATCACCTCCTAGGGAGTTTTTCGTTTCCACTGGCTTGCTCATTAGGGATCTGGACTAGGCCTGTCACGATAATTACATTATCGACTTATCGTATGATAATTTTTTTAACCGCGATCATTTTTGCTGATGTCGATAATTGGCCATTGGGTTTCCACGCAAATTTGTTTACATGAGAATAAACCGCAACTACGTTAGATTTCAGAAAGGCACGCAGTGCTGCTCTCTCGCAACCCCCTCCCCCTTAAGGGAAGACGAATCTGTGATCAGAGAGCGACATCTACCGGTTAGGAAATGAGTTCAGTACACGGAGAGCGTATGCGTCAATAACAGTGCCACAAATACCTGTGACGCTGGGCACAGGGAGGATGAGGCACGTGTCCGCTGGTTTCGACAATGTTACTTTATTTGACATACAAACAGTGGCGGAGCTAGACTTTTATCCTTGGGGTGGCCAGAGGGTGGCCAAAGCTATTTTAGGGGGTCCAGACTATGACAATGTATATTTAAGAAAATCATTCAATTGCAATCAAAATCTGTAAATGTTATACTTTTCATATCAAGTACATCTTAAGCACGCAGGAGATCAGATTTGTGTATGAAATTTGTGCAAAATGTACAACATGTAAAAGTAAAAACACAGATGTGCTACTTCTGGCATATCTTACAATCCAAATACACGAAATAGGAAAACTGCTTTCAGCATTCCCTCGATCAGTGAGTGACAGATTTTGAAATAATTACATATTATTATTATGAAATAAGTACATATTTTCAGTAACTTACATCACTGATACGGTCACACAAACTTAAGTCGGGGTAAATAAACCACTGTAGATGTAATGTGTAGTATAATATTTTTCCTAGAATAGTGTCTTTTTTTTACTATTTATTTATGTACAATATGTAAAATTATAATATAATTCATTCATAATATTACCCGCATAAAAAAAAGGAAAATGTTTTATAAGCTGCACCGGGAAGCCGCATATATCTACTGAACTGAACACATTTAACTGAACTGGGGTGAGTTTCCCAAAACGTTCTTAGCGCTAAGTACTTCGTAACCTCGTATGAAATGTACGAGGTTACGAAGTAGTTTACTTAGCGCTAAGAACGTTTTGGGAAACTCATCCCTGATCAGTTTCTGAACGGTGCCTGTAGCATTTCACGTGCGACACTTTTTGCTTTCAGCCGGTGTTGTGGGGCATTCCAACAACCCTCGTTTATCCGCATAAAGACGCTACAGATTATATTATCGATTTATGTTTCTATGCATAAATAAGAGCTAGGTTTTAATTATCCATCACAGCAAACTGCATTATCTATGTCCAAAGCCACACTGGCTCAAGGGTGTAAATAAAATACACACTGGCTATAACAAAGTTCACCTCTGACCACGACATCGCAGTATTACAGCAGTATTATGTCTAAATATCTAGTTAGGACAAAACTAGAGTGCTCAATGAACTAAGTTATAATCACTGTAACTCCCGAATATCATCTGTAGCGTCTTTATGCGTGTGCAAACGAGGGGACTCGGAATTCGGCACAACACGTTCGTTTGAAAAAATTACTCCGTCGTGCCTGCTGCTTGCATGAGTTAAATGAAATTGAGCATTGAGTATTATTACCGATTACAAAACGCAACAGGCTCTCAACAAGATGTGCGATGCGGTGACATGTCAGTCATCTGGGGGGGCACTTGGGGTGGCCAATCAGAATTCAGGGGGGTCCAGTGCCACCCCGGCCCCTGCTTTGGCTCCGCCTATGCATACAAATAGCGCAGAGAGCGCACGTGCAACACTTATATGACTCTGACAAAGAAGAGCACGGGACACTGTGCAAACGCACATTAAATAGACAAAACACGTAAGCCCCGAGTGATGACGAGACGAGCCACAGGTGAGACGAATGAACTCATTCAGACGTAACTGCACACACGGAGATCCACAGACGCAGATGACTAGACGTAGACAACGTAAACACGCGCCCAAGAGGGAGGGGTCAGGAGCCGTAACGTGACAATACCACTATTATATATGCTGCAATTGAAAGACTGAAATGAACGTCATTTTACCTTTCCATTTTCTAAAACTTTATTGTTGTTCATATTCATAAAATATATGCAAATTAAATTCAAGATCTTTCAAGTTATTTAGCTATTTCACAGAAAAATTTATTAATCTATGAATGCTCACTTTTGCAATGAAAAAGCAATGTTCTTGCCACAGAACTAGCCAAATAGCCAAGGATAAACATAGGTATACCAAAGTGTTGTCTACACAATTTTCCCTATGATTTTACAAATTTCAGACAGAAGTTCAAATCAATCAATGAATCATGCAGTAGACAGTCAAGAAATAAGATTAAATGCGAATGCGTAGGCACAATACATTATTCATATATGCGACCACGGAAAAATAACCTAAACGGTTCATAAGAAGGAAACACTGAAAACAACACATAATACATTGTTTTAAAGTAGTACTGTTTTGCAGTTTACATCAAATAATTGCAATAGTGCAAAAGCGTAAATATTTGTTCTGATTCATTATACTATACACTTACATAAATGACAAATAGAAAATATCTATAAAAGAGTGCAAATGGTATGTACATTCACTAATGTACAAACAAATCTATAATAAAAGGTTAATGTAAACACTGTCAGTAAGTCCCCATATTGTTAATCAAATTCAATATTATAATACTTCCGGTAGTTTGGACAGGTGAAATGTGACATTTACATTTCAATATCCACTGTACACCACAGATTTTAACTATTTGTCTTCAATGGAGGAAATGTCTTTCACTAACATAAAAGTTGTAAAACTACACTTTTTCTGTACTCTACCTTTCTATAAAGTAAAATGACCAATTTGTGGTTAATTATAGAAGGTGTTAAGGTACGTTGCACATAATCATGATTTTATAGCTTAGAACAAATTCATTGGGTTATAAATGAATACAAATCCAGGCTTAGATTGTAAAAAGTGCACATAGTCTACTGGTTATGTTTAATCACAGCTTTATGTACTAATACTTGATCAAAACAACTACGGGCATGGGAAATTTTACCAGCTTAAAAAGTTTGCTCTGAACATCTTTTCTCTTCTTCCTTCTCTTTTCTTTCTTACTTTCTTTTGTCCTCATGATTTTTTTTATATCACATCATCTAACAAATTTTTAACAAAAGGTTTACTCTCTCATACAACACAACTGGGTAAAGTGAATTTGGACTCACTTTCCTAACACTGTCTTATCAACACTTCCATTCAAACACTGCCTTCACATTTTAAACTTTTGCCATATGATAAATAACATAGATTAGAATCACATTTACCTGAAGATTATCTCTAAAATGCACCAGTACTTTCAGATTGTCTATAATTTCAGTGTTGTATGCTGTTGTGCAATATGCTCGAAAGTCAAACTGAAGCCATGTCTTAGATATAAGCATATTGACAAGATCATAACCATTGTTAGAATAGAAATAGAAAATATGCCAGAAGATACATTACACACAATGGCAGCTAGATTTCATGTGTCTGATAGATAGTCAGTACTGCTGTCAGAGATCTGATGCTACATTTGCTAACCTGGCCCTCTTCATTCTGAAACAGGTAGTATATATTTTGTTAGGTCTTTAGCTAAATCAGAAACCGCCTTTACTGTCTTTACTTGGAAACTTTGTTTACATCAGAACAAACTAATCTACATTTTACATTTATGGCATTTGGCAGACACCCTTATCCAGAGCGACTTACATTTTAATCTCATTTGTTTAATACAAGTGAGCAATTGAGGGTTAAGGGCCTTGCTCAGGGGCACCGCAGTCATGGCCTCAGGTCTGGGAATCGTACCCACGACCCTCCGGTCACAAGACCAATTCCCTACCACCAGGCCATGGCTGCCCTTGGGAATCTACCTTTCCATTATATGATCAATAAATGCAAAAAACACCTCCAAACAATTACATTAACTGGTTTGATTGTAAGATCACAAAGCATACACATAGAATAAGCCAATTATAAAATCATAGGAAAACTAAGTCCAAAACATCAACTTATTAGTTAGCTTTGCATTTTTTTTAACTTGAGGTACCTGGAAGCATGTTGCTATGGATATGCAAAACACGGTCAGAAATACTTATGTTGCATTAACTACACAAACATATGTGCAGCATACCAAATGACTTAGTAACAGCCCAAATGTTCAGTCAAAGGAGCTACTTCAATTTTTATCTTTAAATTTTATTTAATAATATTTATAACCATTCATGAATCAGTTGCAATCATGTCACCAGGTTCATACTACTCATAGTAATAAAATTGTGAAAATGTGTCTACTGTGTTAGTATATTTCTTGAGTAAGCATCTTAGTAGAGGATTTAATAGCCTAGATATGCACATCCACCAATATTCTATTAGGTAATCTAGGTAAATTGCTCTTAAATAATTAAGATATACATTCCAGATTGCTTTCGATGTGCTTTGCATGGTGAGGCGGTTCAATTCGCAAGACATATTTAAAAGGACATTATACTATTACTGTATGTTCCAGACCCCACTCATGGATACTCAGTTGTGGTATTATATGTGCTAATGAATTTTAGAGTTATTAACCCAGCATAATAAAATACACATGTTGTTGGCAAGGATTGGCCTGCAATCTTTTGTTTCCCAATTACCTGGCATGGCGATCAGCTAACTAATATGTCAGTCTCACTCATTCTAACTCCGAGTTGTATATCATGATGGAAGAAAGATGTAATTTGTTTAATCCAAACATATTTTAAATACCAATTAGTCATCTAGGATCTTAATCGGAAGCTGCAACTATCAATAAATGTTTACGTAAATCAGCTTATTAATACATTCTGATCAATAAAACTTAGAATTAAATCAAACAATTATAAATAACAAAATTTCTTAGGGAATGTTGATTTGGGGGAATGATTGTTCCACGTTGATATTTCGCTGAAGTTAAAGGTGTTCTGAGTTTATCTGCATTCTGCCCTGAGCCAAGCTCTTTCTCAAACTCATGACATCACCAGTTGAAAAGGGAGTTCTGGCCCAGTGTCATGAAGTAAATCTGACTGCTGCCACCTGACTGGACCGAGGCGAAAAAGACCTGCAAAGAAACAAAGAGTTTAAAACACTTCATACTGGCAGGCTTTAAAAACCTTACCATCAAAAGCATTTTAAACCACCACTGTCATTTTCATAAATATTTACTATACATAACTATTTAACATTACATTTGTGCATAAATCCTTCACAGACATTTGAGACTGCTTTTGTAGACAATCCCTGGTGGTGTTTTTTTCAGCATATTTTATATAATAATGGAGTAATAATACAATTTACAATAAGTATGACAAAATGAGCAAAAATAATGATAATAAAGTGATGTGGACAGAATATACCTTGATAGACAATGCATAATATAACTACAATGAAAAAATCATGAATGATAAAACAGTTCTTCATGACAATCTATATTGTTAAATACAATTTTATGTAATATGTAATATTTTAGTGTATGTGTTGTATATGCATTATTTCGTATGTTTAGTATAGTATATACTATATTTATGTAGTATATCTATGCATATTTCATATGCATATTCTAGATATTTTACACCTGAGCACAATGCACTTCTACCTTTAAGAACATAAACATGAACATTTAAAAAATATATAAAAAGTTGTGTTTTTTTGTACATATAAAGTGCTTCCAGAAACCTATGAACAAAAGCTTACCTGAACTGCAAAACTTTATTTAAATTATCAGATGAGTAAGAACTGATAAGCATTTTTACAATAAACATGGCTATGTGCTTATATGTTAAGATACACAAATATAACAAGTTGTGAAAGCAAAATTATTATACCTTATCATTTCTCTCACATAGGAATTTAAGTTTTTGGGCCTTTTTATGCATGAAGACTCCTTCCAGGTTTCCAGTATCAGCTGATCTTAGCTCAATGGCTTTATCTCCCCAGCCCATGACTTGGTTTGACTGAAGATAAGCTGTGGAAGTCACAAAACGATTAAGTTGTACCACACTTGCTCTACAGGTTCGAATAATATATCCAAAGTACAAATAATTGATTTGTTGAATAATTTGGTAAGTGTACTTTCACAAAAAGTAGACTGCAACACATAACACCTCAAGAATAGAGGTGGCATGTTTTTAAAGATGTGTAAGTGAAATTCCTTTGCCCTGGAGGACCACATGAAACTGAACTTCATAAAATTTCCTATTTTAACACATTTGACTTAAAACTTATTTGTCATACAAAAACAAATATCTGGATATTCACTGATTCTCTTCAAGTTTATACAGTCACAGCAGCTTAGATAGAGAGTTATTTAAATAATACTAGAGATAATCAAGACCAAAACTAAGCTACACTCAGTTACGCTTTTAATACCTTTAGAAACTTTCTAACAGAGACATGATGAAACTGGATTGGGAAAAAAACAGGCATAGGAGCTCGCGATGATCATGTGATCATGGTCTTTTATCACTTCAGTTCAGTTTTTGTTCAGAAAGCATCTACAGGCAAACACTAGTGTTTATCTCTGCTTTGGTCCAGCTATTATACTTAAGGTAAAATCAGGGATGGTGCGTGGATAATTTAAAAAAAAAGCTGTTCATCCAAAGAAATTTTGGCCATTATTCCAAAGTTAGTTTTATGTAGCTCATTTACACTAGTAACCCAATACTATACACAATGCTGACACTGTCTTTGCAAATAATCTTTACACGGAACTCTCTTACTTTCTGCATTAACCTGTCATGAATTAGTTTATCCTGCTTGGCCATTTTAAATGCAAAGTTTGTGAAAAAGAACACAGGGTTGCTTCCGTCAAAGGCGCTAACTATAGCAAAGGTCAATTACACCTTATTTTTCGGACAAGCAAAAATTATTTGGTAAGGTTGAGAAGTCTTACCTCCTGCCTATGACAGAAAGCCAGATCTCAGTGTCTCAAGATGTATAGCAAAAACAATCTGACTTTCTGCTCGCTTTATACCAGGACATCTATGTATTATAAATCCAGATTTACTTACCAAAATATCTGTGAATATCCCAAGGACAAAGGGCACTTCCACATGAATTTATTTGTCCAAGCTATAAATATGTATAATAAATGCATTCATATTTCACAGGTTCACAGTGCCACATGATGAGCAGAACTTTTGATACACAGCACTGTGCAAACATTTCAGACTGGTGTTGGGGGAAAATGGCGCAAAGTACGAATGTTTCCACAAACTGACATGTTAATAGTTCATCCTTGTCTATTAACAAAATGCAAAGTGAATGAACATGTAACAGGACAATGATCAGGACTGCAGATGCAGTCGGTGGCCAAGGAAACTTGGCAGGAGATTAAAGACGCATCATGCTTACTTCTCTTCAGAACTGGACAATGTCCAGCAGTGCCATCAACTCAGAACTGGCAGAAACTGGCAGGCCTAGGAATAATGTCTGGTCAGAAGTGGTCTTCATGGAGGAACTGTGTCCAGAAAGCCACACATTTGATGTCGAAACAAGTGCAGGTGACTCATAACCATTGGAACTGTGGTGCAGTAAGATGGAACCAGGTGCTCTAGAGTGATGACTCCACATTTGAAGTATTTGGCTGTAGTAGAAGGCAGTTTGTTCACTGAATGGCTGGATAGCAGTACAAATGTCTGCAGGCAACAGTGAAGCATCATGGAGGACGATTGGTTCTGCAAATGGAGTTGAGGATTTAGTCAGAAATAGTTGTGTTCTCAGTGCTGAGAAACATAGGTAGATACTTATGGATCATGCAGTAACAAAGACGAGGCTTTTGACTGGCTCAGAATTTATTCTGCATCAGGACAACAACCCCAAACATATGGCCAATTTTATTAAGAATGATCTTCAGAGTCCTGGAAGTGACGATATGGCCCCCACAGAGCCCTGATCTCAACATCATTGAGTCTGTCAGTGGTTACATGGAGAGACAGGATTTGGGTAAACCTTCATCCACAGAAAATGTAATTTTGCACAGTACTGTGCAAGCTCAACAATGTTTAAATTGGTGTTCACTATGAACTTAAATGGCATAAAAGGTAAAGTGTAATTTTAGTGTAATCTTTAAACAGGGGTGACTGCTTCATTTAGTTTGTTTATTTGTCTAGTTTTTTTTCTTATTATCTTTATTACTTGTTTCTTATACATTAAATAGACAAACGACAAAATATAGTGTGTAGTCTATGGGTTCATGTTAAAGTAGGGAAGAAATTAAAAGTAGGGAAGAAATTAAATGTCACTGTTGCTTTGCATGTTGGCACGTTTATGATACTTACAATGTTTGCAAAATTCATGAACTTGTACAAGAAAGAATTTCATTCTGATCTGACTTTCCTTGTGGGGAAACCCCTTATTGTTAAAACAAAGTATATTAATTTTGCATGATCCATGCACAAGCACATCCCTTCCTTTGATGCATACCTAATAAGAGGCAGTTATATAAAATTAAGAACGTTTTGTACCTGTATTTGGAAGAACAAAGATTATGCAAGAAAAAGCTAAGTTAATTTTTTCCATAAAATCAAGCCAATTGCCTCTTATTTAGCAAATTAAAATGGTCTTCAGTCTCATTTTATTTTCTAAATTTCTTTCATTTTGTTTTGAGGGGTACATATTAGTCGCAGACGCACACAGACTTACACACTTTGTGTATTGAAGTAAACAGAGGCAACAACTGGCCAGAGGGATCCAAACGTAATCCAAAGTCAAGGTCAAAAATCAGTCCAGGTCAGGTACACAAAAAGATGAAAAACCAGGCAGAGGTACAAAAAGGGAGAATCCAGGAGAGGCGTGAACTAGATAAACCAGGTTGAGCCATGAAGAGAATAGAATGCAGGAAAACACACTTGCTATGCTTTCAAAAATGTCAGCAATACATTACAAAGGATTTAGTGAGTGTCCTGATATATTTAATAGCCTAAGATGAGAACCAGGTGCAAACTAGTACCGAGGGGAGGAGGAACGGATCAGACGACGTGGGGCATTCTGGGAGTTGCAGTCTCCTGGGTTGAGTTGCATGACACATTTCTTATGTTGGAGTGTGTGATCCTTGGAATTCACCCATCACAATCTTTTTTTAGCAAGCACACTTGTTTGTACTGATAGAGACAGAGGTTTGTCATGTTGTTGTTGATAACTCAGTCTTAGAATCTTCATCAAGAACAGCTTACAGAATCATGCAGTACTAATACTCCTGCTACTGACTTCTGCTAACGCCTACACGCAAATGCAGTTAGCTCTGTGACTGAGACAGCTTTGGGAATCAAGTCCATTTGATTTGTTTCCCAACAGCAGCTGGATTGTTTCATTGTCCACTTACCACACAACTCAGGCTTGTGAACCACCAACACAATAGTAAGGATCCTCCATTACTCAATCAGATAGTTTGTCCCGGTAGGACCCAATCAAAGTGTATAGCCTTCAGCTCGCATACATCTTCAGTTGATACGGGTAAAGGCTGCAGCAATTTTTATGCATCTGCATTGAATTCCATAATTCTTACCATCTGTTAAGAAGCCTATTCAGCTCACATGTCCTCCCAGGTTGGTTTAATAATAATAATTTTATTTCCTGTTTCCTGCCCCACTTATTTGCTTTAGCCACTCTCAGGTCACAGTATTATTTGGTTCATTTTGTTTGATTACATTTGTTCTGTGATTTTATTTTTTTGTGAATTTGAGTCCTCTGGTAGTATCAATAAAAGCCTCGGTCACAGTTCAGCTCTGACTCATCCCTCTGGCCATGTCTACGTTTGTCTATGTATGTCTACTTCTGTGTATTTCAGTTTGTGTGTGCGGTGGCATTTGTATCACCTGTCCCTCGTCTCGATACATGGTGCATTAGTGTGTGTTTGTATTTAAGTGTGCGTCTTGTCTGTATTTACTGTCAGTCATATGCCATGTTAGAAGCTGTCGTCGTTTGTTGTGTTTTTTTTTCTAGTGCTACGCACTATTCCGATAAAAATAAAGAGGCCGCTTCCAGGTACTCTTGTCTCGTCACCCTGCTTTTACTTTCACGTTACAGCCTGATTAACATGTTTTCTTTATACATTTGTCTGTAATCTCTGGTTAGTCAATAAACATACCCACACTTGCCTAATTTCAAGTAGATGAGGTTTTCTGAGTTTAGACTGAGTTAACATAATGATTAATGAAAAATGTAAATTAATACATTCTCCATGCTAATCTGATTGTCACGCCTGGCCCCACCTTTCAGTTATGTTTAGTTTATGTAGCCAGGTGGTTCTGTCAGTCGTACCCCCTCCTCGTGTTTTATAACCCGACCCCTCATTATTGTAATCAGGTGTTGTTATGTCTTGTGTATTTAAACCCAGTGTTTTGTCCTTCTTGTTTGCTGATCTTTGCTCTCTATACAGCCCTGATGCTCACCTCAGTGTTTACGGTAAAGTTTATTTGGTTCGTTCTACATGCCACCAGCGTTACACTGATTGATTACTGTACAACTGCAAATGTGTTTGCCAAGGTGCTTGTAACATTACATAACTGAATTTGTTCAGTTTGCAATATAATCTGTGCATGTTCAGATTTAACTGTGTAGATTGCATTTTAAACTAACGTAGCCACATTCATTAATATGTGAAACCCTTATTATATCAGTGATAACTGCATTTCCAGATAATGCAAACACACACATACCTTGTTAAAAAAATAAAACTCCTTTGTACCATGTTCCCTGCAGCCACTGGTAACTGGTGATATTTTCAGATTGGTAACTCACCAACAGAGGCAGGCATCTCTCCCCACTGTAACACCGTCTCCTTGGTGATGCGGCCGTAGGTGTCGATGTAGATGCCTTCATCCTCATAGCACACTAACAATTCCATCCCACTGCTGCTGGGTAGAATGATTATGGCATGAGGACGGATGGAGCCCTGGATCTGGAACACACACACACACACACACACACACACACACCAAAAACAAAACCTAAATTCATGCAGGTGTTTACAGGTTTTATTTTAGCCTTACTAATGATCTTACACTTATTATCTCACCTCTGTGAGATTACTTGTTTAGAGAAACTGGCTTATGTTATGCTAAATGTAGCTAATATTTAGATTGGTCATCCATGACATTAAAGTAGTGTGGATGCCTTCTTTTGGCTTCCTTCTTCAGAGGTCTGAGAATATACATCGGACAATATTCAGCATTTCAGATTTTCATGCATTCGGAATAAGTGTATGTTTTAAATATCTTCTCTGGTTATAGCACTTACATTGATGTGGATGTTTGAAACCGAAACCCCCATCATAAATATTATAAAATATAATAATAAAAAACCAGAATTACTAAGAACACAAGGTAAAGGAAATCATAAAGGAATCAAGGACTAAACATGTCTGTAACGTTGGGCGCATGGAGAAAGACGAGGTACGAAGTCCGACGCAATCACAATCGTCACTTTTATTATAGTGAATTTGCGCAGATAGTGCACATAAAATAAACACACTAATGTGCGAGACTCAAACAAACGGGACACTGTGTGAACGCACATTAAATAGACAAACCACATAAACCCCGAGTGATCACGAGACTAGCCATAGGTGAGGCCGATGAATACGCTCAGACACAACCACACCCACAAAGATCCACAGACGCAGACGACTAGACGTAGACAACATAAACACACGCCCAAAGGGGTGGGGTCAGGGGCTGTAGGGTGACAATATCACTATTTAAAGAAGAAATTCCTCAGAGGTAAAACCTTTTTAATTATGAAGCTGAAACATCATGTAACTCTCACATAATGATTCGTCCTACTTCACTGGGTTACGGACAGAAAGTAGAACACACCTAAAACAAACAAAAAAAAAACAAACAAAAACTTCCATCTATCAACACAGAGACCATACAAATGAAGAAATTTTTACTGACCATCACAACGACATATTTCAGTGTTATGCAAGTGTCACATTAAAGTAATGTGAGATGCAGTTTGCCTGGATTGTAATTCTCCAAGAAGCACAGTTGGAGATGGAGGTGTTTTATAGTCACCTCCATGCCTACGAGCTGTTTTGAAGAATTGCCAGAAGAAGGAAACTGTTCATTCTTACCAAACCTCAAATATAACTGCCTAGTGTAACACAATTATGTACGCCAGTGGCAGTTTGATGGGTATGTTTTATTGTAGTACAACACAGTGCCCAAGTTTCAACTGCAAGTTTTAAGATTCAAGTGCTTCTGTACAGATCCAGTAAGGGAATAAGAAATTTGATTATAAACTGGTCCACCTCCTCTAATTTCACAAGGACGTCTGTCCAAAATGTCCTGTCTGCATTTCACTGCATTGGTTTTACTTCACATGCTGAAATGATGTTCAACAATCCACCTCACCATCTTCGGCTTGGATTTGTCTCCCCACATCTTTTTGATTGTCAGAAATACAATAAATTGTAGCTAGACAGTAGATTGAGGACAGTTGGAACAGAACTGAAGCATCTGAGTGAATTTTCAGGTGTGATTTATTCGCTATAGACTGGACTGGATTATTGATGGTGAAGTTCACCGTGAACTCCACATGGTGCTCTTTCACATGACCTCGATGTGGGTGTGCGATACAAGACCTTTAAAGTTTTTATTCCAACATGTAAATTCTTCATCAAGTTAAGGGACTGAGATTAGGGTTGAATCTGAATCCCAGACTGTTCAAGGGTTGGAAGTACTTTTCAGGAGTAACATGTACTACAGTTGAAAAGGATTTTACCATAATAAATGTGAACAATGTGATCACGCAGAGCATGCTTTAATAAACGATTATATGATGCTTTTTTAAATAATACTGCATCTTTAAAAAGTACTGATCATGTACATCAAGGAACAAGTTAGAACTCCAATGATCACCATAAATCAGAAGTGCTCGTTTTACGACACCTTTAGAACCAAGTCGACATGAATATTCCCTTCCCTTTCTCTTTCTCACATATGCACAAACTCACCCCCCCCCCCCCCCCCCCCCCCCCACACACACACACACACACAGACACACACACACACACACACACACACCCGCGAACTGCCACTGTACTTGCCTGGCTGAGTGGCTGTCTCGCGCAAACTGGCCGGTCTTCCAGCTGAGCCACCACAATCCTCAGCATCAGCACCGGCATCCACAGAGGCAGCGCTATCTTAATCCTCTGTCGCGGGATTCTCATGATCACCTCTGGCAGGGACAGAGCGGCGGGAAGAGCGGCCGTGGGCTGGCGAGCGGCTCCGCGAGCGTGCGCGTCGGGAGGGGGGGGGGCGCGCGCGGGTGGCTCAGAGCGGGCGAAGAGGGGGGAGGACGCGGGCAGCGGCGGGCGACGGCGTGGAGCGGGAGCGGTATGATGCCGAGCGGAGAGAGCGGGGACGCGTGAATCTGTGCATGGGAGCGGGCGGGGGGGACGAGAGGGTGATGGGAAGAGAACAGAACGTAGCCGCGGCGGAGGGAGTGCATGAAAGAGCGTGGCTGCATGCGAGGAAGCGAGAGAACGGACGGAGAGGTAGAGATCCTACGGAACACGATCCATCATAGCCTACTCTCCGTGTCTCTCCCGCACTCTGCTGTGGCCGACAGTGTCTAAATATATCGGCTTTGTGCTATTAGGAAATGGAAAAAAAGAAAAGAAAGAAAAGGTCGGAATAACGGGTCATTCCAACAGGCACGCGCCCTGGGAACACAGCTAAGACTGGGCTGTGGTATTTTTAGGCAAGCCACCGGCTAAGGGAAACCAGAACAGCCACACACACTCAAGCACCCACACACACGTGCTCACTGTAGGATTTTCAGGCTGAGGGTTCCAGCCAATGTAATCTATGTGGGGCACCTCATCCGAGCACTGGGCTTGGAGTGGGAAACTCTCTCTCTCTTCTCTCTCTCTCTCTCTCTCTCTCTCTCTCTCTCTCTCTCTCTCTCTCTTTCTCTCTGTCTCTCTGTCTCTCTGTCTCTGACTTTCTCTCTCTGTCTCTACTGCTTCCTGTCTCATTGCCTCCAACTTTCTCTGGCTCCCACTCTTACATTTATTCTCCCTCCCTCTCCCCCTCTCTCTCTCTGTCTGTCTGTCTCTCCATCTCTCTCTCTCTCTTACCCTACCACCTTGCGCTCTCTCTCTTTCCCTCTCTATCACTTTTGCTGTGTGTCAGGGAGCCACTCAGGAGGCTGAACCACAGCAGTGATGCGTGGGCGTGTTATCTTAGTGCAGTCCAGCAACACTGGAATGCGGGGAGGGGTACCTTGAGGTAAAATCTGACTTGCTATATTGCAATATCTACACTGCTTAAAAATGACAGTGTGTTCCAGTGTCTGCATTTTTACAAGTTTGTTCATGTATTACACTGAAAGTGCTGCACATTTTAGACCATTTTTTGTGAAAAGCTATTCTGAAGATTTGAATGCAGCTAACATGGATCTGTTAGGAGTGGCAACAGTATTTGTGACAAGCCAGATCTTGCAAGTGGGAGGAAGCCTTTTATTGGCTTCCAAGTAGAGCACCGAAGTGATCTGACTTCCAAAGCCAGTGTTGGGTCTGTGTTTAAAAGTAACATGTTTGGGTGAATCATAGTGTAATGGCAATTGGTGGGAAACAGTCCCTTCCCACACGAGCACTGCACTAAACAGTTAAGAGCTCCGCAGTGTGGGCGAAGCTGAGCTGAGAAGCACCCTACAGTTAGCTGCAATACACACACACACACACACACACACACACACACACACACACACATCTTCCCTAACCCTAATATCTATCAAATTCACAGCACCAGCAACACTTGTGGACATGTGGGCATCAGAACGATAACACCATAAGCACACACCCACTCACTTTTTATAATGCGCTTGTATGTGTGGTTGTGTCAGCCATAGATTTATATATCCTGCAGACCTTCATAAGATCTGACCTTAAGCATGGTTCTGCGTTTGGGTGAGAGGACATCACTCACATGTGTAGGCAGGTAGAGATCGTAGGTTGTTCCAGAGTCCACATCAATGGCATGAAAACCAGTTACAGAGCCATAGATGACTTTCAGCCTCTGTCCTTCTTCCACAGTGAGATCAACGGAGAGAGGCTTTTGAGGCAAGCAGGCGAAAGACTGCACAGAGATCAAAGTGAAATTAAAATTCTGCAATATTTGTTAGGTACCAACTGTTGTAAGTTCCTTACACTCTTTGTGAGAGGCTCAGTACTTTAGACTTTTAGGGGGCTGATGGTGTGTATCCCTTCCTTTGTGTTGGTACCATGTTTCTAAACAGGACAGGTACGTGTAGTTCAGGGACTAGGAAAGCATGATGTAAACCAGGGCCCGGAAATTTCTATGCTATACTTCTCCATATTTAGAAATGAATACATATAATGCATTTGTCTTTTATTTTTCAAACAAAAAAAGCTTTCTTGTTCAGTCATAAATTTTAAATACACATTTTCAGAGTAAGAAGACATATTGCATTGCTGTGCAGTGTGTGTGTGTGTGTGTGTGTGTGTGTGTGTGTGTGTGTGTGTGTGTGTGTGTGTGTGTGTGAAAACTAGAACAAGCCTCTCAGGATTGTGTTAAACTAGGGCACTGTCTTCAAGGTGACCTCCTTACTGACACAAACCTTCTTGGTCTACCCTCATGATATCTGGAATTTCTTTCAACAGAGATAAACAAGAATATACTATATAGCAACATTAGAGACAATGTTACATATTATTTCCCATCTTGGCTTTCATTTTTTATTCTTGGCTTAAATTGAGTAATTTGTTTAAAGACGATTCTGAAACAATTTTATAAAACATGGTTATAACTTGTTTTAACTTGTTCAAAGATATCTGAAGCCCGTTCAAGGACACAATGCCCTGCGAAATGACTGGGACAGTGATGCCACAGTTGTTCATTGTTATGTACTTTTGTAGTGAGAATTTTAAGGACATGAATCTAATAATACGTAAAACCCTTTTGTTTAGGGGCATCTTTAGGCTTTTGTGTTTTACACTTTTAGTACAATGTTCAGTCCCTCACTTCATTTAAGAAGAAGTAACAAGACATTTCTCACAAATACAAATCACACGCAATCCAGAGTTTACACGGTGCAGATGCGGACACCATTTTTATGTACTGACTATATGAACTATTGCTGAAAAAGCTCAGTCATGTTCTTTATTTACCATAATCACACTTTTAATGTAGTTTTCAAGAAAATCAATACTGTCATCTTTAATTACGTTACTTTCCATGATCTCTGAATTTAAGACGTCGATTTGAAGACGATTTACATTTCTTATTTATTCGACCACTTAAAGCGTGCCGCTTCTATACATAATCAGGTGAAGATCTTTAAACTTTGTTTGCTTGCATGGTGGAAAAATTGCCATTAGGAAAACATATAATATAAATCCATATAAATACGGCAGTACAAAGTGAGAGATTGTGTACATTATGACACACTGCAATAAGAACAACAACTATGTCAACATTAAACCATTGCAAGGTCTTAAAGTGAAGACAATAATTTACCTTGAACATTCATTACCTTGAGAACATTTCTGAGACCCTGCTCTCTTTTTTGCAATGTGTTTTAAGAATCTGTATTCCACACACAGAGTGTTGCACTTGTGCCTCGTGTGTTTTTATCCAGCTAAAATGGCAGCCACACACTAAAAGTCTTGGAAGCCTCTCAGCTACAATCTAAGGGTTACTAACCTACTTTTTAGGGAAACTTTGTTGAAAGTTGTTGGGAGGCAGCTTTTTGTTTAAGGAAGCAAAAGGTTTTTCAAGAGGTTCATGTACTGTCTGAGTGGCACTTAAACTAAAGTTAACCTAACTGATGAAAATCTTTGCAACAACAACAAAAAAAAAAACTGGTGTCACTTTGGGATACACTGAGAATGGGGGAAGAGTTCAGTGCATGCAAGCACCTTTTGCTTTGAAATTTCAGTAGGTATTATTTCACTCCAGTGAACATTTTCTAGCAGGCTTATTAATGTGCAAATGTTGAAGACTGTGGTGACCAATTTCCACTGCTTCTAGCTAACACAGACCAGTTCATCTGCCTAATTTGAGGTATTTGGTATGTTGTTCTTTTAATGTTTTTTTTGTAAATGCATGGTGACTTTACCTTCACAAGCCATAACAACTTTTCATAGAGGTTGTCAAAATGGGCATCCTCGTTGTCTGTTTTTTTGTTACTGTTCTGGAATTAAGCCTATGACACCTCCAAAAGGTTTAACGGTGAGATATGGCTAACAGACCCACTGCCCTCCAATAATCCAATAGATAATGGCCATATCAGACCCACTGGAAATGGTAATGCATGCTCAGGTCACTTGTCTCACGTAGTTTAGGAACCACATACTTGTGGTCTCTCTGGTGACTGAGGCTGTATCAAGCCCCACTGGCACCATTAATGCATGCTCAGTGAACCAACTGCACCTCTCCAGTGACCTACCAAAACATCATGATCAAGTCCCTCTACCTTCTCTGTGACTTTCTGGACCCCATCCACCGACTAACCTCTTCAGCTACTTTTGACAATCTTTTAATGCTGCTGTTAGCGGATGCCCTCTAAAACCAAACTCTGAGGTGAAATGGTTGACGTGTTCCTATCTCCACGGGTCTTATATGTGCCAGACAGCTGTGTATCCCTCACCCGATGTCAAGAGTGCATATTCCAGCTTCTTTCTTTCAAATGCTCCCTGAATTACATCCTTAAACGGTATTATCAGCCCAATATAATCAATTATTCCCTCACCCTCTGCATACCCCACTGTGTCTGGCCTCAGCATGATTATTGCAGTAAACTGCGGAACCTGAAGATACCCGCTATAACATGCTATAACATGTCCAGTATCATGTTTTTTCTCATGTGCCACTGCAAGTACACGTAAAACAGATTTTTGATTCTACTTACATCAATATATCAATTCTATATATATAGATAAAGGCTTGTGACACTTACTTTGAAAGCCATGAACTTGTGATATGGCTTGGGAGCCCATGCATATACCTCTACTGCATTCTTCAAGGCAATAACCAGGAACTTGATCTTTTCATAACGAACTGAAATGACAGATAAGGTGTCAAAGTTAATTTAACACGGTGGTGTTAATTCCACCGAACAGACTATCGTTCTACACAAAACAGATGTTGTCTGTATTATTTTGCTCAAGAAGTGCTGCATATGTCATAAAAACTAGAAGAATTTGAAGTTGTGTCAGAATGCACGAGACGTAACATGATGGAGAGACATGAAGGCAAAATGAAAGGAACAATAATGCATCATTCATGCATGACTGCAGTTTACACATACTTGAGTGAAAAAATAGAAAAAAAAACATGAATATTAAAGTACTTTATTTATGAATAAATTAGTGCACTAGTCTTCTTTATCCATACCCATCTTAGTATTACTCATATCTGTTATTAGTCATCTTAGCCATACCATTGCTTATTTGTGTTTATTTGCCATGTTCACATAATGTGTATTATTTAGCCCTATTTCTATAATTTTTTTTTAATGTTGCTTGCATGTTATTTCTGTAATAACAAAAATAATCAACCGTGTCAAAACTACGTCACATAGACAGTAATAGAGGAAAACATCAAACCACTTCAATCAGGTCCCCACAAATGTGTTTCTCTTAACTCACTACTCCTGCTGTACCTCAGCTATCCACACACCTTTAACACATACTGCAAAGTTAATGAAACCTACATGTATGTGGGCATGAACTTCCTGTTCTAGGCGACCTGCTGTGTGAGGGGTGTGGTGCTCTTTGCTCCCCTCTCCTCTGAGCAGTGCTCGGCGAACAGCGCTGCTCTTAGAGCTAAAACACAATGACTGACCTGGGCAGGCTGCAGCATGTCAATGATGGCTTCAGGACAGACTGTGACTTTACTGCCATGTACTGTTTGCCCATAAATGAAAAATTAAAATAGCAAGTGAACCGGGGAACCTAATTAGCTGGTACATATTATGATATTAGGGCAGTAGGTTGGCAAAGTGGTTAGCTGCTGTCTGGGAGAAGTTTGCACCTTCTTCATGCATGTATTAGGGTGACCAATGTCTTTACGTTGGCTTGGTGTGAATGAGAATGTGTGTATGTGTTTGCTCTGTGATGGACTGGGGACCAGGGTGGGCTCCTGCATTGTGCTGCCAAGACAGATTCAGGCCATCAGCACCCCTGACTTGGATTAAGAAGTTTACCAAACAAGTGAATAAATGAATGAACTGTGACAAGCATTACTAATACACAAACACTTTATGAAAGACTGAGTGACCCTCACAAAATCCTTCTTCCTTCATCTTCCCACTGAATGAGGGCCATAGTACAAACACACCAAGCTCTGTACTCGGAATAAAATCTTTGTCACTGTCCTGTCATGTTACCCACCCACGTTCAACCTGTACCGTTCATACACTGTCTAAGAGCCACTGGTGGACTACCTTAGCCAGGTATGTCTTGTTCCCCATGTACCAAAAACAAAGTCCTCAGGTGCCTGTCAGATAGTGTGTGTCTCTGAGCACTTGATGCGTCCTGCTTGTGTTTTCTTTAGTCAGACCGTTCTGCTTTAGGTGTGACTTTGTAGACCCTGTTTTGAACTTGGCTGCTTTTGATTTTTGGAATAAACCTGTCTGGCAGCAACATAGTGCTGGTTTAAGCTTGATAAGTAAAACACACTCCCTTGAAATTTTATACATATAAGCTCTACATACTTTTTCAGTCAGAATGTTGCCTCAACTGAGATGTCATAAACTGATCCAGTAAAAAGCAGATATTGGGTTCTTTTAACCTTGTTCATGAAAACATAAAGGCAAAAACATTTTGTCAAGACCAAAGGCACCACTAAAGATGTGAAATATTCACAAAACATTTTTTTTCCATATCACAAGCCTTCTGATATGACTGAGGAGGAAAAGGCAGGACGTGGAGGTTTGGGTGGAGGTACATGGGGTTGGAGAAACAAAACAGGAAAAAAAAACACAAAAGGGAACTAGGTAAAGAAGCTTCAGACCTGGAAACAACACAAAATCTTTCATGAGAGGGACAAAGAGAGAAATAAACAAAAACAACAACCAAGAAGCAGAACCTGTGACAAAGGCCATATCATATACAAAGATGATAACAAACAAATGAGGACACAAGGGTATAAATACACCACACACTAACAGGAGGCACCTGGGGAGCAGGAACAGACTTCACGAGGGGAAACAAAGCAGATGGAGGTGGAAGGTGTGGCTAAGGGTGGAGCACAGAACCAAGACAGAAAGCCCGTGACTAGAAAATAAACCAAAACAAAGGAATATGTGGCAAAACATCGTCATGAGAACCACAACGCCAACATGACACCTTCAAGCCCAATGCATGTTTGGCATTAGCTGATAATGCGTGTACACAACATAGAAAATGTATTTATTCAAATCTGTCAAAGGATTATATTGGATGCATCCTATACTGAATCATTTGAGAGTGTGCTTATATTAAGTGATATATTCTTTTTTTCTTGTGCAGTCTGTTTTAGATTTTGTGGTTAGTTTTATTTAGTTTCAATTCAATAACATGATGTTTAAGACTAGCCAGTTTTCATGTAGAACCATAAAGAAAGAGTTGAGAGCCAGTCATATTTCACTTTGAGTATGTTTGAATTGTTAGAAAGATTTTCTTTGCATCCAACAAACAAGACAAATTTAACCTATTTGTCATAGTCTGCCCCTGACTCCTCCGTCAGGACTGTCTATGTCTGTGTGTTTGTGGGTGTGGTTCGATGCGTGTGTGTTTATCGCACCTGTTACCTAGTTATCGTTATGTGTTCCTCATTTATCTTAAAGTATTGAATGTGCTTGAATCGCTGTTGTTCAAGCCTTGTCCTTGTTTGGTACGCTGCTTTATTTGTTTGATTAGCTAAGCGATAATGGGTAATTCCAATAAAGGTTTTGTGTTGGCATCCTCCCAACTCCTCGTTACACTATGGAGAAAAATTAATTTTGGGACTACACCAGAGTTTTGGAATAAGTGGGGATACAACTAAGAAACATGATGTGAATTGTCCTTGACAGTACTTGTGAACATAAAATGAGATGTTCATATGGAAATGCACTGGGTGGTCTAATGTTTTCATGTGGTTTTGTTTTGTGTGTGTATTTTTAAACCAGGAAACCAAGCAACTTTACCTCAAATAGTTTCACATTTATGATTGGTAAAGAGACTAGTTGGGGAAGAGAAAAGTCCCCTTTAAAAAAATTAAATTAGAGAGAGAGAGAGAGAGAGAGAGAGAGAGAGAGAGAGAGAATTTGGTTTGAAAACTTTGCAACCCCAACAGCACATAATAAAATAAAAAGCAAATATGCAGTCAATAGGGCAAAATGTCTTATAAATATAAAAAAATTATCACTGATACTTAATGAAGTTTAAAATACATATGCACTTGTTACGGCCCAGATGACCCCGGCTCGCTAGTCGGGCCGCGACATAAAAATATAACGTAAATAAAGAAGAGAAAAGAAAAAGGGAAAATATAACTTTTGTTCGAAACAAGCTAGAATATCCTTTATTTCAGAGCGTTCAGTGAGACAGAATGATGCAAACCTCCTAATTATTAAGGCCAGACTCACCCACTTTGTAGTGCATACAGCCCTCCATGTCTCCTACTGACGTCCAGCCTTGTTTCTTTTCCACCTCAGGGTCATTACGCAAGATCTTATTCCTCAGCCATGATAGGTAGTACAACCTCAGCTTGTTCTTCTTACCTGTCCGATTGAGTGAGGCAATAAGGTCATAATAATAATTATTATAAAATAACAATTGTTATTTTAATAATAAATATTATTATTGTTATTGTCCTATACTGTGTCTATATGTTGTATATGTTGGATACACAAATTCTTTTTTAAAATTTTCTTCCAGTGGGTATACTGGTCATATTTATCATATATGTTTACTGATCTTATACGACTTATACGAAGTTACACAAAGCAATCCTGTAGAGTTGAATGAAATTATGTGTTTGTCCAAATATTAAGAGAGTTGTAAAATATTAACAGAGCTGTAATGTGACGTCAGCTTCCTGTTAGTACTGCCCTGTATGAGTATCCAGGGGGTTATTCCATGAAGCAGGCGAAATAACTCGGGCTTCATTCAAACAGCCACGCCCAGCTTGTGCCCACCAGTTCTCAGTGCAGCCCACAAACTCAACCCATGTACACTGTGTTCCTGCTAATTCCAGACCTCCAGGTCTGTCCCCACTGCGTACCTGAGATGGTTATGAGCATGTTGAGGCCCTCCAGGACGTCCATCTGCTGGAAGCGTCTGCGACTGATGAGTGGGTAGACCTTCCCTTGACCACTGCGGTCCAGGAGCCACAGGCCGCTCTCGGTGCCAACCAGCAGATTCACGCCTACCCACGGTGGGAAAGGTAGGAGAGGTTCTGAGTTACAGCTTATGATAGTAACAGAGTGCAAAATAGGACAATAGTCAAAATGGGGAAAGATAGATTCTGTAATAAGAACACACTGTCCAAAAGTACTTTTACTATGAGTGTGATAGATGTAATAAGTCTCATGCCATGTTTAACTCTATTTAAAACTATGGTATGAAGATCCTTATACTGAATATGAATGTGGGTTTAATACACCTTTAATATCAGACTTCATCCACAGACCAGCGAGTAGAAGCTTATTATGGCAAAGCACAACTTACCCCACAAACTAGCGCACAGCACCTCAGCATTGAACTTCTTTTTGTATTTGCGTATCTCTGGTGTGTCACTCTGGGGCCGGATGTTGGCAGGGTTCACGTTGACGATAGAGCCCTTCCTATGATTCTCCCTCTTGTACAGCTCAGACTTCACATTGTCTGGAGACGCAGAATGAATCAAAGGAAAAGAGCAAGAAATGGACGCTCGCTTTTCTCCACAGGTGAAAGATCTACATACACTGTATCTGTGAATGCAGGTATGGACGAGAAATCAACTAACACCTGTAGCCTCAAAAAGAAAACCATCAGGAGACCAGACCACAAGAGCACTTATAACCCAGCCAGATGTATTATAAGATTTAATATAGCAAGAATTTCCCAGTGCTAAAGATAACTTTGTAGTGCACACAAAACAGACATGAAACCTACAGAGATTACTTACTAGGACTGTTTCCCTGTGGACTTTGAGGGGGAGGCATCTGTAGTAGGCGCGGGTCTATGAACGGGGTGAATGAGGATGATGATGATGATGAAATGCTCTTTGCTTGTTGGCCATTAACTGGGTTCTGAAAACATCAGTAAACATGGACAAACAAGGAAATCAAGATGACTATAATTGTAATGTATTTTGTAATGTAGTGACCATCATGGTCCAAAATGCTTATGAAAGTACATGTTCAAAACAATATACAATGTGTTTTTATCCTATTTTGTTCTAACTAATACTATAATGTATTGTAACTTTATAGAAAATTCTGCAGAATGAAAAGAATATATATAGGTACTCATTTTGCACAGACTGGCTAAAGATAATATAATCCAGCCACTGTTTGTGAGAGGGATCAACCAGAGAAACGTGTATACAGTATAATCTTTGACCTCCTGTTTCTTTATCCTGCCATGTTAAGTGCTTCGTATCAGTAGTAAAACATGCTTTAAGCTTTCTAAAAGGCCAATGAGTCACAGTTGTCTATTGTGGGTCAAACAGGCCCAGATACGGTGCTGAGCAACACAATTTTATCTCCATAAATCTACAGCAGCATATTTACTTCTAGCTGATTCCCACGATTATTTGCGCAAGACACAACTCATGTAACTATGTGCAGGTTCTCAGTATACCTTGCCATTCTGCTAGCGTTCTTCCGAGTAGCGATTTTAGAATCCATGTCAGTAAAAATAACTACACACCACCTCAGCAGCATAATTTCACAAGTTCCAATATGACTGCGCGGACCTATTGTCGCAGTACTGTGATGATGGCGGATCAGGGTTACCTTTGAGCGGGGGCTCCATTCAGCCGGAGACTGAGGGAAGATGAGGTCATTCTGGCCCATGTCTGGGAGCTCATGGCCTGGGCTCTTGTGCAGGATGTCCGGGAGGAGGTAGCTGTCATTAGACTCTAATCCCACATTCTTGTGGTATGCCCCTCGCTTAGAAGAAGACATATTCTGGAAGAAACAGGAGGTACCATTTTACTTAGAACACACTGCTTGCAGCATAAAGAAAGACGACATTCAAAGATACATACAACACTATATATAAATAACTATATGTTATACCATATATAGTTTATACAACAAAACCATATATCTCATGTGTTAACAAAAACTGAAAAATTCGAATAAAATGGAATCTCAAAGACTAAAACATGCACTACTCTGGGACTACATACAAGAAGTCATAATTCCACGCTAGAAGGACGCCCTCTAGTGTATGTTATTCACAAGGCAAGCAGAACTCATCTGTGGTTAATTTTGGTATGTAACTGAACTGTAAAATGCGCTTATAAGATGTTCTATTAATAAACCAGACATTAGGTTTTGAGCTTTCAGCTTTGAGTTTCATGAAATTAACATATGTAATGTATGTATATGTAACATATGTAATGATGTTAAAATGTGGTGTGTCAGAAGTGATAAAGAAAGGCCATTTTGTTGGCCAGACTTCATTAATACATGTATTTTTATGTAATGTCAGATATTTTTTAGAAATCAATTTAAGCAGCTGAAGGAGTATACATATACAGCACCAGTCAAAAGTACAAGTGATGCTTTTTTTCTATATTTTAGAATGTCGCTTAAGACACCGAAACTATGAAACACCACACATATTTTTGCAGAAATTCATAGTGACCAAAATTGACATTCAAAGAGTGTATATCCTTTGTTTTGGTGACAGCTTGATTTGCCTTGGCAAACATGAGCTAGCTACTGGAGATGTTTGCCCATATGCTATGTACCTATGGGCTGAAGGACTACAGATCTAATGAAAACTCCTTCTTGAAGGAAATTCCACAGATTACATTTTTACATTTGAAATTAGGAGGACATAAACATTGACATTCAAGTTGCCTTCATTCACTGACTTCTGTTATTTGTCTCAGACACAAATGCATAGGCCTACACCTATAGTTCAAAATGCTTCTAAGATGGTGCCAAACACACTTTTAATTGGTACTGTACGCTACATCTGGGTATGTATTACTTTTGAAGAAAACGTGAACAGTACCTGTGGTACCTGTTGGGAATGAAGATTACTGTGGGGCTGCAGGATTATGTCCTCAGAGGCTGTTCGGAAAAACTTATTGCTTTGTGGTGACCTGCAGTATGGAAATGAATACATCCATAAACACATGTTTTCGACATGGACACTTGTTATGTTCTGTCTGTCTGAAAACCACCTTGAGTATCATGCTGAAATGTATCTCAGTTCCACAGAAAGTGTTTAAAGTGAGGAAGCACTTTGCTTACACAGCTGAAGAAGGACCTCTGTCCAAAACATTATCTAAACTTCATTTAATTATTTATTTCATTTCCAAAAATATCAGTGTTCCACCAGATACTGAATGTTAAAAATAAATAGCAGAACAAGGCATTCAAAGCGCTGAGTAGAATTATAGCCAAGACGTGAAATGACAACACAGGCAGTAAGCAAAATAAGTTTGGATCTACAAACTCTTCCTCTTCACACAGAAGAAACAAGTTCAGCCTTCCTGGTCTGATTAGGGCTGACCTGCAGTTCTCGTCATCATCGCTGCTCCCCACTTCATCACTTGAGGAAGAGTACTGCGTAGCCTTCCCGAATGGGCTGAACGGAGACCTGTGACAAGCTCTCGACTGAAGGCCCTACGAAAAGAATTTGAGCGAAATGTGACCTCTTATGACATGAAATGTGCCATATTTGTCCATTGTGATTTTTCACCACAATCGAAATTTGTCCTCCGCATTTACCCATCTGTGCAATTAGAACACACACACAAACACACACTAGTGATTACTAGGGGGCTGTGGTGCACACGTGCCCAGAGCGGTGGGCAGAGCGGTGGGCAGCCCTAGCCCAGCACCCGGGGAGCAGTTGGTGTTAGGTGCCTTGCTCAAGGGCACCTCAGTTATGGCCTCAGGCCTGGGAATCGAACCCCTACCACAGGACCATGACTTATTTTAGCTAGCACTGATCTAGCATGAATTGCAACCATTGTAGAACAGTAATGTCTATGAACTGACACAATATACTGTATTTGCAGTACATATGCAGGCTTTTAAAGCGCTGTCATACACAAATGCTGGTGTTTGCACCAGTGACTAAGGAAATATGTCCCTAGAATAAATGGTTTTATGAAGACACGATCCCCACCTACACACACACAAAAAAAACTATACACATGTATTGGGTAGATTAGGTTTCAACACTATAGTTACCTGGCATTGCTTTGATGCTCCTGAATACCCATCTAGAAACCTATTGAATTTCTGGTCATGACTGTGGTGAGAAGCACTTTCTGGCTGATAATAACCTGTGATGAGATTTAGGAAAAAAAAACATAAATTACAAATCAACATAAATTACAAATAAATGTAAACATGAAATGAGTTTTATGGATTTATATGAATTCTTCCCCCATGTACCAAGTACCGATATTTTACTGAGTTTGTAAAATATCAAACTCTATATTTAAAGTTTTTAAACCAATCAAATGCTTCCTGAAATTGTCTCCTGAAGTAGCAGCAGTGGCTGAAATGGGAAATTTCTCTCTGGTCTCATATAAGGTATTTGAGGTGCTTTCACAGAGTGGCAAACCAAAAGTTATTTAGCACAGCTAGCTAGCAAAATACTGCATTAGTTTTACTCTGGCTGTTAAAGCATTGCCAAGCTCAGGGAGGACTTTGACAGCATATAAACAACAACAGCAGGTTTTAACAAGTTGTGTCTCCTTTTATGGGGTCTCATGGCACTGTGATACTGACTGAACAGTAACACAAGAGGATTACAGTAAACTGGATAACAAAGAGCTAAACTGGTTAACATCAACATCAACTCTTAATCCAAATCAATACCATACATCATAAGTGTTTCCTATTTTTGCCTATATTAAACAAAACTCTTTAAATCAAAACAATATATGAGGGTTGAGGAAGTACTTAAATCATAAATAGAATACTTGATCATAGGAATGAGGAAAAAGTCCTTCTTACTCCTGGACAAATTAATAAACTGAAAACAAATCCCAAATCTTGCTGTCACTATGCTACGCCACCACAAGATGGCGCCAGATGTAAAACAGCAGCCCAGACAGTACACAGTTCAGTACAGAACAACTTCAAAAGATATGAGAACTTTATAAATCCATATGCTGTAGAGGCTCTTGGAGGGTTTAGAAGCAGCTGTAGTGGTCACTGATGAGGAAGTTGTAAACTGTGCTCTCCTGGCCTGTTTATACCTGATTCAGTGCTGCTCACACTGCTACAAGATGCTGGGAACGGTGCCCTTTTCTCCACAGGAGACTGCACACCTCCACTGTAGTTTTGACAAAAGACAAGAGAACGAGTGCAAAGACAAATCAGACAAAAATAAAAACAGAGACTGAGACTGTGGTTTAATTAACTTCATCCTTTAGATGTTTGTTTACATGAAGCGTAAATGGGGGTTTGAACAGACTGAACGTTAAATTAAATCAGTTACTGTGATGTAGTTCTGCGGTGGTTCATGAACTCCTTGCCATACAATTTTGAAGTAGTTCGCTCTGGAACCTTGTGAGAACAACAAACAGAAAAACCACAAATGTAACAGTTTAATACGGACACACCCTGTACGCACAACTGGTGTCAGTGGCCCAGCTGACTAGCGTGAGTCAACACTCATAATCACCATGTCTGAGGCACACATGAGGTGGCTGAATGTTAAATCTACAATTCCGTGAGACTTGAGCAGTCAGAGCTCCAAAGAGAACCCACCCCCATGTGTTTGCGGTTTTCTCGATTCCTTTTTGTCGATGTGGTTTGTAACCTTCTGACAGGCTTCCCACCGTGTTCTCGTGTGTCACATACAGGAAGGAAGACACCACCCAGAGAAAACGGAAGCTGATTCTGACTAGTTTCAGTTGGGTGCCAGCACCTTTGCGAAGCTTTTACCCTGCAATTAGCTTTTAGGCCAGTGTTTTTATGATTTTTAACCCATATGTATGGTTTACATCAGGCTGCTAGCTTTAGTGTAGGTATCTGTGTAACATTTAGATGCTTGCAAACGAGCTGAAAGTGGAAGTGTTTATCTATCAGGTAACACCAGTGTGTGGTTATGAGATTAAGTGTAAATTCAAAGTGACACGTACGAACCACAATGGCATAATATCACAGAACGATGTCTTTTTAGCAAACTGTTACCGGACCCAAAGAAGTATGAATTCTGTGAGCCCAAATGTCTGTAGCGTTGTGTGAACTGACCATAGGGGGATGCTCATTGTGAGTGGGGAAGTCCAGGAATACATCATCCGTCGTGGGAGACAGGCAGGGCACAGCCATGTCTGACAGGGAGGTACTGTGCTGACTCCCTCGGCTGGAGCACAAGTTGGCGTTCTGCAAATGAACCTTGTGTCACTGAGTCTACCTCATACCTCTGAGCCCCAAATGTATGCATGAAGATACCACATTAATGAAATTAAGAGCAGAAAAGGAGACTGGCAGACACTCTCCTGAGCAAAACCTGCCATCCTACAATACTGAGCATTACCGTATTAAAGCTGAGGATTTGATTTTAAATTAAGATTTTTAAAATTAAGAATACCATGTCAGAGTAGTACCAGCATAGTGGGGGACATGCGTAACAGACTTTAGCAGACAGCATTTCTTCATTAGTTTAGCATTTGAGAGTCTATATATTCATATATCGTGCTTCCTCCACTTTGACCTGCAAACCGCAGTTATTCTCAAAAAACACTAAATCACTTGTGGCCATGAACACACCACTAAATCACAGAATCGAGAAGCACCCTTACAAGGCCGTTTCAGTCAAGAGTGTTTCTATTCTGCCTTGAGTACCTGGAGTGGCGCCCTCTGCAGGACTGGAGTACAGGGACTGGAGCTGCTTCCTGAGCCCAGCCTTGGCTGCATTCGCATCACCAGCCCTGTCTCTAGTCTGTTCGTATTAGCACGATGGCTCTCCAAACCTTTTGCTTTGTTCTCCATCTGAAGGTTAATACGAGCAACAGAACAGATTTCTGCACAAGACTGTCGTTTACTGAACAACAGAGCCTGACCAAGATGGGATTTTTAAAAATGCTGACAAATTATCGTAGATTAATTACATATATCTGTCAATGTTTACAATCAACTGTAAATCAAATAAACAATCAGCTAAACTAATAAATCATGCAGACATGAGGATGCAATAGGCATAAAGTTTTTAAGTTAAATGTCAGGTTTTAAATATGATTAATGACTTTATATACACATTTACTTTGGTGCATATCGTCCAACAGTTTGCAGACTGGTCAGCCTCTATCGAACATTAAACATGCTGCATCAGCATTAGAAAAGCTAATTCACAGGCAGCAAACATACTTTATTATAGCAAAACGTTCAACCTGTGCCCAAACAACAGACCTTAAAATCAAGTCTTACAATTAGACAATTAACTTCAAACCACGCTCTGTATTTCCACAACCCAGACACAGTCCCTACAACAGGAATCCCAAGAAGATCTAAAATGATCCTCGCCTTCAGATAAGAAAGAAATATCTTCATGGAATATCAATGCAGTAAGGCAGCAAGCGCGAGCTGGCCCGAGGTGTTTACCACTGGACGCCG
Source organism: Brachyhypopomus gauderio (assembly GCF_052324685.1). NCBI lineage: Eukaryota > Metazoa > Chordata > Actinopteri > Gymnotiformes > Hypopomidae > Brachyhypopomus > Brachyhypopomus gauderio. The sequence goes on along the minus strand of NC_135221.1, from coordinate 18,886,799 downwards.
GCTACTGGCAGGCCAGTTGGGCGTGGCGCTAGCAGGCTTCACCTCCCTGTGCTTGGGCCTGTGGTCATGTTGGAGCAACAGCAGCTGTGTCTGGTCTTTGGGAAGCGTGCGGTGGAGCTTGCGTGTCAGCTGCCCAGGCTGCGCTGCCGGGTTGGCCTGCCTCTGCACAACACACACAGTGCACGGGGGTTCAACCTCCGCCAAGCCAGGAACCAAGAGGGAACCGCGTGGACGGGACCACACAGGCCGGCCCGGGGAAACTCCGACTGCTGGAGTCCTGACCGGCCATCCGACTCGTCAAAATGTTCCGGAGAATGAGGGGGCTCATACTAAACCAAATGTTAGTTTGGGGTATTATGAGGACATACTAGAATATCAATGTGTATTATTAAAAGACAAAAAATAAAAAATAAACGTAATGTTACTTGTTATGCCACTCAAATGATATTTGTGGACAAGCCACTTTTACTATAGGCTTGAAGAAGACTATTGTGGTTTTTCCTGTAACCTCTGGTAACTCTATCAGTTTGCACTTTTGTAAAGATTATAACAAATAATCTTTCAGTGTAGATGCTTGGTGTGACGTATGTAATTTACACGTTAGTGAGAATATGCAAAAACAGCTCTGAGACAAATGACAAACATGGCAGCCGTAGCAAGAGACAGCAGAACATGCAAGCGATAGGCGGTGCTTGACTACTGTTTTAACGTGCTATTAAAAACGTTAAATCATCCTGAGGAGTCGAAGTCGAAGTATAACAATGTCAAAAGAAGCCATGGCTAAACGCAGCCAGTAGTTTGCAGAAATGTCTATTTTTTTTTGGACAGTGGTTGGAGTGTCAGTTTTACTTTTAGTGAGGTGAATGAGGTGATGACTTCTCTATGAAGACATGTAACAAGTCATGTGAAGATCACACACACACACACACACAGTTAACCCATTTTCTGTGAGACAGGATGCGAAGATAAAGTTAGGAGTAACATTAGTTAAATCTGAGTGTGTTAACTGTAAATACAGCCATTAAGTACTCAATAGTGCAGTGTTTGAACATTAGGTTTCATGCAAGTGAACTTCACATTTGTTACATTTAAGGACTTTTATGGGAGGGCTACAGTTCAGGAGTCAGATTTAGTGAACATCCCTTAGGCACTTCAAGGTAGCACTTAGTACGTAGTAGAATCACAAGCTAATATTAAGGGAAGAGGAGTCAGATTTGCATTTAAAATGGGAGTTACTATGTTTGCAAATATTGGATGGTGAAATGAAGAATAACATTACAGTAAAAAGTTTAATACCGTTAAAACTGAAAAAGGAAGCTTGCGATGACACATACGTCACCCTCAGTGAATATCTGCTTTACTTGTGAGCAACGGAAACTTAGCACTTCCATAACCATCTGCCGAAAAAATTATAATCTAACCTAATATTACACAGTGTAATTAACACAGCATTAGAGTACTGCTGTTTCTTTTACCTAAAGGCTCTTAATATTGCTCACATGGTAGCTGGCACATGTGGTAGTTTCTACATACATTTCCTAAAAATATAATAATAAGATAACATAGCCTTTTATTATCAGTGTAAGATACACCATTTTACATAAAGAACCTCCAGTTATGTCTAACCCTACGACGGCTTTACCTGGTCAGAGAACGGACCCAAGTGGCTGGATCCTGCCTCAGTTCTCTGCCTGGCCAAGTCTTCAGCCTACAGGTCACAGAGAATCAAATTAGAGGCAAGTGCACAGTGACTCATGAAAACTAATGATGGGATTGACAATGTAAAATATTCCATATTCCAAAAATCCCAGATTTGCTCTGGGAATCGATCCACATCATTCCATAAGACTTGTGAAGATAATTAAGGACAAAGCTAAATAGGCCACTGGAAAGGTTTTGTTCTGAAGAACCTCCTCAGAATCCTCAGTAATAAGGCCATCAAGGCCATTTGGTTTACTAAATAAACCATATACTGCGTCTGCTGCTTCTATCACGGCCACATACTGGTGCAGGATGGATGTGTATGAGATGTCACTCTGCCCAACCTGTTTTGTGACATTCCATGCGGTCCTCTCATCATTTAGGATTCTCCCATTAAGATCAGCCTCTTCTTGCCATAACACCTCCTGTAGCTCTGACCACTGGACTGTCTGAAATTGCTTCGTCTGCTCTCACAAAAACACACACACACACGCACACGCACACGCACACACAATTTTAAATAGCAAAAATTATAGTTTAAATAAGAACATGCTTATGCTTAAATGTTTAAATGCTTGCACTGACAAACCCTTTGAGCATAGTTTTTTTAATTCACCATGTTTTGTCTTTGTTGCATACACAAATTAAACTCTAATTAAAACTCAAATTAAATGAAAATTATCCATATTTACAGAAAACATTTTACTGGTTTGACTATTGACAGAAGAAATATTAAAAACGTCTTGAGAAGGATCATCTGCGTGAAACAAGTCAGCCGTACGTCTTCCAGGAATCTCCTCTGCTCTTGCTGGAGCTCTATCCTCCTCTGTCTGTCGGCGAGCAGCTGTCTCTTGTAGCGCTCCTGATCCTGGAGCTGGTCCTGGCTCTGCCTTCGGGCTTCCGACTGGGTTTTGTTCTCCTGCTGTAGTCTGAGGAACTCGCGCCTTAATGTGGATTCTCCAGGAAGGTTGACTATAGAACTGGAGAGGAGGAAGAGCATTTTGACGAGTCACTCAGTGATCGCGCCGTCATGTCACCGCTAGGAAAGTGAAGCCTGAACGCGGGCAAATGGGCGGGACGTCAGAGAAGTGCGAGGCTGTCGTCTCCCGAGCCTCGGGATGTGCAGGGCTGGCATACCTGGGTTCTCCTTCATCTTCATTCACTTCATCTTCCTCATTGTCACTTGTATTGTATTCACTGTATTCTGATCCTTCTGTTATTTAAGAGGACAAAATGTACAAAGACAGAAAAATAAGAAAATATTTTTGGTAACACTGAGTCCTTCATAGATGAATAATCTCTCAATAGTATCTGTAACATTGCCATGAATCAGAAAAGAATTTCAAGGTTCAGACACTTGCGATCAACCCTCAAACCAACCTAACTAATCTTAAACTCAAACAGTGAATCCTAATCTTAATCCTAATCCCAACCAATACCAATTTCAACCCCAAAACTAATCCTAATCCTCACTTGACGCTAATCCTGACCCTGACCCAAATCCAGTTACTGGATTTAAATTAAATTAAATTAAATTAAATTAAATGTTCTTAAGGTTCTTACATTCTCAGCCTTCTCTCTACAGATATAATTGTATGTGAAAGACCATTCTTCTAAAAACTTGGATAATAAAAATCACAGTACATGCAGTCCTTCAGACTGAATGAATACCCATGATTCTCCTCACCTCTTTCCCCTTTCTTTTTCCTTGTTCTGTCCATGTGATCTTTGAGCATGAGGCGCGCTTGCCTTTCATTCAGCTCTTTAATGAAGGGATGACGCAGAAGGGTCTCGGTACATGGCCGATGCAGGTAATTCTTCACCAGACAGCTATCCACAAAGTTCAAAAACTTCTTAGACCTGCAAAAATAACAAGATGTAGAAAGTGGAAATAGTGTTAAAACATCCATCCATCCATCCATCCATCCATCCATCCATCCATCCATCCATCCATCCATCCATCCATCCATCCATCCATCCATCCATCCATCCATCCATCCATCCATCCATCCATCCATCCATCCATCCATCCATCCATCCATCCATGCTTTATTTTGATACATGCTTTATTTTGATACAAAGATCCTGGTCTTTCCCTTTTCTTGAGAATACCAGAGGTCTCTTACCATTTTTTGGACTTAAGTTTGGGAGGAGGGTTCCGCGGGATGAGGAAGAGGGCTCTCATAGGGTGCATGTCACACAAGGCTGTGGAGAGAGAGCATATGTGAATCCACCACACGTTCTTTCACCGGCATTATAAAGACGTCAAACACTCCAGAATATCTAGTGACACTCACGTGGTGCTCCCTCTGCCATTTCCAAAGCTGTGATCCCCAGAGACCACAAGTCACTCTACCAAGACAATTAATAATTAACACTGTAAGTAATTGGCAGGATTACATGGCAGAGTCACAAGGCAACATGGATATTTTTTTTCATTCATTCTACATATACAGTACTGTATCAGTTGGAGGTTGTCTGAGCAGCACTGTGTAGATGAACACAATGAGAGATGAAGGATTTAGTGGCCTTATGCATTGTGACCTTCACAGATCACAACAACATGAGCTTTGTGTCCTCAAACACTGGAGGTAACAGAGCTAACACAAGGATGGGCAGAGATTAACCTATCCCGCACATTTAAGAACAGCGTCATGGCAACGTCTCAGTGGTTCTGCAAATTACTTTATCTTGTAAAAGCTTTAGAAACATTCATGGCATCTTAGACTATGTTTCAGCGCAGTTCAAAGGAGAGACGGCTTCTGCAGGTAGGCTGAAACTGAACTGGTATTCTATCTTCCACCATGACACCATAGACCACTGATCACAGAATTGAGCTTGTGCTAACTCAGTCTCAACCCCAAAACATGAAAACAACACTGACATCTGTGGCAGGAGCTAAAGAGAAAAGAGGTATTTTGAGGAATTTGCACAGAGGAACTGTACCAAATCCTAGATTATGTGTTTCTTTATAGGTAAAAATATGTGTGGTGAATTAGGTAAATGTAATAAAAAGCATTAATAGGTATTACATTTTTGTAAATGTTTGTGAGGTCACACAGTATCGGCATACTTATCAGTGATTATGATTATAGTTGGTTCTACAGTGAGAATTCAAGAATTATTCTAGATTTTTTGTATGATGTATGATGAGTTGAGGAAAGTTCAAGATAACAGTGCCTATAACAGTATGCATACAGTACCCTGCATACAGGACTCACCCTGTAGTCATATGTAGATTCAGGGTTTTCATCACAGGCTATCACTTCAGGGGCCATCCAGTATGGCGTCCCGATGAACGTATTCCTTCTTCCTATTGTCCTGTCCAGCTGGGCACTCACCCCAAAATCCACTGTCAACAGAAAACTTGAGATCAGTGTTCCTCTTGAAAGGTATTTAGACTAAGATTTTAAACAAAAATTTAGTATTATTGTAATATGAAAGTGTAATATTTAAAAATGCTTCATTGAGAAAAATGTGTAATTTCTATATTTGTGGTATATTTACAAAAGACTTATAAACAAAAATGACCAGAAGATGAATAAAGGAGACATGAATGGTATTCTCCTTCAACTCACCCAGTTTGACCTCAGCATTCTCAGTCAGCAACACATTCTGTCCTTTGATGTCACGATGGATGACATGGTGTGTGTGGAGATGAGACAGACCCTAAATGAGAGTTCAATGTCAAGAGGATCTATGTACACTACAAAACGCATTCAAATGTATGCATACTGTCTGTGGGTCTGCCTCTCTCTCTCTCTCTTTCTCTCTCTCTTACGCGCACACACACACACGCACACACATGCACACACACGCACGCACACACACGCACACACACGCACACGCACACGCACACTACATGGCTTTAGATTACATAAGTGGAAGTCAATGTACGATGATTCCTGCATAATTATGGTCAATTCACTGATGTCAAAGCTGCATGTCAAAGCTGGTATTAAAAGTGGTTTAAGTCTCAAAGCCCTGTAGTATTTATAAAGAAAGGGAAAAAAATCGAAATGCCAAGGGAGGTGCAGTAGAGGTTCGGGCAGCACTCACTCTGAGGACTTCTCTGCAGATGTAGGCAATCCAGTCCTCCTTCAGGCAGTTCCCTTTGGTCTTCTTCACCAGATCTGTCACAGAGCCAGCTCCACAGTACTCCATCACAAGCTGTGTGGCACAGGGTGGAGGTGGACACCACAAACAGGACCAGTGAAGGACAAACATCAAACTGAATGATTCACACACATTCTATCAGATACACAGATAGATAGATGGACACTTTATTGATCCCGAAGGAAATTAGATCAGATCTTCTATGTGTTGTGACCATATGGTTGATGAAAACAGCAAAAAATTATGTCTTGAAGACTCCTTTAGAGAATGAAGCCTGCCTACGTTACTTACAAGATAAAAACGCACCTTTTATGCATCATTAGTATGCATTGCATGAATACTACTATATGGTGTTTGGCATAATTACAGATGGCACAAAATCTCTTACAACAAATTGAGCAGTTTAAGGCATGATTATAAATGTACGTTTCATTACATCCACATGAATTAGGTCACACAGGGTCTAGCAGGCCCAGGTTTTTGTGGAAAGAGCCTTACGTGAACTGCAATGGAAAAAAAAAAGAAAAGAAAGATTCTCCAGCATCCTCCTGTACAGGGTTCTGAGCTTATCTGGAGGGCTCACATAGGCATGCCAAAACTGCTCACTTAAATGGGATTACTTTATGACTAAGATAGCCTACAACACAGACAACCCACGGGCCAAATCTGAATTCCCATCCTGCCTCATTTCCGTTTATGCGAGAACAAAGGCGAAGCAGTTCCTCACCCACAGCTGGTCGTCCTGACCTGCAGGACTGTTCCTCACAAACGCGCCGTAGTATGTGGCGATGTTCCTGTGATGAGAATACGTCTTCAGCATGTTGATCTCCAGTTTGATCTCGTCCTCCTCCTCCTGTGCAAACAGCAAGACAGCAAACATGCAAAGCTCTGTTCATACAGAGCCAATAACATGCTTATGGGATCACGTACATGGGGAGATTAGAAAATACATCAGTGATTTTCCTTAACCAGTGATTAGGCCTTTTAATGATGTTCTAAAGCTTCCCGAAATAAGAAAAGCCCATTTCTGCAAGACATCTTAGTTTGGGGTGCCACCTGGCTCCTGCCTGTGTTGTTAGCAGAAGTGAGTCTGTGCTCAGTCTTCATCAGAAGCCACAGATGCAACAAAGCCTCACACAACTTCCCTTTTCATTTCAAAAGATGATTTGTTTCTACGCATGTGGTTGGTCTGTGAACTTGATTTATGCTTCACTTTTTGTGTAATATATTGCTTATCACAAGGTATCATGAATTTAGAAAACAGCTCAACAATCCATAAACGGTACAGAATTAGACACAACATGCATTCGTGGCGTAGACTAAAAGCTGAAGATTAAGCAAACCTCCGTTGAAACTTATTTTTGTTGAAAGTCCTCTGTAGTCCCTCCACCCCAACTCAGGACACTGTCACCTGGCCATCATAGCAAGGGAAAAAGCAGCCCAAGCTCATCTGAGAACTGGTTTTTATTAGTAAATTACTGACAGAGGAGAATTCAGGCTATGAACCTTCTGACCTGGCAGGATGCCCACGCTGTTCTGTGGTTCATCTCAGTAAGGAGATTGCAAAATGACTGAAACCTGAACGCAAAATGCGTTCATTCAAAAGAGAGAGACCCCAAAATCGCATGTTCATTTAATTATGTTTCTAGTGTATTTCCCTTTGATTGCCAATAACACCCTTTAACACAATTACGCTGATGTTCCCGAGGTATAAAAAAGGAAGAGTCTTGTTGTTGAGACTGAGATAACCAACAAATTCATGATTAAAATCTTTCTCATGATTGTATTTTCTATACCCAAACTATCTCCTTTGAGCTTTGGATGACATAGCACCTGTGGGGGGCTCTAGTATACACACACACAAAAGACATACCAGGAGTGTATGCGTCTGAACAAGGAAGCACAGAGAGTGTGAGGTGTACAGCAATGCACAGAGAGGCTTGGCATTTGAGACCCAGGATAACGGGCCACGGCTTGGTCTGGGTAGAATATGACCCAGAAAGGACTTTACCACAACATACAAGGCACACAGGAAACGTACAGTGAACTCTGATTATGGAGAATCAAGGAGCAGAAGCAGAGGACAAATCAATCTTTTCAAAACACTGTAAGCTGAAATTACAGTGGATAACACTGTATAGATTCCTCAGCTCATGATTCTGGGTTAAATGTGCCTCAAAGCAAAAATTATCTGCAGTTAAATCCTCTATTGTGCATGTGCAGTGGAACTGTGATGAAGGCAGCGTTTGTTCTTGTGGAGAGCAATGCGGAGAGTACACATTGCTTCTCCTCTCTCCTAGTGGATTATTATGGGGAAGTAAAACGACAGAACTTTTCCTAAGCAGACATGACATCCTCTGGTAGTGCCACGATTCTGAGAGGGAAGGAAGTAATAGCACATGATGCGTGAAGCTAGCGCTAGCTCATTTGCATGTTTGAAAATACACCGTCAGAAGCGGAGCTGACAACTCTACAGTGGTAGGAACTCTCGGGGTCGGAGGTAACAATCTGTCGTTGTCAGTCCTGCGTCACCCGCTCGGGCTCTCGAGGACAGCATGGGTCAGCTTAGCAGGACCTCTTACCTCTGTCACATCCATGACCTTGATAGCAGCCAGCTGTCCTGTTTTCACATGTCGACCCTGCCGAAACACAAGGACATCTGTCACTGCTGAAGTTACAGAAGAGTCCTATAAACAAACATCTCTGGACAGTCCTGCCGTCTAATCATTAAACTAACACAGGTGTCATGCTAATCAGATCAAATTGAACTCAGATAAGCCTGAGGGGATGAAACTACAACCCTGAAATTTAAAAAGATAATTGATGTGTTTTTATTTAAACAAAGCTCTTTAAACTGCTTAAACTGCGTTTAAATGTTGTCTGTTTCATTTGCATCTGTGACTGAGAATAAAATACAACAAGAAAACGCATACAACAAATGTGACAAACTGTTAGCAAGCAGCACGGCAGCCATTTTGACGTTTTTCTGTTCATATTTTGGATGGTCACTGATGCCTTTTCCTTACCAAGTAAAGTAAATAACAACATTACAGTATGCCGGCTTTGTCAAAGGTCTTCACCGATGATGTAGTGAAAACACGTCACATCACACCACCATGATGCTGGTTCATAAGATTATCAGAAAATTAAAACAGCAACATTGGAAGGACATTAGGAGATCTGTACCTATACAACTACCGCAGGAGGAAGGAGCAGTAATTAAAACCTCAGTCTGAAGGCAGGAAGTATTTTCAATAAAAAGAGAAGTAAAAAGCAATGGAACGCTATGCAAAAACTGAAACTGTTGTAAGTGTCAGATCCCAGGGAAGGCCAAGTGAGACGCCCGCTCGCCCTTAAGGCAGTCACTTGTGAAATGTGTGAGAGAAAACGGTACAGGGAGCTATACGGGTCTCAGGGGGGCCGCCTCCATTGTTTATCTGAGAAGAGGCTCTTCTTGTCCACAGGGTTCATACACTATGACATGTTTTTGCTTCATGTTTTTGTGTCTATAGGCGCATCCTAAGAATCTGAACAAAATGTAGTGATGTAACAACCTTACAAAGTTAAAGATAAAAGGAAATCAGTGTTTTTCCCTTTAAAATAGAGCAAAATCCTATTCCGTAATCAACAGTACAATTCCACTCTTGCAGCTGCTGACAGCCTCTGCCAATAGTCCTTCAGATTCCTTCAGGCCAAACATTTGTGGACCTGCAATTATTCCGCACTATTGTTAATTGAGACACACTGTTTTGTAAATGACAGTACATGTTATGTAGGAGTGATTTATTTTATTTATTTAAGCGACTGCCAGTATTACTTTCAAAAGTCATATTAAAATGATAATAATCTTATGAATCGTAGGTAAATATGACATCCAGCTTCCCAAAGCTGCCTTCTTACAGTTTCTGAGCTTTACTTCTCAAGTTGGGCACAGTTCTCCCTGGCAGTCTGCATGATAATAAGATCTCTCTATTACATTTCCTTTTAAATATTCAAACACTGCAGAAATGCTTTGGCCATATATTTTGCTCGCTGTGGTGATGAAAGATGAATCAGCATTCATGCTTCACTCAGTCTAATCTACATTTTTACTGTGGGTCTATAATCTGCCTGAATTTGGTCTGTAATCTCAAATGAGCCCTCAGGTCCTACAATTACAATAATCTGGTCCTGATCTGGCCACACTGCACTACTGTAAGCAGATAATCTGCTGCATTTATTTAGATATGCACTGTATTGTCTTGAAAACTCAGGGTGTGCTATGACAGCACTGTTCTACACACTGGCTAATCTTTTACTGCCATATATTAACATTAGCAATGCAGATCTAACACTGGCCCATGTCATTTTAATCCATGATTAGCTACTAATCTAACTGTTCAAAATGATCTGCTGATACGCAATAAAAAAATTTTTACGTGCATGAATCAAATAGTATACCTGCGCTAGACATTACCACTTTAAATCAGTCCTGCAAAATGACTCTTACAGCCCAATTTGTGATCTCTACATTGTATGCAGTATTTAATATATAAATAAAGTGATGTTTACTGCATATGCTAATTTCCTAATTACCACTTAATTTAAATTTGATTGTCAATGTACCTATGTGAACATGTTCACCACTAATAGCATGATGCACCATGACACCACGGCAATTTTACAAAGGCAGCTGTTATTTATTTGTTCATTTTTTTTGCGCCTGGTTTCAAAACTTTCATCCCGAGAGGTTGCACACTGAAGACACTGTTACAACAAGCATGACTCTTTTACATTGTTGGATTTCTCTTGTACTGCAGTTATGGCACCGTCAAACATAATCAGGTCAGCCCAGCATGGCAGCAACCCAATGATCTGCGAGAGAAGCGGCTATTATGCATAATAATGGGACAGTGAACATGATTCGTTTTGGGCTAGGACAAGGAGATTCCAAAACAGCCCAGGGCCAGGAAACCGCTTTCACAAAAAAGGCTTCCTGCTTCGACCTTCTCTCGCAAGTGGGCCACACACACAAACCAGATGGCGTCACACTAGCTTGCTCAGTCAACAAAAAGGAAGTTGGAGAGGCCCACAGTGATGAAAACAGAGGAAATCTCAGCTCAACTGAGTGACTCCGATGATTTTGATTACTGATCAGAGGAGTCACTGCAAAACAAAGTGACAAAACAGTGTGGTGCAACTTATTGCAAACAGCTTCAGTAAAGCAAAGATGACGAGAACCCTCTCTTGTCACTGAAGTAATGGGACGCCTAGCTAGAGCTGCCTGTGCTGTACCCTTGAAGGATATTTCTGTTGAAAGGGGATTTCCTTAGATTCCCCTAGCTGATGTGAAGCCTCTCTTACCAGCATCATATTGTATTATATGACAAAGACAAAAACAGGAAGTAGTGTCCAATTGGCCATCTGCAAAACTGAGAAAATTCCCTGCAGACTGGTCAGTCTGTGGACAAGCTAGCTAGGACAAAGTTGACTCAAATACATATAAAAGGTTACAAAAAATTATAAAACTAAGAACTGATTAAATTTTCTGGACCTCCACCACCCCTTGATGTATTTTTCACTTTGTACAATAACGATGAACATTTATATAGATGGAATATAGATATGGAAGGAATTCTAAAATAAACACAATAACAAGATTAACTCTGGATCCTTAACTACGTGCCGTGGGCCCTGTGTGTGTTAACAAGACCATAACATTATCTGATATAAAAGTATATCACAATGCCACAATATAATGTGTGTGTAACATTAGTGTAGCTTTAATTGCTGAAGAACAAAGAAAAGAGGAAGAGCTCCTCATGAGTCAGTAGCATTTCTCGTGAATTATTGAAAAATATGTAGCCTATATAATCTGGTTAATGTGATGCGATAATCTGGTTTTCTGTACTTCTGTGATGATAGCTGTGAAAGAACAAAAACCACGCTTAATAAAAGTAAAAGAAACCACGATTCAACATATATAAAATAACCATGTTATCTTGATGGGTCAGTTGATGGGTCAGCATATGTGTTTAATATGTTGCAATTGTAGGACTAATTGACCATTAACTTTTTCACCTTTTACAAATTTTACAACTTCCTACAATATATCACTCTATATGGTTACATATGCTTATGTACAAACTAATAACCCTGGTCTTTCTCACTATTGGATTTTATTTGATGTCAACATACCTCTTAGTGGACTAGACTAGAAGCGACATTTCACTTCACTGACCTACTGACTGACAGTCTTTGTTGAAAACTGATAATAAACATCACTGTTGTTGTTTCTTGTTTTGGTAACATTTGTGCTAATGTTAACACGATTAACATTAATTTAAATGTATGTTTAAATTTTCAGAATGGTGTTTGGATTTTGTAATAGATGGTATAAATAAATTAATGGCAGTCCAGTACAACAAGGCTTGCCTACTGGATAAATTGGATCATTTAAATGGATTGTTATAATGATATTAAACAGTTCTGTTGGAATTTAAGTTTGCATGCCATTGTTTTGCAGTGTGAGGACTGGTCTGGTCTGCCACCTTCAGTGGGATCTACATCAGCATCAGAATCCTCAACCACAGGTCAACCACAGTTCAGGCATGTGCTCACTTGACCGTAGCAATAGCAATCCTTAGAGGCAGTATCACACCCAGATCTTCAGTCAAAACTCTGCCTGCATTGTAGTAGTACTTTACTAGTACTCGCCTGCGTATGTGAAACCCTTGCACCTTGCACCTGAGCTGCAGTCTGCTCAACCTAATCTAGCGGAAGTTCAATGCTGAGATTCTGGGGGGGTTTCTGTTATAGCTTTAGGCATATGGTGATGGGGTTTTTGAAGAAGGAAAGTTTCTTGTGCTGAACTTCACTATGAGCAAATGTAAAAATGTATTTGTAGAGAACTTTTAGCAAAGAATCCTCCACAATGTTGCAATTAAAGATCGTGGCAAAGCTGATGGCTATAGACAGCAAAAGAGTCAGAGAGGAGAACTCTTAGGCAAGTCTGCAGATGGCGTAAACACCACAAACAGACAATGTAAAATGCCAGCTTAAGTAAGGGCGTATACAGCCAAGTAGCAAATTAACGTGCCATCTGGTAAATCTCTAAAAAGTGAGTGTGAAAGTTTCAAAGAATGTTCCGGCCTCCAGAAACAAGATTTTCAGTGGGAATGTCTTTTGCCATTTTGAACAGACGTTTAGACCTACTGCTGCAAACCTTTAAAGACAAGCATGGTTTCATAGCAGGTCTACTGTTGCTGAGAATGTGTGTTGAGAAGTTTGTAGACATTACTCATTCTCAGTAAAGTTCTGCCATGGTGTCTGTATACTTTCACTAGCCATTGTCCACTGCTGTAAGTGAAAGGGGGAAACAGATGCTATAAAGTCATAGAAGACAGGGATCAAAAGAGGAATAATCTCCTCTAATGACTCTGCACATTTAAACAGCTCACACATTTATAGGAGGGCTAGATGGAGACTACTCTAGCGTTCTAGGTGAGCAACAATTCAAAACGTGGAGCACACACGCACACAAACATGCACATGCACACACACACACACACACACACACACACACACACACACACACACACACACACACACACACACACACACACACACACACACACACACACACACACACACACACACACACAGATGAATGCATTTCTAGCAATTCCTTGCACTGTTTTCAAATGATTTGCTCTATAGAGCTCCATTCAGGCAAAGGACACAGAAATAACAAGCTGTGTGCTTTCAGAAGAGAACACACTATTGTGCATTCAACAGTTCAGTTAGTGAAAGGCTTTTGGAGAATGCAGGAAAGACAAAATGACAACGGGAAACTCCAGTCACATGTGGTCATATTAGACACAGCATATGTGCCTGACTCAGCTGCAGCTAATTAATTGATAATACATGACTGATTTAGAAAATGTGGACATAAATACGATAATAATTCTAATTTAAACCCACTCAGTAAGCAAATTATGTACTACAATGTAATGTTTCCTGATGCAGAAGGTTTATGGAACAATTGCGCATTGCAATTTCACAATAATTGAATTATCTTTTCTTTCTACGATGGCTGCTCTGTCAACATATAATGATGACATCCTTTCTGGTAAGACAAATGCAACACATTGATGGTAAAATTATGTGCATGCAAAGAATCAGGTTCCCCAGAAAACCATTTAAACTGCATAAGTTTCACAAGCGCCCTTTTTGAAGACACACCTATTTTTACTAGTGATGAGGAAGTCGGTTCCACCCAAAGGGTGAAAAAGATGCCATTTAAAAACCACTCTTATAAACTTGAGCAGCTTATTCATGTATAACACGTGACAGCGGCTGAAGAAAAGTCAAAGTTGACATGAATAATTGTCTAATTTGTATTCGGAAATAATGCAATTCAGCATTATGTCTATTGTGCCCAGTACTTCTCAAACCAGACAATCATTGTCAAACCTCAACACTGTTTAAAGGTCAGTGCGAGAGTAACTGTAGGGGCACTGTGGTTCTTGTGCAGTCTGTTGCAATGGCACGTAATGCAATGCTGTCCTATTGGTATATTTGGTGTTGAAGTGTATATACACTACAAAAACTGCAACAAATATCTGGTATGAATTGCATAAAGTTAAACTCCAACATCCAACATCCACTCCAACATCCTTAACCTGTATGTCTACACGTCACTGTATGGACCGCATTTCCTTGTTCTTACTACTGGCAAACTATGTCCAACAACACAAATATTCACAAAGTGAATATGTCTGAATAAATTTACACGTTCTTGCCTGCAGGTCTGTCATACAAGTCTGTTTTGTTTGTGGAGATTGTAAGTTGGAAATGTACATTTCAATCGAATCGCTGCACCTGTTTCAGGCATAATTAAATTTCACAAACCTTATATACTTGACCATATGTTCCATTACCAACCACCTCAACAAGTTCAAATATCCCAGCAGGGTCCTGAAATAAAAAAATGAACACAATTTTCGTAAGTGTACATCAGAATAGATTGTTCATATTTTTTTGAACTGGGACTTTTTAGTGGCTCCGGGTAATTCATGTGCCTAGATAAATTACATGTGGTCTTATCTAAAAAATTCAGCGACTCATATATCATATAATTGTGATAGTAGCCCATAGTGACAGCCAAGGTTAGGTAGTCCTCACGTTACTGACGTTTTAATCCGTCAACTGTTTAGTGACTTTGTGGCACACTTACGACAGATACATGTACTATGCAAAACATTCCCGTATAGTAGATACTTTAATTAAACTAAAACATCTAAAACCATAGACGTCAGACTATGACATTTGATTTTCAGGAAGTTAGTCAGAGAAGAAGAAACGGGGAAAGTGTATTTTTGGTCTAGTTTTGAAAAAGAGGCTACAGGGAGCAATTAGCGACTGTAAAGAGAAATAACGGGAATTTGACAGACAAAGAGCGAATGGCTAGCAGTCACAACTTTGTATGCATTAAATGTATTAATATAAACATTGTTTTGTGGCGAAAGGAAACTTGTTAATCATGTCGTAGTTGCTGAGTTTAAGCACAAAACTCTAAACATTTCAGCCTACGTAGGGTTTGTTACGACAAACATCTTTTACCCGTAAGGAGGAGAGGTCAATGTTGTCGAGACTCCTTGCAATGCAGTCTTTTGCCATTTTAACGAGTCGGCCTGCCGATTACAAGACATAAACTAACTTTTGGAAAGAAAAAAGCCAACGACGTTAGTGTGCCCGTCCATTCGTTGCTGTTCTCTAAGACTGTCGATAAACACTGGACACCTCTCATCCCGCCAAACCCGGAACACACTCAGGAAACCCAAAAGTGCCCCCACCTCTCCCCAAGAAAGCACATTTAGTCTGTTTCCTCTACAAACATCCAGCTTGCATTCTTTTAACGTGTTTGAGGGACTTACGGCTTTTAAAATCCTCAGTGCTGACTCACCGTAACCTAGTTTTTTCAGTTATTAACTTTTCTTCCTGTTGTCAGTTAGAAACAGAGCTGTCTGTGCTTTTCATTTTCTCTTTTTTTTTTACTATGAAATTTTCAATTATTTAAACCTTCTATCTGTGGGTAGAAAAGAAAACGCATAAACTGGTCTTCCTTTGTCCGTCCTTTGTTCCAAATACTAACAGGTCACATACACTCTACTTTGTGAACAAACCCCTTTTATGACTGTCATTCTTTTGCTTGATGACCAAAGGCCAGAACAACCCAGTCTCAGCAACAGCTGACCTCTACACAGGGCCACTGTGTGTACAGGCTACAGAGGGGCTTTATTGAGATGAGGCACAAACACAACCTATTGCATTATGAGTTAGCAAAGGCTGACTTTGATTTAAAATAGAATTCATATGTTGAATATGCTTAGAAGCTGATATTCATGACCAGTGGGCAGTGGTCTGAGCTACCATGTCCACCTGTTTGGATAATGAGATTCAATAGGCTTACTGTGACTTGAGCGACATATCACCATGTTTCATTTGCAATACAACATATTGAAGTCTTCTACGAACTGAGCATCAAATAGATGCAAACTACACCTATGTGCTAACACAAACCATGTGATACTCAAAGCAAGAGACTGGAAGAGTAACGGTTTTGGACAATCTTTTGAACTTAGGCCAGATGGTCCAAGATGGGTGAGTTGCTCTTGTAATAAAGCAGCCCACATGTGTCTTGGCTCTAAGCTTTCTTCTTTAACCTCCACCCCTGGTGGGCTAAGGCAATGTAACACATGGGTCTCGTGTAGTCACAACAAAAACACACTCACATAAACCAACTTCGGCTCTCTCAGTCAGATTCAAAAGGCTCAGTATGCTAGCAGTTTACTGTGTGTGAATACCACTTTGATTTCTTCACTTCCATAAACTGCATGGAGGTGTTGAAGAAGCGCCCTGATGGATGGGACATACACTGTGTTAATAAATCCTGCACTCTCACCAACTTTCATGTGGCAGTGGGATAAGCAACTCGTGTATTCCAATTTTTTTCTTGTGCATACTAAAACTTGTGTTTAATATAACATTTTCTTGTGTTATTTTATTGGGGAAATTCTATGAATTCTACATATGAATGAAAAGGCCAAAAGCATGTTATAGATAACTGATTTATCATTTCATGGGTTTTTCTCTTAAAGGAGAAAACCCCACAAAATTAGGGAATTGTACTATACAATATGTTAACCTTTTCCAAGCAAGAGGTTTCAACAATTCCAGTTGTATTGTATTAAAGTAAAGTCCTGCAAAGTCATTAACAACTGTCTCTTTGCCATGAAATTTTATTTCACAAAATAATGAAAGTATGTGACATAAACAAAAGTTTAATACCCTAAAAAAAAAGGTGGACATACTCTCTGGCCTATGTCAAATGTCTTATTAGGGATACAAATGAAATAGTCTAATGATAACAGTAATATTATCAATAGTGAATTTAAAACAATATGAAATTTAGTGGCTGCCATAATGCCTTTTACACCTCTAGATGGCACTATTGAATTTAGTTATTCCTGGTTATTGGCATCTGCTGCCTACTTTCAAGAACTTTTTTTCGTGCAACAAAGTCAGACTGATTGCATCATATAACTAAGTATAATTATATATATTTCAAGTATAAAATGACTATAACAAGCTGAGAAAGATGACATGAAAATCACCAAGAGAATTTGGTGTCCTTTAATCTTTCTAAAAAAAATTCTCACTGTCAGTGTTGGCTACAGAGTGCATTTTATGCCAGAGACCCCTAGAAGTAGTGGCAAAGTTTCTGATAAATGAAATGTGTCATGACATAGTGACATACAAACGCTACGAGAGTGCACTGAATTATATATGTAAATAATAAAATGAAAACAGTTGACTGGTATAATTTGCATTTGATACAAGGTACAACTGTCTATCAGTCAAAAAAGCAAGCTCTCTCTCAAACAAACAAATAAACAAACAAACAATGACAGAAAGCCTCAAGAAAACTTCATTGTGAGTCCTCAGGGAAGAGAGAGCAAACTTAACTTAACTGAAAATCAAGCAAACTGCAGTTTTATAAAATACTCATATCAATATTTAATATTTAATTGGCTTCCAACAAACACAATATTTTTGTTAATTTAATTATGATTTATTTGTTTAAATATACTATAGTATTTTTAAAGCTCACATTAAATGTGTTTCACCTGCCTTTAAATTATTGTGCTGTGATGACCGACTCAGTCACTCACCTGAAAATAAAAGTCCTAGGCAGAGATGTTTTAATGTGGGCTCACTCAGTTCACAAACCAATATTAAGGAATCTTGAATGTCTTTATAATATATGAAACTGTACATACTATCAATACCTTGAACATGAAAAACAAGGTCTCTTATTACTCATCTCCAAAAAGGAGAAATTCAAGTAGGAAAATTATATTCATAGCAACTTTCTATTAAGCTTTTTTTTCCTTTTTCTGCTGAAAAAAAAAACCTTAAGATGAACACAGCTAATTAAAGGTCCAGGAGGAAGGAGCAAAACATCTCAACATGTTTACAGTCTTTTGGAAATCAAATGAATGGTCATGCAGATCAGATGAAACGAAAAGCAAAAAAAGGGGGATGGACCTTGGGAGATATTGCTGTTGATGTTTCTACCAGATATCACTGGTGAGTTCTCGTCCTGACAGCGGGACGAACGTGTTGTTCAAGTGAATGTCTTGCTTGACCTTCCCCCCAGTGTTGTTCTGAGTCATCTGTCCATTGAGCAGTGTCATGGGGATATTACAGTACATGTGGCGGTTGCTGAGTGTGGCTATTTGTAGTGATGAGGCTGGCATGTCGTACTCATAGCTCCGGCAGAAACGTCGCACCTGCGGGTGGGTAGACTGGTTAAAGTCTGGGATCTCAGCATGGGCTGGTGCCACTGTAGGTGAGGTGCTTGTCATGGCAATAGTGGAGACAGCCTGCAGGTCTCCGAAGAGACCTTGCTCGCCCGAGTCCAATACCTGCCGGCGAGACAGAGTTTCTTTCTTCTTCACAGGCATCTCGTATACCACCTGCTTCCAGAACTTGGAGTTCAGCTGGTTGCTCTTGGTTCCTCGCCACTTGATGATGGAGAGCGCCTTGATGGTGTGCTTGAGGGTCTCCACCTCTTGGTAGTTGATGATGCCGCGCAGGTCAGCGCACTCGATCATAATGACCTTGATCTCGCCCGTCACCAGCATGCTGTGCAGCCGCGGCTCCAGCTGAAAGATACTCCAGCCGCGCCTGGCCACAAACTCGGGGGTCAGCACGAACATGAGGCGTCTGCTCTGCTCCACGCTCCGCGCCAGGTCCTCGATGTAGACTAGAGAGAGAGAGAGAGAGAGAGAGAGAGAGAGAGAGAGAGAGAGCGAGAGAGAGAGAGAGAGAGAGAGCTTACATGTGAGACATGGAATGAAAGGGCTAGAAAAGTGCAAGAGCAATATTAACTCATTTCAACATTCCAAAGTTCATTTCCAGGGCTCTTCTCTAAAATGTCATTCATGGCTGATTCATCCTGCCACCATTTGGAGTTGTGGAGAAACACAATAAGTGGAAAACTTCAGAAGCAGATGCAGTTTCCTACTCACTAAAATACAACCAAATGCTTTTGTATTAAATATTGCTTATGTTTATCTATAGTTTCAGTGCTACAGCTATAGTCACCGTGCTTTGCCACTCATCAATAACACAGCCTCTCTGATTTGTTGAAATTATAGATAACCGATAAATTACAGATTTAGATTTTTACCTTGCAGGTATTGCTTTCATACACCAGCATGTACAGATGGGCGTTGGTGATCCTTGTTTTTGCAGCAAGAGCATTAAATGTCATTTAAGGAACTTGTGTCTCTGTGATCTGTGAATGTTTTCTGCTAATGTTTCTGACATTGCACTCTGGCGTATACTGCCACCATTTTCCTTGGTACTCCCTCTGCTCCAAGCTGCTGTCACTTCAAAGACACAGCTTTAAAACATTCTTACAACTCAGTACATTTAATATTTTTGGCCTAACTCTTCAAGGTACTTGCATTTGTGAGAGCTGTAAATAACCTGCTGCCTACTAACTTTGCATGAATGGAGGACTAATATGAAGTATGTAACAGACTCCTATGAATAAGGGAGGCATTGTGTTGTGTAATGACTCATAAATCATGCACACTAGCACAGTGTCTTTAGAAAGTGTTAGGATGTTATTTTGGATTGCATGTTTGTTAACGGCTGAAAAAGAGATCACCCTAGAGCACAAATGCAGAATGGAGCATTAAAAATTCCTAGTGGTCTTTTTTTTTTGGTAGTAAATCTTTCTTCGAAAATCTTTCTTAGAAAATATATAGGTGCATCAGGAATTTAAGGCACATAGCACATTAGTCAACAAAATATGGGTTACAGTGATATTATTTTCTAAGAACTGTCATATATTTTTCTGACATGAAATAAGCTCTCAAAGTCTTTTCTGGTGACTAAGGGACAGCTTAAACAGATTAAGGAACCTGGCACACCATCCTCTGAGCCAGAAGCCTCACATTTAACAGTGTTTATTGGAGTATTTGTTTGCTTCTGTTGTGAAAAGGTGACAAATGTAGTGCAGGAGCCGCATATGAGATTACGATATGACTCTTGACTTTATTCCTTCAGACAGTGAAATAAATGGCAGCCAGATAGAGAGAGAAGCTTCCCATAAGGCATGGCAGAATGCGGAACAATTTATCACTGATCTCACCAGCATTATTTCCGATAAAGTCGATTTGGAGATCTAGCAATGCTTCAGCAAAAATGCCCTTTAGGTTATAGGTTTCCAAAAAAAAAAAACCCTAACTAACTATGTTCTTCAACCTGTTTGGGCCTCCTTGCTCTATACATGTGAAACATCTTCAAATGCTATGATCCATGTTTGTATGATGCTGAGATGGAAGAAGATGAAGGTCTAGAAAGCACAAGACTTACTGCTGGTGGGAATGAGATCTCTGTCTGGGATGAAGAGCTTGTAGCCGTAATGTTTCTCCAGCACGTCAGGCAAGATCTCCAGAGCGAACTGCTCCTCCTCGCTCATCTCTGAACCCACCGAGTCCAGGTCCACTTTAGTGTACGAGAGGTAGGCATCATATTCCTTGTTGTCTGTGAGCAAAACAGCTCTGTTATTACATAAAATTGAGAATGGTTCTGTTATTACAAAATGGGTACAAATGGTACATAAGAGTAAAACCTAAAAATGTTTTATGTACCTTTTAAACTGCTTATTGTCTATTTTGAATATCATCATTATCTAATTTATTGGCATCACAGAAGGTAATTGGGCAATCAGACAGACAACACCAAAAGCTATTCTCCATTCTTCATTTCATCTAAGATGAAAACATCACATCTGACCTTAGATAAACATTTTTTCCGTCTCATTATGTATGGTCTATATACCAGCTTTCTAAGGTAAAATGAATGGTTATTTTCCTATGGGAGGTATTGTATGAATAACTGAAGGCAATGGAGAGTGACTTCAGTGACTTCAATAAGCTGGAGAGTCCTATTAAATTCTCCTTTCCCTTTTTCTACCAAATGGTTCCATAGTTCATAAAGAAGTCCAGATTTATCAAGCAACATATTAAACCTTGTGTGAAACAAAATCACACTGTTGATGGACATACTTCACTGGAAATCCTTAATGGTATTTAACATAAACTCTTTGTTACTCATTTGAACGCCTGCTAGCTTATCTGCAAAATGTGGTAAAACAGATTAATTTTTCCCATAACAATTTATTTAATGGAATTACTTTCTTTTCTTGACTTATTCTTTTCTTGACCTGGCTTGTACTCCCTTCTTAAAAAGTAACAATTTTGCTTCTTAGCATGCCATAAACTTGCAAGCAGCCTCCTTAAATGGGCTACGTGTTTCTACAACCACAATCTCTCAGTGTAATGTGTCGTAATGATGCATACATGCCAGAAGACATGGGCTATTCAAAGCAAAAGCTCTTTCAAACAAAAGCTGTTTGGTTATCTGTGTTGCTTATAAATCAGCTCATCAGCTGACCCCTCCAGTAGAAGAGCCACCCCAATAGGAACGCTTCACTTGGACACGAGAGGGTTCACTGGTGTTGGTATGTGGTTCCTTGTTGGTCCCTAGGGCTTGTCCAATATCAGAGGCGTATGGATTCTTCCTTGAGAGTTGATGACCATCAGTATTGGTGGTCAAGCATTTATCTGCTTGAAGACCCTCATCACCACCATATGATCTGCACAGTGGCTACATTACCTGAACCCAGTGGCTACATTACCTGAACCTAGTGGCAGTCATTCTCAATGTCGTATCACCCCTCCCATGTGATAGTACCGCCAGTCCAAACCTCACGAAGTCATGCACTGCCCTCTTCCCATGCAACACTGTCAAGTAATTCACCATACTTCCTGGTGAACAGTAACTGTCTGAACCTGTCAGCAGGACCTAGCAGCCAGGCTGGCTAGCGCAATGCTTATAGGAACAAAACCAGTCGAGCCTTGGCACGTTTGCCAGCCAGTGACAGCATGGCCAATTATGTGTCCCTCTGCTTACAAACGGTGAATGGCATCTCTGGGATATGGGAACAGTGTCCCATGTGGGAGAGTTCCACAGTTCATTTACTCACTGTGCTATTTAATGCCTTTACGAAAAAAAAAACATTCATTTAATTAGTTGGAAACAAAGGGAAAATAAAACAACCCTCACCGTCCTCAGTCTCATCATTGCCAAAGTGATGTCGATAACAGAGCATGATCTCCACGTTGTAGCACTTGTAGATGGCTGTGAAGACCCCTAGCAACAGCAAGATGGCTCCGAGCCCACCAGCCAACTCCAGCCTGTATGAGTCTGAAAAATGAGCAAACATAAGACAAGGGACAAAGTGGCCAGAGCAGTCAGCTACAGTACATACTCAGATAGCGGCAATTTCACCTCACTCCCTTTCACGCTGTAACTTGCACAAACGCCAGAGGGTTCTTGCCTTCTTCTCATGAAGAAATTCCCCACCTTTTCAACCCCTTTTCCAGATCGCTTGAAAGTAACGTCTTTCTATAACCACTTTTCTTGCTATTTATAAAAGCTTTTAACTGTGTTATAGAAAGACAGAAAATGTGATCTGTATTGAGCTACAGTGGTCACTAACCCCGACACTGGAACTCCGGTCTGCTGCAGAATACCGTTCTACACCACATCTAATGCACTCGATTGTACTAAACTACTTCTGCTCAAAACTGTGATTATCCAATTCCGTCGTGTCTGGAGTGGATGCTACAAATTTCATCAAGGTAGAGAAAAGCTAAGAATAACAAAAGAGTATTTACAAACTTTGAGATTTTCCTCTTATAAAGCATATTTAGAAGTTTGGCATCTTGAGTCTACATTACTTTGACAACTGAAGACCCATACTGCACAATAAGAGAGAGAGAGAGAGAGAGAGAGAGAGAGAGAGAGAGAGAGAGAGAGAGAGAGAGAGAGAGAAAGAGAGAGAGAGAGATGATGGGAAGGAAAATAGATTCCTGAAACAGATGGAAGAAATATGGGTGTCTGTGGAGGGGACCTCAAAACTCCTTGACTAGCTGTAATCGTTCATGTTTGCTGTACTGTCACTTACTAAAATGAGCCATTAATCTCTGCTTCACTCAGCCCCTGTGATAGCAGTATCATTTCTCACATACAGCCGCATCTGTCATACAGTACAGAATGCGTTTGTCACTTGTCAATGGCATACTGTAGTGCCTTAGGTGATATAGTGCACATGGCATCAATTATAAAATTTAATTATCTGTGAAATAAGCATACAACCCACCCACCTTTAAGGTGATGACAGTATGCCACATCTTGATTACACCCCATGAACCCTTAATATCAAAAATGCACTCATTATTATGTTTTAAACTAATTGTCTTAAGGGTTTCATGTTGGAACATCATTAAATTATCTGTTGCAAAAATTGAGTGGCATCATTTCATACTCTGGCTGTGATTTGTATATTTGACTGCATAAGAAGGATCCAGGGCCCGGTGGCAGCACTTTGAAAGCCCGGCCTGGCTGTTGATGTTTTTTTGACATTTGAAATGACACGATTCATTTTCAAGAAACCTTAAGAGAGCCAGACATTTAGACGAGAAGATGTGGAATTTGTGTGCAGGCAGGGAGGACATGGAAATGATTCATTTCCTTGTGGAAGAAGTGCTTGGTTTTGCTAAGCCACACAGCTCAGTTTGTTTACAGGGTTACCTGTATGTGGAGCAGAGGTGGTTCTGCGGTTAGAGAGATACTGGCCCACGGATTTAGTTTTTAACCCCTGGAGTCTGAATCTCAGTCTGTTTGAATAGACATACTGTATGTGTCAATATGTTCATAGTGAAAATTAAGAAGTAAAAAAGTAAAAGTAGTTTTAAGCTGAACAAGCAAGACTTGTATCTTATGATTTATGCTTTTAAAATTATAAACAGGAAATTTTTTTATGATGCTGAAGTACATGATGCTGATGTACAAACTCTGTGGACTCCATGCAGGAACTCTTCATACAACCACATTAATACTGTCTATGTAAAATCTTCTCTTCATGTTCTAGACTTGTACAAGAGAGACCTGCTGCTCCACAAAATGAAACACTCCACTGTGGTCATTAGTTGTACAAATCTGTCAGAATGAATGTGTGAATTAAAGTTGATGGAAAATGGCGTCGGAATTATCCTGGTTGACAGCTGCACTGAACTTGTTTCCCTTGGTCATATGAATTACAATCTAACAGTTTACAGATTCCCTGAGCCTCAGGCCACTGCTGTGTCTGTGACCATGGTCAGCTGTTAGTCTCTGTGACCATGGTCAGCTGTTTGCCTTTACAGGGGGCAGTGGCCAATCAGTTAACCATTGACCTTCAATTACAGTTCATTTAGGTAATTTAACAGCTAGTGAATTGATATTGATGGTTGTGCACCTCCGTGTGCTCATCCTATACTGTACCGCACGCAGTCCAGCAGGGCGTGACTCCTCCCATTTTAGTCACGTGCTGCCTTCTTCTGATGAAACGTTTATAATCCAGTTCATATCCATATCAAAACCATATTCTCATTTCAGTGAGAACAAAATGTATTCTGGCTTCATTGGTCTCTGTAAGCTTTATTGGTCTTTTTTTTACTCTTAGATGTCATTTTGTGAGTAACATTTTTGAACAAATGAAGCAGGGTGCTTAGCCTTACAATGAATTCTTGGAATGTCAAATATGCTACTTCAGTTTTAAAATGAATGCACAGTAATTCATGACAATTTTCTCAACTTCAGAAAATTACTCTGAAAAACAGTGTTAATATTACAGTACAAAATGTATGCATTAGGCCAGTGTGAGGTGGCTTTTGAGGCAAGTGTATAATGATTTCAACAAAGTGTATTATATTGTAAATCATTGCACATACCCTTATGTGCTCTGTAAAGCTCAGCTGTTCTTTAGTTGTCATTTTTTATTAACCAGTAGAGGTCGCTATGGGTCTGGCATAAAGATACAAGACACCTGGAATGACACCAGAAACCAAGAGAATCCTGGACCTCGGGGAACATTATTCGTTTCTGTACATTAAGTGCCAAATGTCAAGGGGGGTGTCAGTATTAATACTGAACAACATTTAAATAAGCTGGCAGAGATGGTGAAAATAAATTCATGTTTAATGAATCAAAATTAATTACTTTCCCCTTTCTCCGTGTCTCTGCGCTTTCTCTCTTTCTGTGTCTGTCACACTCCATTTAGCATCCCATTGTAACTCTCAGCTGATGCTCCTGTTTGTTTTAGCATTGCGATGTGGGTCAGTGTCATCCAGACGTACATTCACACTTCATCTTATTTCATCTGTCCAATTTAACTTCTTTTTGACTATGCACAATTCAAAGAGCAATGGCAACTATTTTCTGAGCCTCCACACCCTGAAGATAGAGATATAAAGTTAGAAATGTTAGCTTCAATAAAACGTACAGGACGGGCTAGCCTCTACCATCCTGGGCTTACGACTCTAATGTTGCACTGCCAACAAGCCCAGGTTTGCTGACCTGTTATGTGCCCTCAAAGTGAAGAAGCATTTTATTAACTCCCACACAGCCGCTAACGCTAAGCTCTGTAAGAACTGGTGCAGTGAAGACAAAACGTACATGTTTTACAGTTGTGACGTGCAGCTGCTTTTCAGTTGTGTCTCTTTTTCAAAAACTGTCAGTGGGACAGTAAGCTTGTGTTTAGCAAGCAGAGCACATACCTTTGGTTTAAATTTTAGACTGCTTCTAAGAGCCGCACCAAAACAGCACACATAAAACTAAATGTGAACTGCTTTTGTCTTGGACATCTACTTCAGAATCAGTAGGCATCACGCAGGACCCAACAACTGTCCTGGAAAGAACAGCAGGTTATTGGACTCCTTAAAGAAAATGATGCATGCATTATGTATTATGTTAGAACCAGTCAGAATCAGCAATGGTATTACACATATTCTTTTGTAATACTTAGAAAAAGGATCACTAAATCACAGTGCAATGATGATCTACCATCAGGGCTCCATTCTAAACACTGAAAGAATACAAAATTAGCAAGTCTGCCTCTGTAAAATCATATCAAATCTACTGCTCATTGTGCCACTGTACAATGACTCAAATCACAGCGCTAAGGTAACCAATGACAACCGGAGGTTCAACATGGAAGGCTTTGGCTCATCCGGGTCCATATCCTCATTTATACCCAATCAAGCATGCAGTGCACTTTACGAAAAGGAGACTGAAGTCAGGAGCCCCGGAGTCCCGATAGCAGCGCATGGCAAAAGCGGAGCAGCCCCACAGGCTGATGATGGATGGACACGTTGGGGTTAGGCCTCGCAGGCTAAGTGTAGTTATTGCATCCGCAACAAATGCTGTCTCACTGTCCTTTACGTTTATTTTTTTTTTCATTTCAAGATTTATGCTCACCTATAACTGGGAATATGGACACGCAAAGTTTATTAATCCCCTAACAATAATGCAATAGAGATTTCATACAAAACACATTTGCCCCCCAAAACATTGCCTTAAATAAAATATGCCCTTCCTACACCTTATCTGATCTGTGTTTGGTGCTTTGGGCTTATGTTTGCTGCTTGTATGCTTGAAAAAGCAATTCAAACCAATACTTATGTTACTTATAACATGACATCTTAGATACATTAGAGTCTGAGTCACTGCATTTAAACTGTTTAATGCCTCTTTCATCTTTTCTAAGAAATGAAGTAACTGTATTAACAGAGCAGTCTACCTGATACTACAAACTTCTTTCAAAATATGTTATGAAATAATGTGAAGCAGACTTGGACTGAGTGGCAGGTGAAGTTGCATTAGTGGCTGAATAAGTAAGCCCAGGGGACACGGCTTCATATTCCTGGTGACAATATTACCTTGAAAAACAGAGGCACGTTTATGGCATGTGCGTTCACATTTGGGGAATGAAAACATGTTTCCTTCTAGGAAATAACCTCATAATATGTGATGAGGTAGGATTTATCGCATTCTTACTACATACATTGACCAATCACTTTGGAATTCTGTAGTAAAGACTGTGACATTGTAGACAGACCTTAGCCCAGTGTATTAGTGACTTCTTCTTCTTCTTCTTTTGGCAATTCCCGTTTAGGGGTTGCCACAGCGGATCAAACTCCTCCATCTGGCCCTGTCCTGAGTGTCCTTCACTGACACACCAGCCACTCTCATATCCTCTATCCCTGCATCCATAAACCTCCTCATAGGTCTACCTCTCCTCCTCTTGCCTGGAAGTTCCATCCTCAAGACCCTCCTACCAATATACCTCTCCTCCCTCCTCTGTACATTGTCCAAACCATCTCAATCTTGCTTCTCTAACTTTATCTTCAAAACATGCTACATGTGCTGATCCTCTAATAAACTCATTTCTGATCCTATCCTTCCTCGTCACTCCAAATGAGAATCTCAACATCTTCTTCTCAGACACCTCCATCTCCCTCACCTGTCTCTTTGTCAGTGCCACTGTCTCCAGTCCATACAACATAGCAGGCCTCACTACTGTCCTATAGATCTTTCCTTTCATTCTAGCCGACACCCTTCTATCACAGATCACCCCAGACACTTTATGCCATCCACACCACCCTGCCTGCACTCTTCTTTACCTCTCTTTCACTTCCTCCATTACTCTGTACCCTCGACCCTAAGTAGGTAAACTCATCAACCTTCACCAAATCAACTCCTTGTAACTGGACCTGTCCACCGTGTGCCCTCTCATTCACACACATGTACTCTGTTTTACTCCTGCTCACTTTCATTCCCCTGCTCTCCAAAACATATCTCCATCTTTCCAAGCTCACCTCCACCTGCTCCCTACTCTCACTACAAATCACAATGTCATCAGCAAACATCATAGTCCAAGGGGACTCCTGCCTAACCTCGTCCGTCAGTCTGTCCATGACAATTGTGAACAGGAAGGGACTCAGGGCTGATCCCTGATGTAGTCCTACCCCCACTTTAAACCCATCTGTTATTCCTACCGCATATCTCACTGCTGTCACAATGTTCGCATAGATATCCTGCACTACCCTCACATACTTTTCTGCTACTCCTGACTTCCTCATACAATACCACAGCTCCTGTCTCGGTACTCTATCATAAGCTTTCTCTAAGTCAACAAACACACAATGTAACTCCTTCTGTCCTTCCCTATACTTCTCCATTAACACTCTCAAAGCAAACATAGCACTTAGCTTAGTGGTGCACTTAGCTGGCATGAAACCATACTGCTGCTCACAGATCTCTACCTCTCCTCTAAGCCTAGCTTCCATTACTCTTTCCCAGATTTTCAGGCTGTGACTGATCAACTTTATTCCCCTCTAATTACTACAGCTCTGAACGTATTCTTGAAAATCGGCACCATTATGCTTCGTATCCACTCCTCAGCAGGCCCGTTGACAGTCTTGCTAGGGCCCGGGACAAGAAAGTTTCATGTGTGCCCCCCAACCCCCCCCCCCATGTGTTAGGTCATATAGTATATAATATAGCCACACATCAAAGCTGTTTCTGACAGCTGACTGGTTTATACTTGACGCGGCGCGAGGGTTCGCGCGAAAATGACGTAATCGCAGTGGCACCGCCCGTGCGCGAGAGACACGGGCGGAGCCACAGCGGTTACGTCATTTTCGCCGCGCGGACGGCGCGTCAAGTATAAACCAGGCTTCATGCGCTGTCGATTCGCGAGGTCGTGCACCAATCGAATTTTGTAACTTCGCGCGCCGCGCTTCAGCGCAATGAACAAAGTCATGTTTGCAGGGTTCATACACCTTTATAAGGTGGAATTAACGCACTTGTACGTCACTTTCAAGGTCCATTTCAATATTTTCCAGCACGTTAAACTTAATTAAGTTAAATATTTATACATACACTCGAAATGATTCGAAATAATTTGCTTTTATCACATTATTTAATGGTTGTTTATTTTCAAAACGCCCAATCTTAACGTCTTCACGAGAACTGTTCAGTCAGACAGCTATTTGTTGTGAAACGAAGTAGTTACAATTTCAAGCATTTTCAAGTACGTTAGCCTAAATTCCAGCACTTTTCAAACCTGGAACACAATGCAACTTTAAAATTCGTCAGGTAAATGTTTTCCTTTCTTTTCTGCGCTCCAGATAACTATCCACCACTGTATTTCCCGCTGTTGTGTGGGTACTAGTGATGTGTCGTTCGCGAACGATCCGGTTCTAAGAGCCGGCTCTTTGAAGTGAACGATTGGAACCGGCTCTGCAATGGGAGCCGTTTTAGGATCCTATTTGGGAGCCGCTTTTTCCTTCAGTATTGCGCTTGTGCTCTGCAAGTGCCACAGTTTTTTCCAACATCGTTTTTATTTGTCCTTCGGTGCCTCACTGTCTCTCCCTCTCCTTGCGCCTATTGCTCTGCTTCTGCCAGTGGTAGAGAGCGGAGAGTTTATTTCCTCAGTTTGTGCCAGTTTATACCTGGCGCGTCGCGACCAGCGCGAGGGTCCGTGCGCCGAAAATGACGCAATCGCGGTGGCTCCGCCCCTGCGTGAGGACCCCAGTGCGAAGCAAGGTCGTGCACCTCTTCAGCGCAATGAACAAAGTTATGTATGCCGGGTTCATACACCTTTACAAGGTGGAATTCAAGCACTTGAACGTCACTTTCAAGGTCCATTTTCAATATTTCCCAGCACCTTAAACTTAAGTTAAATATTTATACATATACTCGAAATGATTCGAAACAATTGGGCTTTTTATATCACATCGATTCAGTCAGACAGCTATTTTTGTGAAACAAAATACAGTTACATTTTCAAGCATTTTCAAGTACTTTAGCCTACTTTAGCACTTTTCAAACCTGGAACACAATGCAACATTCGTCAGGTAAATGTTCCTTCCCCTGTGTTTGAGGGGTGTTTCTTTATACTACCACATATCGTTTCGGACAACACTGCAAAGAATGTCTCCACTGCCCGCATGTCAAGCGTGTGTTCAACACATCTGACCAATCACACGCAGATTTCAGTTAATAATGTGGTGGGAAAACACTGAAAAAAAGTTATCTCCACTTTTTTTGTGGAAACGGCAGGCAATTGACCAAGCTGTATTGCGTTCTATTTTGGTACTATTTTGTGATCATTTAATAATTGGTTATAATAAAAGTTTTATTTATAAAGCATTGTTATGCAGCATTTTTACTCATCACAAGTGCTTAACAATGTCAATAATGAAACAAAATGTTATAAAATTAGTATTAAGCTATTAATTAATTAATAATGTAAAAAATATATATGGGGAGCCGTTTGGGAGCCGAAAGAGCCGGCTCTCCACAGTAAGAAGAGCCATTAGAGCCGCATCTCAAAATAGAGCCGAAAATCCCATCACTAGTGGGTACCAGCCGGCTACGGTCGGTGCTGGATCAAACCATTTTCCAGTGGGAGGCGGGGGTGTATGCACTTAATGGAAAATATGCATATAGGTAAAAAACGTATATATTTTAGCCATTGAGCTTATTTTGAGTACAGAATTTTATATTAATGAAAGATTTCAAGATTATTTAAAAATTATAGACTAAAAAATAAATTGCTGGGCTCTTTGATGGGCCCCCCTGGCCCTGGACAACAGACCCGGTTGTCCCCCCCCCCCCCCCCGTCGACGGAGCTGCTCCTCAGGCATCTTCTGACCTTCCAAGATTCTGTTAAATAACCCAGTCAAAAACTCCACTGCTGTCTCTCCCAAACATTTCCATGCCTCCACTGCAATATCATCAGGTCCAACTGCCTTACCACAATTCATTCTCCGAATTGCAGCCCTTACTTCCTCCTTGCTCACCTGGGGCACTTCCTGATTCACAACCTCTACCTCTTCTAACCTTCTTTCCCTTTCATTCTCTTGATTCAACAGTTCCTCAAAATACTCCTTTCACCTTCCCAAGACACTCTCCTCACCAGACAACACATTTCCATCTTTATCCTTTATCATCCTAACCTGCTGCACATTCTGCCCATCACGGTTTCTCTGTCTGGCCAATCTGTACAGATCCTTTCCCCCTTCCTTAGTGTCCAACTTCTCATACAGCTTGCTATATACCTTCTCTTTAGCTTCTGCCACTGCTCTCTTTGCCTTACAACACATCTCCTTGTACCTCTGTCTACTTTCTTCATCTCACTGAAAATCCCAATTCTTTTTAGCCAACCGCTTTCCTCTCAAACTTTCCTGAACTTCCTCATTCCACCACCACAACTCCTTGTCTATCTTCCTCTGTCCTGAGGTCACACCAAGTACCTTCCTAGCCACATCCCTCACTGCATTTGAAGTCTCATCCCAGGTATCCAGAACACCACCACCATTACCCAATACCTACCTCACCTCATCCCTCACAGTCCTCATCCTTTAACTTCCACCACCTGATCTTAGGTTCCGCTCTCACTCTCTTCCTCTTCTTCACCCCCAAAACCATCCTACATATCACTATCCTATGCTGTTTAGCTACACTCTCCCCTGGTAACACCTTACAATCACTAACCTCTTTCAGATTTTGTCTCCTACAGAGACCTGTGTGCATCTTCCCCCACTCTTATACGTTACCCTGTGCTCTTCCTTTTTCTTAAAGTAAGTGTTAACTACAGCCATCTTTATCCTTTTAGCAAAATCTACCACCATTTGTCCTTCTGTATTCCTTACATTAACAACATATCTACCCAACACCTCCTCATCACCACTGTTCCATCCTTCAACATTACCCCTACTCCATTTATCTTCCTGTCTACACCATGATAGAAGAGTTTGAAGCCACCACCAATGCTCCTGGCCTTGCTCTCCTTCCACTTGGTCTCCTGTACACACAGTATATCTATCTTCCTCCTCTCCATCTCATCAGCGAACTCTCTCCCTTTACTTGTCATAGAGCCCACATTCAACGTACCAACTCTAACCTCCACCCTCCTGCTCTGCCTCCTCTCCTTCATCTTCAGAACCCTCTTCCCCCCTCTCCTCCTCCTCCTTGTCCCAACAGTAGTCCAATTTCTGCTAATGCCCTGCTGGACAACAGCACCAGTGGCGGTCGTTGTTAACCCGGGCCTCGACCGATCCGGTATGGAATTTCTGTTTTTGATCCACATAATTTGATTTGGCGCAGTTTTTACACTGGACGCCATTTCTGACTCAGGAGTTTAAAAACCTGACTGGTTATTAATTTTGCGTGACTACCTCTTTACGGGGTGCCCTCGGATCAAACTCTTGCAGTATTTCTACTGAAAAATTATTACTCAAGGTCAAAGATCCATCGGCTCCTGTTTTCAGGGTAAAGATAATCATAAATTTTTGCCTCCTGATGTTAATGGCTATATGATGGGACTGAATAATTGTTTTTCTACCAAAGTGGGTCACAGCAGCTCCTTGGGAGGAGTCCACAAGGCCAGAGTGGGCCTGGTGCTGATGCCTTTATTCAAAGTCATACAACATTAATTTATTTTGATTGCACTGAATTGCTTTTGTCCTTTGTGACTCTCACTCAAGAGTGCATGCTCTTTGTGAATTTAGACACTTTCAACACAACAAGGCCAAGCCTCACGGGCCTACATTAGTTCTCTTACCATGCTTACAAGATCTTTGAATAGAAGAAAAAAGTCAGCAGACCCACACATTGTAATAGGATTAGGTTTTCGCAAGCTTTACCTTTCTTCTGAAGGAGGACACTTCCACGCCCACGCCCGATATGGTTCTCCACGGTGCAGGTGTAGTTGCCCAAGTCAGTTTCTTCCACAGCATCGAAGGTTAGACTCAACTCCACCTCCTTCTCTCCCAAGTACTCTCTGGTGAGTCTGCACACAGCACACCATACAGGATCAGCACGTGTTGTTTACACCTTTAACCTGAAACATATACTCATACACTCAATTTTTGGCATTGCACATCTTTCACTTCTTATAACCAGGGCCATGTTGTACATATGCATGGCCAGCACATACGAGGGACTCACTAACACCTGCTTTTTCTCCCCAGTGGAAATAAACAAACTGTTGACCATAGAACAAATACATGCATTTCAATGATTGAAAAGCCAGCTGAGCTGAACATTATTCCGAAATAAGCTCTTTAAATCATGGACATGGACATTTTATGGCTATAATCTGCGAGTTTAGAATAACAAAGCTCTTGCCACGACACTAGAGGTGGAAAACAATATCAGTTTTACTTCTGGCAATGAGAACAAAAGCCATCTCATAAATCTCACTTCTTGTCTTTGTTTTGAGTTATATCTGATGCTGTCTCACAGACCCAACGCATGTTTCTGTGGATTTGTGGCACTGCACACACTGTGTGCTCCTTGGAACAGTTAATCCATTTACAGGAGGAACCAACAGAATTGAACTCCAAGTTGATACAAGCTAATTTGTATGTAGTTATTGCAAGTGTCTTACAAGGCAAAGCTTAGAGATCGTTTTGAGGTATGTCCTTCCAAGATAGTTTATCTTATTTTATAAAACAGAACGTCATGAGCTAGCACAACCCATGCTAAATAAAGTAGGATTTTGGAGCCATTTGTTTGCAAAGTGTGATGGCTTGAGGATAGAAATTAGAAACCTGGATTATCTCCACTAGCTCCAGGTTTATCAGATACCTTGAATAAATGGGGTTTTGATTTTGATTTATATATATATATTAAAGCAAAATCAAAACAGGAATATATATAAAGGTTTATATATAAAGGTTTTGGTCTCAGGCCAATGCCACAACAGGCATCATTCTTAGCTAAATTAACCCTATAATAAAAGGTTGGATTACTTTTCATTATTATTATATTCATAGTAGTTTTAGCAGAACAAATATCGGTCTCCACTATCAAAATTGCTGAGCGCAAAGATGCTTCATTACTAATGCATAGGTCTGTTGTCATGACTACACACATCTGGAAATCAGCACCATCTGCCTAAATCTGTATATGTGGCCTTACAAATGCCCTGCACAGTCCAGCGTGATGTCTGAGAGAGGGAGTCTAGTCCATCCCTCCCACTCAGAGAGAACATGACCAACACTGATCTCATGGACTCTTGTCAGGGCCATTACTAAAAATCTTGGTACCAGTGACAGGAAAAAAAAACTCTCATCAGGTTTTAGTACAAGCGAGCCAAGCCTGTTAAGTTATTACAAATGCCAAGCTTGCTTCTTGGTCTGTATCTGTCTTGTAGGCTGCTCATGTTAAAATTCTCATATTCCTAGCATCCTACATGTCCAACATAATCAGGAGTGATTTTATGTCATTTATCTATGTAAATCTCTGACTATGACCTCATTATCTGTTGTGAATTGGAGGCAGACAGGTTCCCTTTTTGCATGTTGTCCTCTCTAATGGTTTCTCTCTTGTGGCATCCCAGAGGTTTTTTCCTTGACACTGTGCTTGCTCATTAGGAGTGGACTGAGATTTCTGGAAAGTTTAGGATGTTATTTTGGTGAGGAATGAATGTAAAAAAATCCAAAACCCTCTAGAATACTGCACACATTAGCCTTGTGCTTTCCATGATGTTCACTTCCATCAAGTCAGTTGGACCACAGATATGAAGTTAATGTGAGGGCTAAACCTTTAACCCTTGGTATGGCAAGCTCATTTGAATTTCCAGAATGAGCACAAATCTTTAGACAACTGAACAAATCAAGTTTGATTTTTATATACGTACTTGGACTTTACAATTTTACAGCTGATTATTTGAGAATGGAAGAAATAGACACCAATCAGACAGCAGCTCAGCCACTGAAACAGCGAAATAAGAATCAAATGCAACTCTGCAACTATGAATAATTGAAAGTTAGACAATCAAAATACCTTTAATGCATTTGATGGTAATGTCAGTCATAAGCTGATACAGCATCAGGCAGTCAACTGGACTCTATCACCATATCACCATGGTTACAAACTGATGGCTGTGCGTGGCACGACCAACTATGTTACATGGTGCACATGGCTGTCACAGTTTAGATGTAGCTAAACATACTGCCCAGTTTCTGAGGGAAAAAGTGAAAGGAAGCACACACACACTGTTTTATATCTATAAGGTAGCTTAGGATCTCACAACTGACTACAAACGTGTATTTAATGGACATTTGCTAGTATGGAAATTGTTGAGTAAAAATGGAAGATAGAGGTGGGAGGAAAGATAGGAAGGAGGACGAAATAAAGAACGACAGAAGAGACACTGTGAAACAGTCCTGCTAAGACTGACAGAAACAAATATGTCAGATAGACAGACAGACAGCCAGATGGGACAGATGGACAGAGAGAAAGAGTCCCTTTGCCAATCAAGGTGAAAACAGACTGGCGATGTTTGTTTGCATGAATGCACAATCATTACTACTGAAATGATTTCGAATTTACAAAAAATCATTAAAGTGCCGTGCTGTCTTACATCTGCAGTGTAATTGTGAAATGGGAGGGCTGGTTTTTGATACATTAATCAAAGCAATACCCAATTTTCTCCACACCAGCCAGATATCAAGCTAATATCAGGTGTGAAATAAGGTTGCATGCCCAGTGGGACTGAATGGGGGCTTTGGGCAGGAGAGGAAGGGGGGATCCGTGGACGGGGAGGGAGCGGGGGTGGTGACACAGCGTGGCAGCTAGGTTCTTCACGTCTCTATTTAGAGGATGTGCTTGCCATCGGTGGCAGAGTAATTAGCTGTGGTGTTAGCTGGGCTGACGGAGTGTGTGTGTGTGTGTGTGTGTGTGTGTGTGTGTGCACGTGCATACTTGGGTGTATGTTAGTGTGTTTAGACCCGCTTGGCAGAAAAACAAGATGTAAGAGAGTGGACCTCAATAGGAGGTGCGTTTTACTGAAGATACAAAGGAATAATGTCCATCCTTCAACAGCTGTTTTTTCCTCTTTATTCCTTGCACTGAAATTTATTTCTCTCCTTGGATAACAAGCAGTCAATAGTTTGCATGCACAGACATACTTAAAGACAAGGCTTGCTATATTGAATGTATATTTGCCCTTATCCTTAACACACACCCACAGTGGCTCCAATTACCAGTGTGGCTCCCATACACACACACACACACACACACACACACACACACACACACACACACACACACACACACACACACACACACACGTACGTCCAGGACTCAAACGTGTGCTCCTGTTTCTTTCAGTCAGTATTTCTCATTCGTCCTGTCTATCGTCGGGTCTCATTCCTTTCCTCGCTCCCTAGAACAGACAGCATTAGTCTGCAGTCACCAGTAGAAAACTGGGTCATAGGATCTTGCATCACTAGTCTGACCCGTGCCGCTCCGAATGAGCTCAAAGCACGCCTCGTTTCAAAAACAGCACAGCCTTTGTTCTAAGGTTACTCTCTCCTTTAACGCATTTCTGTCATTAGCGGAACAACAGGCATCCACAGTGATGTTGAGGGGCACACCAAATCCTTCATCCTGCCGTCACTCCACAACCACTCCAGAACGCACTTCAGTACGCTTTTATTCAGAATACTTTAAATAATTAACATCCTATATTTTATTATGGCCTGCTGGGCATATAGCCATAAAGGGGACCGGACAAATTGATACCAACTTTTAGCTGAAAGCACTCTTCCGCTCTCTCGGGGCTTCTTGGTAGAGTGAAGGCGAAATGCGTAGCGCTGGAGATTACCTGTGGGCCTAAGTAGAGAGAGATAATGAAAAGTGAACAAGGGACAGGTGCGTTAGGTGAGGCTAATAAGCTGGTGATTGCGGGTGTGGGAGGGGCTGTGAGAGGGGGCATGTGTGTGTGGGTGTGTCCCTTTGGCTGGGTCTGACATTAACGTAGTGTTATGAAATATGATGTACTACGCTGAATCCAGCAGCTGATTTTTTGCAGCGTTTTTAGCAAAGGAACAAAATTTCAAGAAATTGAGTTCTAATGCAAGTCTGTAAATGTGGTGCAAGTTGAACTTCCACTTGTACAACATGGACATTGTGAGAAGTCGTGATTATAGGAAACCTGCACCACTGAATTTCTGCTAGAAAAAAACTGCTGTGACCTAAATCCAACACCAAAGCACACAAACATTAGACTACAAATACCAGAAGGCCAGGAGTTAACCCACAATTACGATACAGTCAACATATGGGTAACACAAGTGAAATATCAGAAGCATATATTCATTATATAACACAGTACATCCAAGCTGAACAGCAAAGCCCTTCAAAAGCATGCAGTATTACTGGTGCTGCCAGTATAAAGATGTGATCCAGAAACACATTCTTTACTCATCTTCAAGAAGTGCCTCTGGTCCTTGATTGCTTGCACATCAAGAGGGAGAGTGAAATTTTGATCCTCGTATGCCAACCGTCCAAAGAACTAAGAGCTTAGACTCCATATACACCTGGTCATTTCAAGCATCTTAGGATGGATGACATCAAAATGGAGGTACAAATGCACCCAAGATGCTTTAAAGAAGTGACTAAAACCAAATCCACCCTTATTTTAGGAGGTCGATTTAGATTAAATGTACAAAGTTTTACACATGTAAATACATCCATCTCTCTAATCTGCAACGACATTGTGGGCATATTACATTGCCTGACTTTGCCCATGCAGGACCCAGAGCACTATGCCTTCCTCCATCTTTAACAAAACAGAAGATTTTCACATCCAAAGTTGCTGCCTTTGTCTTACTTTTGCCATAACTGAACAGAGGAAGAGGGCATGTTGTGGCTATGTCCACTCAAACAAGCACAAACACAGTGTCGCTACAGTCACACACCCCCTGGGCTTACTCTCCTGCACAATACACTAATGACCCCCGAGTCATTGTCCGTCATTTCTGTCTGTCTTGGTATTAGCTTTGCGTGTTTTCCTTTTAATGCTTCCTGAATGATATTTATAATGTACATACACACACATTATTGTGTATATTTTATATTTTATTTTATTCATGGATTTTTATGCTACCCGAGTAAAGCAATCTTGGACTATGAAAGGAGTCATATATGAAAACAACATCATCATCAGCCTGTGCATAGTCTCATTAAAACCTCAGACAAACTGCAAATTGTCCACGCTAGTAGACGGGTGTGCACAAACGCCACGATGCCACAGACTAAAAACACTCAGCCCTCCACCCACTATTTCAGAACGTGCGGCCACGCACGGGACTCCAGTGCCATGAGCGTGCCGTCGACGCCGTGTAAACGGGACATACCAAGACCGCTGCCAAGCAAACTTTACGTCCAACAGATCCGATCCGGGGGAACGACACCAGCCAGCAGACAGATGCCATTCACACGCGTGTGGACTGTGGGGACCGGGGGAGGTTGCAACCCGCAGCAGCTCCGAGTTCTCTGCGTTTCGCTCAGGGCCACGTGTGGGCGAAGGGGGGCAGGCGGACGGGGGCTGCATGAAGATGGGCCGCAGGCTTCTCTCGCACAAGCGCCGCCATTCATGACAACAACAAACAACAAGGACACTCCTGGCGGGCTGAGAGGCGGCCGCGTCTCCTCCGCCGTAGGAGGGCCAAGGCCCGGCAGCTCACTCCCAGCGTGTGGGGCGAGCAACGTCAGCGTCAACGCCGCTCCTCAGGGACTGGGTTACACCCTCTCCCTCACCACTGTTCCTTGTACCTGGTAGCAGCCATCAAGCCAAAAAGACATTACCTAGTCTTACTCGGATCCAAAAACAATGACAGATAGTTTGAGACAGAGATGCGTGCCATATCAAAACACTACCAGGGAATCAAGCGAGACTGAAATGACCCTTAATAACATTTTACAAGTATTAGCAGCAAAATTGTACCTTTGATTTAAAAAGTCTGGACCAGAAAGTTTTCATTTTGTTTTTTTATATCATCAGCTAAAATAAACTTTTTTAATTTTTTTTTATTTTGCACAGTATTAAGATGCCAATAGTGGCATAATAGGTCTTCAGAGCATGGCAAACCCTAGTTATCTTATCCTGAATCCAGAAAAGTAGTGGGTTTCTGTGAAGAGGTGCTGCTCAATCACTTAGTCTGGTTCTAAATATGCATCAGGCATACCGAAGGCAGAACTGTCTTATTTCCGAGAGGATCCATATACAAGAAACTGCCATCAAGAAGACACGATTTCCATCACACATAAAACCCATATATGCTACCTCTAGTAGTTTGAAGAGTAGCTTGATATTATAGATCACACTAAACATTTTAAAAATGTTTTTGTCAGGCTCTTGGACATGTTATATAGGCCTTTTTATGGAATGTATTCTTGTTTAATAAATGAGATACATATAAATGCACATCCATGCACATCCATACAAAACTACATATATTCAGTCATACAGTCATTCAGTCATAATGCACTGCCATTATCCACATTAAAACACTGTTCTCTATGTTTTAAAATGATTATTACCTGACTTCACTCTCTCTGACGTGTCCTTCCAATTCTTCTACGAATTTGTCCCCCTTCATCCAGTAGATTATTGGCCGGGACTCTCCACTATAGCCAAAGAAAGCTTTGCAGTCCAAGCTGAGGGGCATTCCTGCAGAAACAAGCATACAGAGTGGTCATAACAAATATCTACCACAAATACACAAAGACGTTTTGCTAAGCTCTTCAAATGTGTTTAACCCAACCATTTAGTGGGCTGGGCTTTATCACAACCCATTTAATGTTTACAATATTCAGTGTTCATCATCGTAGGACAATATGGGTCAGACTTAGAAAAATCAATCAGTGTGACCTAAAAATCAAACAATGCTATGCATTTGCGGGGCCACAAAAATTGAACACGTTTTTTTTTTAAAAGGCACTCTTGGGTTTACTCCAATTCCTCATACACAAGCAGATCAATACAAGATGTGCATTCCCCAGAAAAAAAAACAAAGAAAAGTGCAGCCAAGTGTGTTTCTTTCAGCCTATTGAGAGTTGAGGGCTGGGGGGAGGGGCCAGACCTTCAGAAGACAACCCGCCGAAGACAAGGCAGCTCAAAAGAGTGAGATGAGCACTGATACCCCTTCCTGTATCACTGTGTCAGAGCAGCAACACTGTAGTAACTAACATCAGTGATTTTCTATTTTAAATTTAAAGGTATATTTTAAATGAGGACTGGCACAATGTTGTTATTGAATTTTTTTGTTGTTACGTGTAAGAATTTTATTAGTATTGAAGAATCCCGCCTGGTAATGCAACTTCTGCTTACAAACTCCATTTTATGTGGTATTTTCCCTAAATCAAACAGGCTATGGAGAGTTAGTTGCTGTAGTGTCTGAGCTGATTAGATATTGACATGCTTCTCTAATAACATTAAGAAAGGAACCCAAAGTTTGATTCTTCCACAGATCCTTCATAGTGATGTACCCATCTAGTCTGACGACTTTGAAACGTTTTGCAAGATAACAAAAACATATTGATCCATGTTTGCCCTTAATGTACTACCAACAGTAATCTAAGTGTGGCCAGTAGGATATATTGCATCTATTCCAAATTCACATTACTAGTTCACTCATAGTTTCAGTCAGTCAGTCGCCAATAACTTGCAAATAATTACAATTTATTTGCACTGACTTGGCTACATTATAAGAATACTAACCACAAAATATTATCACTAAACACAGAAAATATTTTATCTGGTTACACGTTATTATGGTACAGTAGGTGTGTTAAGCATATTTACTTCATTTTTTTAAAGTTTTTAACATTTCTTTTCTAGGAATATCTATGTGCCACCCTAGTTTGTCAGGTTCTTTTCCAGCTGGGTATAATTTTCAATTCAGCCTTGATTTGTATTACTTCAGTATTTCCCCACCATTTAGACGATCAAGGCGTTTCCACTGGGCTGATGACCCTGATCTCCTGTAAATGATCTTAGCATCTTTTGGAGCAAGCGGGGAATTAGCAACATTGCGAGTCCTCCCATGATGCCTCAGTGGGGGAGACAGCGAGGCATCTTTCTTTCATCCACGCACTCTTTTACCAAAGCGAAGATAAAAGCACACGCTGGTGGATTTCTGAAGGAAGCAAAGAAAGCAGATGCTAATTGCTACCCGCATTTATTTCATGAGGACTAATCTTAAAGTTGTCAGGATAATTAGAGGGCTTAGTGGAAGTGCATGGCTCCGAGCACTTTTATTCCCTCTGCATTTTGTTGTTTAAGATCCTGAATCTGATTTAGATCAAAATAAGATTTTGCCAATTGATCCACAAAGCCATAATAATAATAATAATAACTAGTATAAATCAAATTTTGTTATTTTTATTCACCATGGCTCTGGGTCACAAATTATGAGTGCAAAACATGTTTACATATCCTCCAAGGAAAGAGCAAATTTCTTATCATAACTATATGCATAAGAAATGTGAATCTGTTTGCTCAACTATCAGACATACAGAACTATTCCATGTCTACATAAACAAATAATGTTTACAGTACATTATGAGCTCACGTTACAGTGGGCAAAGAATGTGAACTTTTTTGCTTCCAAAACTAATATAATTGGACGTAATACTTCTTATGCTGTTATTAGAAATATTTGATCACATTTGGCTTTTAAGTGATTAATGTACAATTTATGAATCACTTATTCATAAGGTAGTTATTACCGTATGTACAAGCCTATTTCTCAAATGCACGATGCATGACTTGTGCCTGTATTTGGTCTGAGGAACATACCTCTTCAATTCGGCAGTAATCTGCCAAGATAGGATCCACTTTCCTTGGTACTGACTTCCCAAAATCAGTACCAAGGAAAATCTATGGGTGAAATTCTGAAAACATATTTGGAATTTGGATTCAGTACACAAAAACACAAGAGGAAACAGATATTTTGCAGGATGACAAATCGCTGTTGACCAGTAAATAAGTTAGAAATGTAAACAACCAAATGCATTCATGCATTCCACATATATAGTTTATATGTTACTGTATAAAAAATGCTATTTCAAATTTTGTTTGAGGAAAATGTTGAAGCTTTGAAATGGAGTCAGAACATCAAAACAAATGAAACACAATATGAGCATAGGCTCACTATATCTAAGTTTTCCTCAAAACATCTTTGTTTATCACCTTAAAGTTACAGCACATCAGTCTGACTATAATCTATAAACACTATTATCTAATCTATATTAAGTAAAACGACAACTGACACCAAACTAAACACAAGAAAAACCTTAATCTGTTTTTTCTTCATAATTAGGTTAATGTTGCTCTTTTGGGCACACAATGAACATACACAAAGTGTGTCCTTTGAATACCATTCCAAAGTTCAATAACTGAACAATGTATTTAACCAGAATTGCTCCTCTTCCTGTGTATAGTGGGTCATTCTTAGGTCATGTAAAGCTTATGTAATCATTACTCTCCATAGTCAGAGAGCTGATGCCCCTCCCACACACTGTATTTCTGCTTTTTCACCCTCCTCAAGACTACACAACCTAGCTAGTGAGTGGAAGCCATCTAGCCAGAAAAAGCATTAAAAAGTTGTACAGTGCCATTTGTGTCTTTGGGATGTCAAGAAAACCTGAAGGTGCTAGAAGTTATTTTGCAATGCAATTTCTCCCATCCACTGAAGTGACC
Organism: Brachyhypopomus gauderio; assembly: GCF_052324685.1. NCBI lineage: Eukaryota > Metazoa > Chordata > Actinopteri > Gymnotiformes > Hypopomidae > Brachyhypopomus > Brachyhypopomus gauderio. Next base: position 18,843,967 of record NC_135221.1, on the reverse strand, counting down.
ATGCTGTCATCAGTGCCTGTAAATGAGTCTGACCTGTATGCTGAGGGACCAGGAGCCCTCATCAGCAGGGTCATATACTCATGGGTGATCTCCCCATTCACCATAGTTCATAGCTAGGACAGAAGAATCAGTCTGGTTGCCTTTTACCAGAGCTTATGTTTTTGTGTCATTTAAAAAATGTATTCGCTGAATGTGTAATATAATACTCTAATTTACTATCCTATAAACATTTTTAACACACATTATGTTCCCTGGGTCTTTAACTAAATGAGGTACTAGGGAGAGATCTTGCTGAAGAATAAATTATTAGGCTTGAGTGAGCCGCTAAATATGTATTTGCAAATGGAGCATGTCAATGCACTGTGGACGGCTTCCTGATTTTAACTGCCACGCTGAATGGAAAACATGAACAAATCCTTTTTGGCCCTAATTACATTTCTGAAGAAGACAATGCAATTACACTGACATGGAGCTGTTTCCCAGGCAGGAGAACTTAATGCCGAGCAGACCCACGCTACCCCGCTGAGGATTCACTTTAAACACACTATCTTAGCCCAAATCAACAGTAGCAATGCAAAAACAAAGCACGTGAGTATCCACTGTTAGCCTGTGTCCCAAATTACTCAAATTCATCTAGAGTATAGTAAGTAAGGATTCGGTTAAAAAGTATTTTTAAGTACATCCCACCCTGTAAATCTTTACTACAAAACTTTGTGCATTTGGGATAAGGAAAAGATACTATATGTGCATGTAACTCATATGCGGATTGCAATATTTGCCTTTCAGTAGAACATGAACTCAGAGTTAAACAATGTTTTAGGTTCGGTATTGTCACGGTGAGGCGGCCCCCTACCGGCCGCCTCTGTCCACAGCGGCTGTGTTGTTGTTGTTTTGTGACGTCGTGTACGCCCCTCAGGTGGGCGGAGCCCGTGATCCGTTCCCACCTAATGGTCGTTTGTCTGTCTATATATGACTTGTCTTTGTACCAGTTGACCGCTGGTCATTATATCCTTAATTTGGATCTATTGCACGGGTTTTAGGTTTGCACACTTTATATTAAACCACCCTTTTTCCCTGAGACTTGGCGTGATCGCTTCCTTTTTGTTGCTCACACCTGCCCGTCACAGAATGACCAGCCACCCTTCGGAAGCCGCCGAGTCTCTTTTTCTTTCTCCTTCGTTCGTGGTCAAGTCTCGTGGTAAGTGTTTGTCTGCGTGGTGTTTTGTGAAGAGTTCCGCCGTGCTTTTGTGTTGTCTGTGGCACGGCGAGGACCAGGGCTGTCTGCCCTGGGAAAAAACTCTTCGTGTTTGTCGTTTGTTTGTTGGAAGAGCTCCGCCGTGCTCGTGTTGTTTGTGGCACGGCGAGGACCAAGGCAGTCTCCCTGGTAAGCTCTTCGTCTTGTGTGGTGTTAGTGTGTCCAGGTGAACGGACGTGAGGATCTGTGTGCGTGCGCGTTTGTTATATGTTAAGTGTTTTGTGTGTGTGACGCGGTCGCCGCTCGTCACTGTCGCCTCGCTCCCCGTGTGTCATGTGTTTTATGTGGGGAGCGACTGCGACTCTGAGCGGCGCGTCACCGTCGTTTATGTGTAGTGCACGCAAGTATCGGTCCCGTTCGTTCAGTGTCTGCGCACTAAGTTCTGTTTGTCGAGTCTTTGTGTGCATGTTGTGTCCTAACGTGTTGTCTAATGTTTGCGTGTAATTCCACGCATGCTCCTCCCCCTGAATGTGTGTTTGGGGGGGGACCGGCTGTGGTCCCGTGCCATGGGGTGTGGCACGGAGGGCGTCGCTCCCGAGGGAGGCCCTGACCAGGTAAGTGGGGGGTTCTCCTGAGTTAGGATGGAGACCCCTCCCCCTTGGAGGGGGGATCAGGGTAGTGCGCGTTTGTGTTCTGTGTTGGTGTGTGTGGGTGTGTGTGCATTTGTGTTTTATGTGCAGGTGCTTCTCCCTGGCGTTGAATCGTGGCATTCCTGGACCTTGTGGGGGTCTCCAGCTGGCAGGAGCCCCCTTATGTTGTGGGGTGACCGGAGCCCGGTTGGAAAGAGCCCCTCCCTAGAGGGCTGGGGCCCCCGGATGTTTGGGGACCATGGGGCTCCGGTCTGAAGAGCTCCTGCACAGGACGGAGACCCTTCCACGGGGTCCTGGAGGTGAGGTAGCCACGCCCCAGGGAGGTAACCTGCACACACATACACCCCGGACGGACAAGGAGCCGAGGCCCGCCGTCCTCGCACCTGTGGGGCTATGCGGCTTAAGGCCGGTTAGGGCGTGAGGGCCCTGTGACCGACCGGGGCGTGGTTTTGTCTTGTTGACGGCCCAGTCGGTCCAGGGTCCCGCCCAGGGAGGTGAGCTGACTAATGTTATGTGTTTTGTGTTTCAGCTCGTGGACTACAGGAGGTGTCCCTGCCTGTCCTTGCCTTCCTGCCCCTTCGTGTTGTTGTGCAGCCGCTGTGTGCCACACACCCAGTGGAGGGGAGTGCGGCTTGGTGGGGGGGTCTGTCACGGTGAGGCGGCCCCCTACCGGCCGCCTCTGTCCACAGCGGCTGTGTTGTTGTTGTTTTGTGACGTCGTGTACGCCCCTCAGGTGGGCGGAGCCCGTGATCCGTTCCCACCTAATGGTCGTTTGTCTGTCTATATATGTCTTGTCTTTGTACCAGTTGACCGCTGGTCATTATATCCTTAATTTGGATCTATTGCACGGGTTTTAGGTTTGCACACTTTATATTAAACCACCCTTTTTCCCTGAGACTTGGCGTGATCGCTTCCTTTTTGTTGCTCACACCTGCCCGTCACAGGTATGGTAGACCATTACGATGTTTTCGCAGTGTTCGTATCAACAGTTGCATAATTTCCTCATCTCTGTAACACTGTCACCTCTGTAATAATGTGTAAGAATTATGCACTGCTAACAGCCAAGTTCTGGCAGATGGGATCAAGCAGTGTCTCAGTTTGAAACTTTATTAGCTCCAACAGCAAGCATGGTGCTGACAGTAATTTCCCTATGGTATGTCATTAATGCAATCTGCAGGCTATATTATGCTTGCTGTAGATAGTGTATAATAATGAGTTATTAGCTGTATTTATAAAGGAGTCTGACCTTCAGCAGTGATTGGGGGCGGGGGCGGGGGAAGGGGGGTGGGGGTTTGGGAGTGTGGCATATGTAAACATGATTCAGGACAGGGTTGAGTCACACAGGTGCTGCACAGCAATAGAAATATTGCTGTTTTTCGGCTCACAGGGCAATTAAAGTAAAAGGGCTAAAACGGAACATTATAAATTGGAACCCAGCATCAATGATTAAAAAAGTAAGATTTTTACCTTTGGTAGTGTATAGATATAAACACCTCCCTATATATATATATAGGGAGGTGTTTATATCTATACACTACCAGTGTTACAGTGTTACTATGGACCTTACTACTGAGCACATGCCTCATCACCTCCCAATCAGACATAAGGTAACTATCTGTGCAAAACAAATTGCATCTGACTCTAGTGTTTTTTTAATGATGCAAAAATGGCAGTTAAAATTCTCAGTGTCACAGAATTGCACATCCCCCCATGAACCTGTGAGTTTGTTGAACATTGCCACACCCCCTTGTTAACCAAACCTCTGTTAATCTGTTTCACCCATTGCCCTCATAATTCTGTCCTCTATTGTCATTGTGTTTATGTATTTGTGTCTGTATGTGTATGTATCTGTGTCTGCATCTGTATGTGTTTTTTATTTGCATTTGTGCCTGTATTTGTATGTGTGTGTGTTTTATGTATTTGTGTCTGTATTTGTATGTGTATGCATTTTGTATTTTTCTGTATTTGTGTCATACACTCACACATTACATATGGCGTATAAGTGTGTGAAACTTTGGCCTAAGGAGGCCACTTGTCCTGCAACTGTATTTTGAATAACTTGAACATTTTTGCCTTAACGAAATATCAAAATGAACGTTATTATTCAGAATTATGCAGGCAAATGGTTGGAGGTCCAACACTGACCTATAAATATTGAAAATACTGAAAATATTTCAAAAGTAATGAAAAAAATTATATATATAAAATAGATGCCTGGTTAGTCAGTGGTTTGACATTCCCTTGTCTTCCATTTCATAAATGTACACACACACACACACACACACACACACACACACACACACACACACAAAAGTATATTTCTGTCATTGTGGTGCTATGTCAAATTTCTTTATCATTGTAACCTCCCACTGATTTTCTATTGCTTTCCAAAATATTCTTGGGAACATCTTCTCATTCTTTTTGTCGGTCCAGTGTCCATTTCCCCTCTTCCATAATGCACCTCAGATTCAGCCATATGGCTGTCAGGATTCTTGTGAGTCAGGCAGGGGCCATTGAGAATTAGACAAGGGACCTCAAACAGCTGTGACATGCACTGGGGGCAGAGCGGAGACAATCGCACAGGTGAGTTGCGAGGACTCCACTGAGATGGCCGACAGTATGGCACACTGTCTGAGTGGTGGGAGAACAGAGCAAGGGGCAAACAAATAAAAGAGCAAATACAGTGGTAAAAAGGATGCAATGGTACCTGGAATATTCTGGTTTCTGGTACCTCTGACATGGGCAGAAGAAGGAATAAATGAAACATTCAAATTATAGCAACACAAGGTAATACTCCAATACTCCATTGAGCATCTAAGCAACACACTGTGTGAACTGCTGTTCACTCTAAATCTGCATTTCATCACGCCTGAAACTGTTTTGTGTAATAAGCACACAAAAGACAGCTTTTGTCCGCTGAAATGAAGAGAAAAAAATAAAAAATAAAATAAAATGAACAGTTAAGAAAGTTAAGAAGTTAAAATAAACTGCTCTGCTTTTGCAGTTGTGTTGACTCCCAACTTGTATTAAAGCAAAGGAGTTTCATAGAAATTGTCACATGAATGTGTGACATAGTTTGCTCAATCGGTGGCAATTGGCAGATGTAAATGTGCCATATTTAGTAAATTGTGATTTTTCACCGCAATCGAAATTTGTCCTTTGGCTTTTTACCCATCTGTGCAGTTAGAACACACACACTAGTGATTACTAGGGGGCTGTGGATCACACGTGCCCAGAGCGGTGGCCAGCCCTAACTCGGTGCCCGGGGAGCAGTTGGGGTTAGGTGCCTTGCTCAAGGGCACCTCAGTCATGGCCTCAGGTTGGGGAATCGAACCCACGACCCTCCGGTCACAAGACCAGTTCCCTACCACCAGGCCATGACTGGGGAATGCACTCCAAATTATAAGTGATGCAGCAGTCTAAGGGATTTTGTCATGCTTTCCTACCAAATTGTTTGGGAAATAGAACATTTAAAAGGTGTTTTGTGAATTATTAATGAGGCAGATCACTGATCTCCTCACTAAGGAGGATTTTGTCTTCTAACACTGTGGTTTGAATAACGTTAAGGCCATATAGTTGAACTTACTACAGAAGTGGGAAAAGGAGTCAGAGATGTCAGTTCAAACATTCTTTGATTTTTGAATACCAGAGTAGTGTTCCTGCCTTATCATTTCTTAAGAAGAACAAAGCAGAAAAATGGAGTGTTGTATAATATCAATAGACCTTTAACCTATAGACATGAGCCGCATTAATGCATCAATAGCTGCTGTACATATGCATAGCACTTAGAAACACCAAGCAGCTGTTCCATTTTGGTCCTTACATTGATTATTATTTCTTCCAAGGTGTTCATGAGACCGAACGTTGCCAATGGCCAGTCTGTCATTACATATGCTCAAGGACCTTATTGACTATCACAGCTGCCGCAATATTGACACCCACTGCACAATTTCTGCCTGTTTATCACCATGTAAAACCAGTAACGACTAAGTCAAAAGTCATTTTTACACTTGATTAAACATTAAAAGTTTCATTCTGCAATTTAGTAATAAAGGTAATGTTGATGTAATAAGATAATAAAGTAATAAACTGAACGTAGCAAGAACTGAAAAACAAAAGTCACCGATTAGTATGATTTATGCCTCATTATCATGCTGCTATAAACGAGGCTGATGACAAGGGCACAAAAGTGTGGACAGAGTGGAAGTGTGGACAGAGTGTTAGTGTGGACGTCCTGGCAAGATCTTGGGTCTCACTTACAGAGTGGCTGTCAATGTTTCTTTTCAGCTGCGTAAGGCAAATATTTAATAGGTCCATATGTCATCACACTGTTCTTTACAGTGTTCATACTGAAAATGAGAACGAGTGATCTTATACATGATTTTCCAAGTAGAAATTTCATGCGCACTTTGGTAAAATATGGTTTTGTTTTACACTCCACTACTGAATTCCACTGCTCATGTCAGCAGTTCAGAGGGAGCTCAGGGATTTCTGGAACTGTAGGGACATGCTATGTCATGTGAGTACGCCATGGACATCTCCTCATTTCTCTCACACTTAGGCTACTGGTGATTTATTCACTCGTTGGTTCACATATAAACTCCCATGTGCATCTGTTCTTTTTGTGAAGTCTCTCAGTTCTGTATAAGAGCTCTGGGCTTTAGGCTTCATTACATGCTGTGCAGACTCCTCTGTGTACCAACCATTGCTAGTCCATGCTTAGCGCCTTCTTGTTTGCTAGGTCCTGCTTATTCGAGTTTTAATTCAAGTTTTATAGCAGCTTGTTTGTTTTTGTGCCTACTGTGGACTGTTTGTGGGTTGTTTGTCTGTCTGTAAGGAGTGTCTGAGGCTCAGAGACTGTGGTTACACCACCAAGACACCTGCACATCAAACCTCCTCCAAACCTGGTTCTGCCTCTCTGCTGCCTCTGGCCTAAGCTTTGTTACCGCATTACCATCA